>NC_139957.1:13975591-14308091 GCF_963454915.1 Gymnoscopelus microlampas
TCTCTTTCATAAAGCCTTCCTTTCCTATGTGAGTGCCTGTCTTCTATACATTTCTTCCAATCATGTTCTCACTTTGTCTTTATTATGCAAAGAAATAAATCTGTACTGGTCTGGACATGCAAATGATAATCAATGGCGTTTTCTCTTTTCTTTGTCCATTACTCATGCTGTATTCACACTACCGTGGCGACAAAGCGACAGGTAATTTTCAAGGGAAGCATGCAGCTACAAAGTGACGCCCGAAACTTGTTAGTGCATGACAGACATGGCGCTGTACGAAAAGAAAGTTTAGCTGGCCTCAACTTATTTCAGCACTCCGAAGGCATGGTGAAGCTTTAAACAACCAAATGTCTTTGTTTCGCCATTCCCACTCACAATCTCTCTTCCCACAATTCCTGCTCCTTTCCGTGAATCCCTGTGCTATTTAACCCTACCAGTTTCATTTACAATGCGCTGTGTGTCTTGAGCAACGCTTCAACAGTGGCCTTGACAGCAATGTAGCTGCATGGCCACCCTTTGTTGTTTTGCTTTGTCGCCACTAGTGTGAACGCAGCATCAGTCTCTTTTAGAGTGTTGATTGTTTCACACCCTTCTGATTGCAGGTTTGATTGATTGAATGATTGATTAAATACTTTATTAACAAGTTGCAAACATAGTTATGTAAGCAATGCTATAACACAAAAAAAGCCTTGATGGGTTATTTGGGCCTGTTGCCGGTACGGGGATGGGGATGTCTCTCTCTTTATCAAACTTCCTCCTATCTCTTGGTCTCTTCACGCTGGTCGTTTGCGTTTTCTATTCTCCTCTGCACTTTTCACCTAATCCGTCTCTACCTTACCACGGCGTGTCTTTCTCTTTCTATTCATTTGCAACGCTCTCTTGTCTTCTGTGCATCTCTTTCTTTCTCTCTCAACAATGCAATCTAATGTGTACTGAACACTGTAAAACCCTGATTGTGTATTTAACTATGAGTTACAAATGGATGAATTAACACTTGAAATGTTATTGTGCACCACCCAGCCACACTGGAGCCAGGGAGTGTGTGTGCGTGTGTGTGCGTGCGTGTGTGTGTGTGTGCGTGCATGTGTGAGAGAATTGACGACTTCTGTGTGTCACTGAAGCATCCGCGTGAACGCGGGTCACGCCAGCATGATTTACACAGCACGGTAACCCAACGCCACCTTGCGACGGACCATCTGAACCGCGAAAAACGCCCACCACCCACCCCTTCTCTCTGTAAAGCAACAAGCTCACACACCCCGCCGATCATTATATGGATCAACCTTTGCACTGTCTGCCACCTCCACCGCCACCCCTCAACACTCCGCACACAGCGGCACATTCCTCCCATAGATGTTTCTGAGGCAGGGTCAGCCTGCATGCCTGGGCATGCCCCTCCTGGCTACCTCTGCATGGCTGCCTGGAGCCCCCGTGCTGCGTTGCCAGACTTTGCGGGAGAGATAAGCAACCAGGATCTATGAAAACGAGCCCAAAAGAAGCGACTAGCTCATGAGCACTTTAAACCTACCGTATACACATCTATTACAGGGGTCCCTGGCACAAAAATGTTTTCAGATGGGGATACGCCGACATTAATTTGGGGGTCCTGACATGAAAATGTTTGAGAACCACTGGTTTAAACAAGATTTAGGAAGCAAACCTAAATAATCAACTACACTTTAGAAACAAGCCCCCCCCCCACAAAAAAAACACAACCCGCAAGTACCAATATTTACAAGCAACTTTACAGAAGGACAAGCTCAAAGTCGCAGACATGGCAACACTGCTGCCTGCCTGCCACTGCTGTAGCAGTAGCAGCAGCTCAGGAGCACTGGTGGAAGAAGTATACTCCCACTTTTAATAATAATACAAAATTAGCAGATCAACAAGCTCGCATTGCTGGAAAAATTGCCGAAGTATAAAATGGCAAACTTTTGTATGAATAATACAAATCTGCAAATAATTGTAGTGGAGTAAAAAAAAAAGTACAATATTTGCCTCTGAGATGTAGTGGAGTACAAGTGTAAAGCATTGAAAAACGGAAATAATCAAGTTAAGTAAAAAATACCTCAAAATTTTACTGAAGTACAGTACTGGGAAAAAAAGTACTTTCTGCCACTGCCCGGGAGGCGAGGCTGTGAACCCTCAGGGAGCAGACGAGCCGTGCTTGATGTCACTATAGCCTCTCATCAGGAGACAACCAGAGCCACCAGGGGGTGGGGGTCGGCCCCTGGGGCACTGTCCCCCCCCTACTTACGTTTTATTTTCCTGTAGCCTTTATTTAGCCCCTTGGAGACGCAGATTGGCTGAAAATGCGTGGTGGCTCCTGAAGCAGTGCCCTGCTTCAGATCTCTGTCACTTTAGATTTCTTTGGCTATTAGCTTTAGCAGATATACAAGCTCATATGAGCTTGTAGATCTGCTATTTTTGAAAAATAGTGAAATTCTGTGCAAATCTTTGAATATATATATTTTTAAAGCGAACATTTGTAACTCAAATGTTTGAGCTCCTGGGGGTCCCTGGAACAAAATATTTTTGAGTCTTTGTTTCGAGTTGAGTTTTTCAAAATAGCAGATCTACAAGCTCATAGCACTCGTGCCGTGCTATGAGCTTGTATATCTGCTGTTTTTGAATAGCCAAAGAAATCTAAGATGTCACCGATGCGTTCCCGGTCTTAATGGATTAATACAGTTAAAGCTGCATTTGAAAGTTATTTTAATGAATAAAAGTCTTTACGGTTAGAGTATGTCAATGCAATGGAACTAGCACATCTGCAGTGGTGGACGGTCTCCCTATGTCCATAGAGACATGTTAGACCCCGTTGTTGAATTGGACACCTTCTGGGGGAGAAGTAGTACTCCCTGAATCTCATATACTGTACTCCCCCGGACTTCCATCTCAGAAGAGCGGTAGAAAGAGCACAGGAGACATATGAGCTCAAATCCCAGGTAGAACATGAAAGTTATGGATTGCAGCTTTAATACTAAATAGAAGCATACTGTTGTGTTACAACGAAGGGAACCCCCCTCACCCTGGCTGTTTGATGCCATGCTGTGCCCTTGCACTCCATCACTACATAGGAATGTGAAGCCCTTTTTCTGTGTTACCATTCTCTGCCTGTTGAGCTACACATGGAACAGGACCTTTAAACCCTGGCAGTGGACGTGTTCTGCTCAACCCATTAAGATAATCAGAATAAACAACAACTATAGGATCACAGGGCTCAGTCTATCTTGACCAATCGTCCTTATCTGATCCTCGATTAGCAGTTCTCTTTAACTGAGAAGTTTGGTAAATACACATCTGATAGCCTGTCTTAATGAAGATTAAAAAAATAAGAAAAACAAAGGCCAGATAACTGTTCAACTAGGGAGTGTACAAAGCGTAACCAAAGGGACCTGTAACGTTTGTATAGGCTCAGAGTTAAATTAAAGGGATAGTTCACCCCCACATTTTTTTTCTATCAATTACACACCCTGTGGAGACCTGAATTCATGGAGATTTTTTTGTTTTTGTCGCATTCCTAAACCAATAATTTGATGACCGGTGGCGGCTCAAAGTGTCAAATTTGATTAGCATATTTCCGCCGGTCATCAAATTATTGGCTTAGGAATGCGACAAAAACTAAAGAATCTCCATGGACTCAAGGCTTCATGGGGTGTGTAATTGATAGAAAAAAAGTTTTTTTTTTGGGTGAACTATCCCTTTAATAGTCCCGATGTGATTTTGATGGAGACTGCAGCTCTTCAGCTCAGCAGGCCTGGTTCCTCCACTCATGGTGGGTGTCTGTGCCTGTGTGTCTGCAGAGCCATTTATCATAGTCTCCCATCTCCTCAACTTCCGCTGTTCCATTACAGCTGCTGCAAAAATGGATTCTACATTAACCAGGGATTACTAGACTGGTTAATTTTGTTAATCCCAAAATTTGAAGTTTACATCCAAACGTGCGGTGTGTGTGTGTGTGTGTGTGTGTGTGTGTGTGTGTGTGTGTGTGTGTGTGTGTGTGTGTGTGTGTGTGTGTGTGTGTGTGTGTGTGTGTGTGTGTGTGTGTGTGTGTGTGTGTGTAAAGAACAAACGAGCAAACGACCCTCGCATTGCACCTTCTGCAAAAACAGATTTAAGGATTTAAAGCTATAAAACTAATCACAATAATTTCAAGATGCATCCGACAATTTCCTATGATCAAGCTGTTTGTGGCACCTCTCCCTTTTTAAACTGAGCCCAGGTTGAACACGCAGCCCGGGCTTACCATGAATCCTCGATAATAACAATTTGACGATGCCTCTGACAATTTCCTACAATCAGGCAACAGCAGTTTAATATGCCTCCCCTCCCTTTAAACTAGGCCCCGGTCGAACACGTAGGCTGAACGGGACAATTTGTTTGAAGGGGTGGCGATGAAATCCCACGCACCCCTTGATTACCCTTATCAGCAGCTTGGAGGCTTATTGCTTATGATAGTGCTGGGACGGCCAGACACTTGTCAGATGTCCCTGCAGTTGTGTTTTTGGCCACCTCGCCGTCTGCACCTGCTGACGGTGTTTCCTTCGGTGACGCCAGTGTCGCCAGTAATCACAGCCCTCCCACCATCGAGCGTAAACAGACATTAGGCGTTGGAGGCCCGCCTCTTACCCCAATCCCGATACTTAAGAGATTGAGAGTCTTGGACGTAGATTTGAACCCCTGTATAGGGGCTTTGGTTTGACAGCATACAGTAATTAAAGTGAGCACTGTAAGCACTCCTGCTTGTGCCCTCAGCACTGCATAGAAAACACAAGCACTTTGCTGTCAGGAGCGCCCCCAGCTGGGAGACTGAGGTGGGAGCATTGAGACAAGTTAGAAAGATTTCCATAAGTACATAAAAGTTGTTTATTATTAATAATAGTATTAATAATATCATATATACATTATTCATTATTATCAAAATAAGTAAAACTTTATTTGCATGGTACAACTCACTCTCAATGAAACACATTGCGCATTGATGGAAATTCACACACAAAACATGCAACAAAAATAGTGTTGAGACAAGTAATAATAATAATAATTATGATAAAGTCTTGAAAAAAATATTTGGAGAGGGGGGGGGGGGGTTATGTCATGTTGTCAACCCTGTGTGTGGGGCTCTAGGGCGTGTGTGTGGGATGACTTGGCTAATTATTTTCAGGTCTTCTGTTGTGATTTACAACGTCATATACAGCAGTAGACTCCGGATCCCCTGAAGTGCTACTTTTCTCTTGTAGCAGTGAGTTAATTGGTTCTCAGTTGTGTGGTCTGTTAACAGGCTGAACCACAGGGGGGTGACCCTCTGTCTGGCTCTAGCATGGTGGTAAAGGGGTCACAGGGTCTTTTGACCTTTTCACTCAGTAACTTCATGTCTCGTGTTTCTTTCTTTTTTTCATTCTTTCTTTATTTCTTTCCGCTGAGAAGGGAGGCGTAGTACAGACGTCTCTGGGATTTGATCCTAGACAGTAAAAGGCTCTGTATTAATTTATCCATTTGTACAGTCTGAGTTAAGTACTCCCTATTTTGGGTATGCCATTATAGGATAATATCTTCACAAATTGTAAAATGTTCTAAAATATTGTAAATAAATAAATAAACATTTTCAAAAAACCTTTTAAACAGTGAAAATAGCAGGCTATTTTCACTATTCACCGCACAATGGAGAATATAGAGCTGAAGTGGCTAAATGAACACTCAGGATTTTACTGTGTATATCATCTATGGGGATGTGTGGCTCCAGACACAGGGGGTTGTAAACCACAGCTCATTTAAGAATTACACGTTGATCCAAATATTGGTTAGATGTTTCTGCCAACATGTCTGGTGGTAGCAGTGAGAGAGAGAAAGGGAAGTGGGAAATGTGGACACCAGCCATGTCGTTTTCAACATATTTAGAGGTTTTTAAGGAATTGCCTTTTGTGTGTATTTCTATATTCAGCTTTTCTGTTTCTGCTGTACTACGTCTACAGTACTAATGTCTAGTCTTAAGCTTATCCTATCTCATCATTGTGTATTATTTTAAATACATACTGTAGATCATTTCTGATTACAAGCCTTTAAACCTCACATGGAAAAGCTCTGATTAATATTACGAACACAATGATTAAACATCTGATTTCTGACCACAAGAACAAACTTGTGAACGGTATCTATAACTTAACTGCTGTGCTGCCTCTGGTGACTGAATGTCCCCTGCGGGATCAATAAATGTCTATCTATCTCTCTCTATTTTATCAAACCAAGCATTTACATGTTAAACACAGCGTCCCTCAAGACTCATCTGTTCTGTGGTCTAACTCGCATCGCTCCTACTGTGTAACGACCTTAACTCAATTATAATTTATTTTTCACCATAAAACAACCATTCCTCTTGAGAGGACCAGAAACGTGAACTAAACCACCATTCATCCGTTAACAGAACACTTGGGTGAGGTGCTGAAGCTGAATAATATCAGGGCGAACAAAAGAAAGCAGCAACCGCACACTCTGCGCAAGTATGCAAAAAATATTGCAAGCTTTGAGCCATTTGAACCTTCTTCAGGCTTGAATGACGTCAAACGACCGAAAGCTCGCAATGCATTTTGGGTTGCTGCTTTCTTTTGTTCTTATGGTGACCAGGAAAATTGTCCTTACAATGTCTATTTCTCCAATTCCACCATACTTGTGGGGACATTTGACCCTCAACAAATGTATTAATAAAAAGTACACGCGCACATACCCAGGCTTCGTCCACACGTACACGGGTATTTTCATAAACGTAGCTTTTTATATGCGTTTTGGGGGGTTCGTCCACACGCAAACGCGTTTTTGCTCCATGTAAACGCATCTTTTGGAAAACTCCTGCCACAGTGTAGATTTTTAAAAACTCCGGCTATGTGTTCCCGTGTGGACACGGTAAACTGAGTTTTTGCATGGGTCGTGACTGACTTAGCCGTTGTCGTGTGGACAGAGAGATTTTTTTAAACAGGGCCGTGTAGACGCGGAGGTTTTCAAAAACGAAAACGAAATATCTACGTTTATGAAAATACCCGTGTACGTGTGGACGAAGCCCCAGTCTGCGTGCGGTGATTGAAAACACGTGTAAGGCCTGCTCCTTTTGAAATGCCTAACTGAACTAATGGCAGCCAGAGTGCAGTATGTAGGACAGTGTTTGTCTGACCTGAGGGCCTTGAGGTTTGTTTAACTGCATGCAGCCATGGCACACTTGTCTTAAATGGAGATGTCTGCCGCTGTGTGTGTGTGTGTGTGTGTGTGTGTGTGTGTGTGTGTGTGTGTGTGTGTGTGTGTGTGTGTGTGTGTGTGTGTGTGTGTGTGTGTGTGTGTGTGTGTGTGTGTGTGTGTGTGTGTGTGTGTGTGTGTGTGTGTGTGTGTGTGTGTCATAGTGACAGCCTCTGTCCTGGGGTGATGACCCCCCCATCTATCTATCCCTCTCTTTCGCTCATTCTCTCTCTCCCCTGCTCCTCCCATATGAGTACCATCACCTGTTCTTTGGTCACAGGGAGGGGGGCTTGTGTGTGTGTGTGCGCGTGCATGTGTGCAGACCACGCACACGGTGGTACCAAGATGTTATTGATTTTCTCTTGGAGTGGTGGCAGCAGGTTCTGCAGTTGGTGTGTGTGTGTGTGTGTGTGTGTGTGTGTGTGTGTGTGTGTGTGTGTGTGTGTGTGTGTGTGTGTGTGTGTGTGTGTGTGTGTGTGTGTGTGTGTGTGTGTGTGTGTGCTTGTCTTGCTATACTTGTGAGAACCAAACGTACCCTCAAGTATAGTAGAGTTTGACAAAACAACATTGTGAGGACCTTTCTCATGAGAGCGATGGTTGTTAGTTTTTTTGGTTAACAAGCTGCAATTAGCAAAACATTCAGGTTAGGATTAGGGTTAAATCATATTTATAATGTTGCTCTTCATGTCCTCACAAGCATATTAAGACAAACGTGTGTGTGTGTGTGTGTGTGTGTGTGTGTGTGTGTGCGTGTGCGTGTGCGTGCGTGTGCATGTGTGTTGTGAAAGATGCGAGAGAGAGTTAGTGTATGTGCTTGGAAGAGAGCATGAGTAAGCAGTACGTTTGTATGTGTGCTGTTAACACGCGTGCGTGCTGTATCCTTGTGCACGTGTTTAGTTTGAAACAGGATATCTCCATTTGGTGTGGTGCTGGAATCAGTAACAACATTATTTTTACCATATACCTAGTGACCACCAGCACATCTCTTGAGTCATAATTGAACTTTGATAATGTTAACATTGACACGTAAGGATCCACTAATAAATGATAGTTAATAACAACTTAAAAAAACCTGTAATTGAAGAAATCTCTTGCATGTTGACCTCATCACGTAGTCTTGTTGGCTCCAAACAAATCTTTGTTTACTTGCCTTACGTGTCAAAATTCAGAATTTCATAGATCACAGTGAGACTTGTCATCACAGCAGGATCAATTCTAGATCACAGGAGAAATGCGTGTGTCTTTTAAGCTGGATTTGACTCTTAGAGCTCCCTTATATGTCCTTCCCTTTTTAAGGCGGAATTTCCCTCCAGTCCTCTCAAGGCTTGTACTTCAGAAAGCCCTGTATCACTATGATCCCAGAGCGCTTTGTTTGGCGTCAACACCTAGCGGTATCCACCTCCCAAAGGCAGTGTTTCAACAGCTTTTTAAATGTCTTTGTTGTTCTGGAACGGGGGGAGGGGGGGGGGTTGCAAGAAACTAAATCTTCTGTGACAGCGCAGTGCGTCTTAACAGAGACCTAAAAACACCTGAGCATGGCCGCATAAAGAAAAAAAAATAGGGGGGAAAAAACGGCGTTCCCGCTCCAACACATAATACTGTGTCAACGTAGGCCACTCCAGTGTCCCCGAGGCGGGGGAAAGGCCATTCTGCCTGTCATCTTCTACACACAATGGCTACCAGCTCACCTTTTGTGTGCCCAACAAGTGCCTTTATTCAGCCCCACAAATGCATCAGTCAACTTAGACCGCGGCGGTTTGAGAAAATCTTTATGGGTTGAGTTGAGAGGATGTACGAGCGGCCGTTGTTCACAGAAGGCCCGCCAGGCAGCGATGGACTGTGTGATGACCAGAGTTGCATTTGCTGGGTGGATGGGGGGAATCCATGCCTCTGCTTTTGATATCCCCCACTGGCCATTCATTTTCATCACCGGCGGTGCGGATATGTTTTATCTCTGCTTCTTAAATTAAATGGTTCAATTAAATTCATACAAATTAAATTTCCATTTGGGAAATGTAGACTGTCTAATATGTTTTGATATTTATGTTTGATAATATCATAATTTAATAATAATTATGTTGATGTTCGTTTGTTACTGGTGATGAAGTGAATTGTTAAAAACATTATACGCTACAACTTACAAGTAAGAGTCAGAATCAAGCGCTAGCTAAAGGCCTCTAGTCTGAACAAGTTGCAATCTGATGCTGCAGGGGGTTGAGGGTTCCACTCCCTGTGTAGCTCACTGGGCAAAGCACTGAGGGATAATTTATACTTGTTGAAACGGCCGTGCCGCTCGAAGGAAACACATTATTTTCAACTGGCAAACGGAGGCGGAGCGTCATAAATTGGCCTCGACACCAAGAGGGTTAGCTGTTCCATTCGCTGCGTGGCTAAACGCCCAGCTCCAACAGGTGCCGCCCATTAAACACGTACCACGCAAATAAACAACGCCATATTTGTCCATCTCCACGGTTACAGCCGAGGCACGTCGGATAAAAGCATCCCCAGAAAACGGCATTTCATTTTTTGACATGCGATCCGCTGAGAAGTGATACGCTGAGAGGTCCATTAGTTTTGATATCGAGGCGCTGTCCAGGGGCTTGTGTTTCTGGTGGCTTACTTAAATACACACGCCCAGCGCTGGGATTATCTTGTGATCTGCAGAACCACGCAGGGCTGCTTTGTGTCGTACAGGAAGTGTGTAAAGATATCCCAATGCTTGCCCATATCCCGGGGCTTGGTAACCACATAAAGGGAGCTGGAAAACAATCCAGGCAGCGCCCGGATGTCCTCCTAACAGGCAGACAGGTGGGGTGACAATGGCACTCCTCCCTCCCTCCCTCTCTCTCTCTCTCCCTCTCTCTGTCTCTCTCTCTCTCTCCTTTCTCTCTCTATACCTCACTATTTCTCTCTCCCTCTTTCTATGTTTTCGTCGCTCCCTGCCCCACTCTCTCTCTCACTGACTATATTTGTTTCATTTGTTCCTCTCTCCATTGCTCTCACTCCATGTCTCCCTTTGTTCTTCTTTCTCTCTCTCATTCACTTTTCCCCCTCCCTCACTATCACACCTTCTGTTATTTTTCCTCATTCTCTCTCCCATGTCTCCTTTCTCCCTCTCACCCCATTTTTCCTCTCGATCTCCCACCTCTCTCTGTTCCACTCTCTCTGATCATCACTTTCTCATGTACTCTCTCTCTCTCTCTCTCTCTCTCTCTCTCTCTCTCTCTCTCTCTCTCTCTCTCTCTCTCCCCTTCCCAGCCCCTCCTACACAGTAAAAACCTAAGTGTTGATTTATCCATTTGTAACGGTAAATGTAACCAAAATAGACTCTAATCATTTGGTTACATTGTACCCTTTAGTTAAATTTATCACTAAGAATTTGACAGTAGGGAAACATGGGTGGGTGTACTGTATCTGTGTTCTATCTCACATGTCACCTCCTCATTCTTAGCTCCTTATCTCCTTATCTCTCCTCCGATCCCTGACTCATCCCCCTCCCTCTCCCAACCTCCTCCTTTCTCCCTATCCATTACATCTCCTCTCTCTCTGTCTCTCGCTTTCTCTCCCTCTATTCCTCTGTCTTTATCAATACCTCCCTCTCTCTCCCTATCCATTACACCTCTCCTCTCTCTCCTTTCTCGCTTTCTCCCCCTCTCTCTATTTCTCCGTCTCTGTGCCACCCGCTTTCTGTCTCTCTCTCTCCCACCCCCCATTTCTCTCCCTCTGTCCTATCATTACACCCCCCCCCCTCTCTCTCTATACATATATGACTGTACACCGTATGTCATAAACGCATACGCCCCCAGGCAACCAGCCTGGTGGAGATATGCGCTGTTGTGCACTTTTCTGTATGTACAGTACTGTACTGTATTGGTGACCCCCATGGATGTTTGTTTTCATGGACCTCAGGCCCCTCCTTGTGGGAGCTCAGCTGCCATTGGCTTCCACAAACAATAACTCAAACACTGCTCTCTCTCTCTCTCTCTCTCTCTCTCTCTCTTGTGTCCTGTATCACCCTGGTCCTCTTGAGCGTAGGTCTGCAGGCCTGTTTGACGATGGGACGAACAGACAAAATGATTATTTTGATTCCCGTCAGCGGTTTTATCTGACAGGCTGTGTAATTATCCATCGGAGAAGGACCACTTTTACCCTGGCATCCCAATTTTGGCCATGTCATTGTAGGTGAAAATGTTTGACATTTTTCAAGATTTATTTTTTGTTTCAAAAATGTAATTCATATTTAAATATTTTGTGAATCGGCGATCACTCGAAACAAGCATGATTGTCCTCCTGTCGGTGGGTCTGGGCACTTGTGGGTCTTTAAGGTGGCTGTAGAGGCAGATCCTTGATCCACAGTCTCTATTACAATGAGGGAATATGTGAGTGGTTTTCATGGTGGTAGTTGTTTGAGGAGCTGTTTTGCTGGTGGATCTGTTGCCTCTTTGCTTCTGCGGAACGGTAGAGATCATTTTCTAACTGCTGTGCCTTCATGGATCATCCTGCTCCACATGTCTCTCTTGATAGCTGCCTCCTCCCACTTGTTGAGGCTGAATCGCCACTTTCTCTGGTGGGTTTTGATGTTATCTTTGTACCTCTTCGCTGGTGGTACTGCTCCAGGGCTTTCAGATGTGTGCTGTAGGTGGTCCAGCTATTCAGCCCCATAGAGCAGAGTGGGCAGAACTACTGCTCGATAAACAAGGAGTTTGATCTTGGTCTGGATGTCCCAATTCTCAAACACTCTCCTCCTCAACCTATAGCAAACGCTTCGCTGGCACACCCTATGCCGTGGTGAATCTCAGCGTCAATGACCGCTCTTGTGGAAAGTAGAGTGCCAAGGTAGGCAAATTGATCCACATTTTCTAGGACGTTGTTTTCCACATAAAATGTGGGGACTTGGGAGGGTGTGTCAGGATCTTGTTGGAATAGGATGATTTATTTGTATTATGTTTATGTGAAGTCCCAGGAGTCGGTAAGCTCTGGCAAAGACATTCAAGATGCTCTGGAGGTCCGCTTCAGAATGAGCAACTATATATAAACACATCTTAACAAGTCCTGCTTGTAGATGGGCTATTTTCGGCTAAGAGATTTGGTGTAGAGTGAAAAAAGAGAAGACATGTACAGAGCCAAAGGTCAAGTTTACTAAATAAATGAATCCAACATATTCATAGAAAGGTTAATGTGTAAACAAACAAATACATATGAATGACAAATATTAATAACACGGATGCTGCTGTCAAATAATGATTAATAAATCATCTATGAAGTCATCTGTGAAATCTCTGAAAACGTGTAATCTGCAACATAATTTCATACAATATACTGTATATTTGGGGTCCCTGCTTCACCTTTCCTTGTCCTTGACCTGAAAAACGTTGAAGACACTGCAACCCCCCCCAAAATAATCATATTTGAACACCCAGACAAGCATTTGGAATTGTAGGCATTACATTTAGTTTGACTCAGTTCAACAGACAAATATTGTGAAAGTAGCCGAACTACAAGCTCACAATGCCTCGCACTGTGAGATTGTAGATTGTCTGGTTTGTGTCCGGGTATTAAATGGCCAACTACATTTGGTGGGAGCCAGTCAAAGCTCGACAGGAGTTTCTCATACATGCTAGGCTAGTTCATGTGTGTGGTAAGCACACTACCTAACTACCATGACAGCCCAGATGGTCATTGTTTAGAGAGTATAGTGTCTTTCTGTCAGTGGCTGGCTCTCAGGGGGACAGTACATCCCATAATAGTCAGTCCTGCATTTGAGGGAGTCCAACAGGTGATGCTCATAGAGATGGAGCAAGGCCACAAGAGGGGTGGGTGGGTGTGTGTGTGTGTGTGTGTGTGTGTGTGTGTGTGTGTGTGTGTGTGTGTGTGTGTGTGTGTGTGTGTGTGTGTGTGTGTGTGTGTGTGTGTGTGTGTGTGTGTGTGTGTGTGTGTGTGTGTGTTGTACGAATGCTTGTTTTATTGTTGAATTGTTTATTGGATCTTGTTTAGTCAATACAATTATTTGTTTTTAGCTCCTGCTCATTTGACTACTTTGTCTCATCTGTTTAAGGAAATAGGTAGCTGATATATTGCACTTTTACCTTAGCGCTAGGTATGCTCTTGGTTGCTTGTTATTGCAGAAAATGCACTTATAACCTCTGGTGATTAGTAGCTTTCGTTCCCTACCTTTGTTGATTGCACTTATTGTAAGTCGCTTTGGATAAAAGCGTCTGCTAAATGACTGTAATGTAATGTAATGTGTGTGTGAGTGATATACTGTACAATATATTGGTTGCATACAGTACATCTATGCATGTTTGTGTTTACACTGTATACCTGGCTGTGCCTTTTCCTGCATTCAATCTACATGTCTGTACAGTGTGTGTTTGTCCAGGTTAATGACAGTCTGTCTGTGTGTCTCGCTCTCTGTATGCCGTCTGTCTGTCTGTCTGTCTGTCTGTCTGTCTGTGACCATGTATGTCTATGTTTGTCGTCCACATATATATGCAGATCTGCCCGCGTCTCTCTTTGTGTCTCTCTTTTGTCTGTCTGAATCGCCTGTCTGTCTGTCTGTGACCATGTATGTCTATGTTTGTCGTCCACATATATGTGCAGATCTGCCCACGTCTCTCTTTGTGTCTGTGTGCATTTGTCTGTATGTATGTATGTATGTTCCCCGTGTGTGTGGGTGTGGGGGGGGTGTGTGTGTGTGTGTGTGTGTGTGTGTGTGTGTGTGTGTGTGTGTGTGTGTGTGTGTGTGTGTGTGTGTGTTTAAGGGCAAATGCCGGTGAAAGCCGATCTCATTGTCTCGTCTTCGGCCCCCGTTCCTGCATTTTCAGTTGCTGTGTGGTGAGAGGGGCCTGGCCAGGGTTTGGATAGGGGAGATAGGGGTGCAGTACAGTGTCATAACACTGTTTTCCCAGTTGTCGACTTCTCAGGGCTGACTGCTACTGATGACCCCAGCCCCCCCCCCCCCCCCCCCCCCCCCCCCCCCACACACACACACACACACACACACACACAGTCGTTTCATGGTCAAAGGTGCCAATTATACTACGTCTGACTCTGAGCCCTGTGTTGGTAAACTCTGACAGATTCATCCAGAGCAATGTAGATGTCTTGAGAGAAATCATTTTAATTGTTCATATTGGATAATAAAATGTATTTGAAATGCCGTCAGAAATGTCAGATTATAGGACTTACTTATCAAGGTGTTTAATTGTCACATGACAGACAACAATGCCTTCAGAGCCACTGGGGCGGCAGTGGCTCAGGGGTAGAGTGGCCGGGTAGAGTGAACTGGAAAACTGCAAGGTTCCCAGTTCGATCCCGGGCTGGGGCGCTCCCCTAGAGTTAGTGTCGAAGTGTCCTTGAGCAAGACGCTGAACCCCTAATTGCTCCCGATGAGCAGGTTGGTGCCTTGCATGGTTTCCTCCGCCATCGGTGTATGAATGTGTGTGTGAATTAGCCTGGCGTAGCTAGACTATATCACTGCGTCGATATGAGTCTGGTGCTTCCATGAGGACTTTTTGTTTCCCAAGGGGCGGGATCAAAACAATGGCCCTCGACGCAATTGGTTAGACCTACAACCAACTACCAATTACAGTCGCCCATATTAGAATACTGGGCCCTGTGATTGGTTACACACGTCTTCTGGAACAGGAAATGGATTCTCTATGGAGCGGTGCCAGACCCAAATCGCAGAGTGCAATTTTTTTTTGCACTCGCAGATTTGTCTGGTCCCAGGCTATGTGTGAATGGGTTAATGGCACAATCAATGTAAAGCGCTTTGGATAAAAGCTCTATATAAATGCACCATTTACCATTTAACAATACTTGCACCTTTAAAATCTTCGAAAAGGAGATAAAAACAACATGGGGTCTAATAACAGCATTGCTTCCATGTTTATATACTGAGACTGTGCCGTCATAACTGGCGTCACGTTGACCTCCAAATATGGAGTTCTTTGTCTCTCTATTGACTTCCAGTATAAGTACTTTAAATATTTCATGCAACGGCAGACAAGCAGTGGGATGAGGATGGCGGAGGCAGGTAAAAGCGCAGAGCTACTCAAGGAGAAGGCGAATGGTTTCTTCAAAGAGAAGGACTATGAGAATGCAATCAAATTCTACACAGAGGCCCTGGAGCTCAACCCACACAACGCCGTATTCTACAGCAACCGCAGCCATGCGTACCTACGCACCGAGTACTACGGGTATGCCCTGGCCGACGCTACGAAGGCCCTGGAGATTGACAAGAACTACATCAAAGGCTATTACCGCCGTGCCACCTCTAACATGGCACTGGGCAAGTTCAAGGCCGCGCTAAAAGACTACGAGACGGTAGTGAGGGTCCGACCCAACGACAAGGACGCAAAGATGAAGTACCAGGAGTGCAAAAAGATGGTCAAACTGAAGGCTTTTGAGAGAGCCATTGCCAGCGATGAGACCAAAACATCCGTCGTGGACTCTCTAGACATCGAGAACATGGTGATCGAGGACAAGTACATCGGGCCCCAGCTGAAAGACGGGAAGCAGGTGACCTTGGAGTTCATGATGGAGATGATGGACTGGTTCAAAGACCAGAAGAAACTGCCCCGAAAGTATGCTTATCAGATTCTGGTCCAAGTCAAAGAGGTTCTGTGCAGACTTCCAAGTCTGGTTGAAATCAAAATAGACAGGAACGAAAGAATAACAGTATGTGGTGACATCCATGGGCAATATTACGATCTCCTCAATATCTTTGAGTTGAACGACTTGCCATCCCAGACCAACCCGTATCTGTTTAATGGTGACTTTGTGGATCGTGGCTCCTTCTCCGTCGAGGTCATTCTTACGCTCTTTGGTTTCAAGCTGCTCTACCCCGACTCCTTCCACTTGCTCAGGGGTAACCACGAAACAGACAATATGAACCAGATGTATGGATTTGAAGGTGAAGTGAGAGCTAAGTACTCTGCCCAGATGTTCCAGCTGTTTAGCGAGGTCTTCCAGTGGCTCCCTCTTGCGCAGTGTATCAACGACAAGGTGCTGGTGATGCACGGGGGACTGTTCAGCGAAGACGGCGTCACACTGGACGACATCAGGAGGATAGACAGGTACAGACAGCCTCCCGACTCTGGTCCCATGTGCGACCTCTTGTGGTCGGACCCTCAGCGTAAGAAAGGCTGGTCGGTCAGCAAGCGAGGGGTAAGCTGTGAGTTCGGGCCGGACGTCACGGAGCGCTTCCTCGAGATGAACAATCTGGATTACATCATCCGCAGTCATGAGGTGAAGTCCGAGGGCTACGAGGTCACCCACTCAGGAAAGTGCATCACCATCTTCTCGGCGCCCAACTACTGCGATCAGATGGGAAACAAAGGAGCGTACATTCACCTCAGCGGAGCTGACCTCCTTCCAGAGTTTCACCAGTTCACCGCTGTGCCTCATCCAAACATCAAGCCCATGGCGTACGCCAGTACGCTAATGCAGATGGGAATGATGTAGCACTGTGTTTCTCAACGTCCGGTTCCGGGGCCCACCAGGGGCCCAAATGGACCCTTACGGGCCTGTCAACTGGAAATTGTACAAATGGCACCATTTTTTTAGGGACCCCAGGGTACACTGTAAAATTCTCAGTGTTCATCTAACTATGAGAGTGTACAAATGGAATGGGTCCATTTGTTTGACACACTGTACAAATGTCCATTTGGTTCCAGTTCTACACTCTCTGAGTCAAATTAAAACTTAGGATTCTTTTTTGTAATCATGATTTTTATTTCTTTTTAAACAATAATAAAAACATCCTGTGGCTCATGGTGAATGCATACAATCAAGAAACAACACAAAAGAATAAAACAAAATAAAACACAGCAATACCCCATCATCACAGTGTCTCACCAATAGCCATGGGCAAGAAAGCGGTCCCCTTACCTCTTAAAGTTCTCCCCATGATTTATTCTCACTAACATCCATTCATATGACACTTTCTGTCATAGATTCAATCTTTCAAATTCAGATTCAAAACATTTTTGTGATCCGGAGAGGATGTACTTTCCCATAATCTGAGGATGATTTGTGCAGGCCTGACCATCCCTACATTTATCACTACAAAATCTTATTTTTATACACAGTTACTTGTGTTTGGTTCCCTAGGAGACAATATCTTGGCGATACGGATATCTCCTTGTCCAAACATTTCCCTACAGTATACGTGATTACCTTTTCCTCAAATGGGTAGACTAATTTACTGTCCCAAATTGCTTGCAAAGATGTTTTACACTTCCAGCAGAGATTATCGGGCAATAAACCCATCCTATGAAGTTTAGAGGGGGTAAAATGAAATCTGTGTATTAACTTATTTTGAGTAAATTTCCCTCTGGCTTCTTTTATATATTTCCCTTGTACTTGAAACTACTCTCAACCACTCCTCATTCCATTTGCACCCCAGGTCCCTCTGCCAAATGATCCTAAGATTCTTTGCAACACACTAAAAGCTTTGTAGATACAGTAATTCCCCAAACTCAATCATTGATTGTACTCTGTATATTGGGGTCCCAGAGATAAAGAAAAAAAATACAATAACTTTTTTTTAACCTACCTTTTTTTTAATATTGTTTAATATTGTAATATTGTTATATTATATTGTCAATAGAATCTTAGTGTTTTGCCATTTATTTGGGGGCTCACTTGCAATATCCACACGGCCCGCTAGTGGGCCCTGGCCCTCAGGTTGGGAATCACTGGTCCAGTGGTTTGTGAGATTAGCCACAGACAGACACACAGACCCACAGGACCCTCCTCCAGACGACTCGGCCCCTAGGAGCCACGCCGTAAAAAATAATAATGAGATGATATAATATGATTTTACTCCTTTTTTTGATTTACATTATCCATTTACTTATTCTGTTCCTGGCTGTCGTGATAACCCAACTTCCCCTCAATGATGGTAGTCTCCCTCCCTGTGAAGCATTTAGTTTCACAATAAAAGACACTCCTCTTAACTCTAAATCTGAAACTGTACTTAATAAAGTCTCCATGGCATTGTTGAATGCTGTTGAAACCTAACGCGCTCCACACAATCCACAACTACATCATTTTTATTGCAGTGAATTGCCTTTAAAAAAAACACACACACATTTTCACAAATAACTTTTCAACTGACGACGCGTCTCGTTTTTCAAACAGCCGTGCCGCTCATTCCAGCCTGATTTATTGATCGAAACAGCCTTTTTATACATGGCTGTAATTTTTTCTGATGCTGTAATTACACTCATGTGGTTATCATTTTATGTCCAGAAAAACCTCCCCTAAAAGTTTTTCATCTGCCTGCCAAGATATGATGTAGCCACACAGTAAAATCCACAGTGTTACTTAACTTATTTTGTTAACTTAACTCAGAATGTGTCAAAGGAGATCTGTAAGGGTAAAACTAACACTCTGGATTTTACTGTGCAGTCTGAGAGAGAGAGAGAAAGAGAGAGAGAGACAGACAGACAGACAGACAGACAGACAGACAGATGATGTAGGCAGGATTTATCATGTCAAATACCCCCAAATGCATGTCTTTGGCCACAGTCTCAGACCCCATCTGGAAATATTTTTTGCCAGGGACCCCCATACAAGATATGTGTTGTTAAAATGTTTAAAAAATATTTCATTTATTTTACCATTTGTTGGGGACCCCCCTGGAACCCCCTCAAGGACCCCTTGGGGTGCCCTGACCCCACTTTGAGAACCACTGGTTAGAGAGAGGGGTGAGATGAGTGGTGACACTAGACAGAAGGGGATACACACACACATAATGACATGGATGAGGGAGGGAGAGGTGGAATAAGAAGGGGTCTAATAACAGCGTTGCTTCCATGTGGAATATCAGACGTCAACTGGCCAGTCTATGACCTCAGTCATCTATGATGTCAGTACTATTATTTTTTATTAAGAGTAGCCAATTCTTTTTATCTCCTTTTCCCCCCCAATTTATTCGTGATTATGCCAATTAATCCTCGCCACACATTTCCGTATTGCCACTGTTCTTGTACCCTACTGGCTCACCTGGCTGTCAGTGTAGACATAGCACAAACTTTAGATTGGAGTACCCCCAGACACAGTGTGGCTGATTCGAACCCCTAGACCCCACGTGGTAATGACATCACTCATCTATAATGTCAGTACTATGCGTCAGTCATCTCCATAGCTAGGCAAAGTTTCAGCTCTATTTGACCTCTATTGACTTCCAGTTTAAAATTAAAGTTATATAACGTTTTACAATTTGTTTAAGTAAACATACGGTATATGCATATTGAAAGAAATATGCAGGGATTCACTTCCTTGGCCTATTGGCAGTGTGCTTAATAACTGATGCTGATCGGTTCAGTGGTTTGTTAGATTAGTCACAGAGAGACAGACACGCAGACCCACGGGACCCTCCTCCAGACGCCCTGGACAGCAGTCTCACACATAGACTCGCAAGACCCTCTTCAAGATGGCTCGGCCCTTACAGTGCCAGGCCATAAAAAGAGAAAGAGACAGTGAGATGAAAGGAGAGACAATAAAAAGCCGCAAAGAAAAAGTGCCATACTGTGTATATCCAGCGATGCGAGATGGAGAGAGAGAGAGAGAGAGAGAGAGTGGGGTACAGTGATGAGAGATGAGGGTAGAGAGACTCGGTCTCTGTTAGTGGCACCAGGCCTTGTCAAACCCAGTTCACCACTACTGTTAAAGAAACCCTCAAATGTCAGTGGTTTCTTTTTATGGTTTCATTTGTTTGAAACTTTCACTGCTGGCTGCGGGCGGCAGCGTGTTCTGATCAGACCCTGTGTGCAGTGTGCCACTCAGATTCCAGTGCACAGCAGGGGTTCCCCTTCTCCCATTCATCATGGTCGTGTTCATATGCACACAGCTTCTCAGAATAGAGATAGTAGCTTTGAGAAGAGTAAAAGTAGTCATCCTGTAGAGAAAATTCCCACGTGAACTGTTTTTATATTTTTATCTTGTCCTATGGAGTCTGGTCTCTTCATTCTCTTTTTTTTCCATGAAACTTTTTTCATTTTCTCCCAGTGTAGTCGTTATGCTAATTCCCAAATACCCCCAATATAGTCCCTGTCATTGCTGACCTCTACTGGTTGGCAGTGGTGGACAGTAACGGAGTAAATGTGCTTGAGTACTGTACTTAAGTACAGATTCTGAGGATCTGTACTTTACTTGAGTATTCGATTTTTTAAAGAAAAGTAACTAACTAGTCAAAATTAAGAAATGTACTTCTACTTTTACTTGTACTTTAAGTTATTTTAAAAGCATGTAATTTTACTTTTAAGTATTTTGAAAAGCAATGACTTGTACTCTTACTAGTTACTAGTATGGAGTATCTGTACTTTTACTCAAGTGCTGCATGGGGTCGAGTACTTCGTCCACCACTGCTGGTTGGTCTTGGAGTGTGTGTCTCTTCTGATATACGTGACGTTGCCTGCCACTTGTTTTCATAGGCACCCCTTTTGGGGGGCATGCTCCCCATTGTAAACCTATGGAATGTGACCTAAATTAGCTTATATCAGTGATTCTCAACCTGTGGGCCGGGGCCCACTGGTGGGCCGCGAGAGTATTGTAAGTGGGCCCCCTATTAATTGTCAAAACACTAAGATTATAATAATAATATAATGTTGAAATGTAAAAAATGTATAATGTAAAAACAAAAAAGTCATGGTATTGTTTTCAAAACCCTTGAAACGTATTTTCATAGTGATACTTACAAGAACCTAAAATATACTATGTTAGTACCATTGATCCGGAACACAATCAATTGACCACTTCAATCCACTTAAATTCCATCAACTGATTATGCTGCGCGTCCTATACTGTGGGAACTTGCACAACTATTTGGCTCTTTGAGTTTTCATACATTTTCATACAAGACTTAAGCCTAATTTATGCATCGCTGCACGATGGTGTCACTGTCGGAAAATAATTGAAGCGAAGAAAGGCAGCGCAATAAATGAGTTATTTTCAGCGCGTGTCACCATTGTGTGGTGAAGTACAAATTAGGCTTAAGGGTGCTGGCCCTGCCAGCCCATCTGCACACATGCCTAGGCCTGATGGTTTTGTGTTGACCCTGACACTCCCGAGGTGTTGATACAGTGGGGCGTCGGCTCTACGTGCGTGCGTCCGTGCGTGCGTGTGTCAATAAGCCGGCAGAGAGACACAACTCCTGCTACTGTACAAGTGTAAAGAAATTGTATTTAAATCCAGTGACACATTAACCCGCACTGGAATCTGTGTGATTGCTGCCAGCAGATCACAGAAGTACCTCCACTAACTAACTTTTACATATGGTTTACACTTTTATTTTATTTTTAACTATTATTTTATAATGCCAGTCAACAGGGCTGTAATCATGCCACAGATAGCCCACTGTATGTCATACGTCATTGATAGCCTACTGTATGTCATACAGATAACTGACTAGATCCCAGTCTGCCACACCAACATGTCATTGTACGATATGTATTTGTCCGCGGACCCCCCCCATCTCAAAATATTTTGTTCCAGGGACCCCCAGAAGCAAAAATTTGAGTTAAAAATGTATATACATATATTCAAAGATTTGCACACATGTTCATGATTTTCTTTTCAAAAATAGCAGATCTACAAGCTCAGATATACAAGCTCATAGCGCGGCATCGAGTGCAGCGCTATGAGCTTGTATATCTGCTATTTTTTAATAGCCAAAGACATCTAAAGTGACATGCGTTCCTGGAATAAAAGTCATTATGGGCCCCAGCCCACAGGTTGAGAACCACTGTTTCAAATGACTGCTCTTTTTTTGTATTTTCATCATCCTATGAAAATCCAGTTTTACTCCATTGGTTTTCAGTTGCATAACAGGGGTTTCAGAAGTGGTGAGATGGTTTTGGGAAACACACCAGGGCTGCAGATACAGAGAGAGGTCTGTCTGACCGGCCACACGCCTCATATCCTCTCTTTGACTTTCACAATTTATGGACTCGCAAACGCCTTCATCAATCCCCTCACACACACACTGAGCGAGGCTGGACAGCATGCATGCATGCACACACACAAACACGCACATGCGCGCACACACACACACACACACACACACACACACACACACACACACACACACACACACACACACACACACACACACACACACACACACACACACACACACACACACAGGCACAGACACACACAGGCACAGACACACACACACACACTGCTCCACCCTCCCGCACTCCACTGGGACTTCCACAGCAACACCTAGACTACTGCAGTATATACTGTGTACTTTTCTTTTTGTAAGACCTTCACTGTTCTTTCTATGCTGTTACACATGTATCCTCATCGACACACATGACACAGATCTGATCAATGAATCTGCGTAGCAACAACTGAGGCAAGTACCTCCTACTTGCCTCCTTACGGAATCGGATCCTTTTGGTTCCATTTGTAGACTCTCAGAGTTATGGGGGTCCTTGAAATTAAAATATTTGCGAACCACTGGCTTATAATTATGGTTCCCAAACTGGGGGTCGCCACATTTTTTTGGGGGGTCCCCAGATGATTAGCTTAATGTGCAACATTATTTTCTCACTCAATAGTACACAAACCAACATACAGTTTAAGTGTATACAGGGTATCTACACATTACTAAAGTTACAATTTAAGGACTTTTAACACATCGGGTGCCGATCACGGTCTGGACCGTTTCTTCACATAGTAGCGCTCTGGTGCCGAACACGGTCCGAACCGTGTTTGGTGTCTTTTTTTTTTTTTTTTTTTTTTTTCCCATACGGGAGGGGCTGGAGCAGCCCTGGGATCACCCACGGTGAATCTGACAAGGATGGGCCAGATGCATCATCGTGTCAAAAAACATGGCGCACATCCGCTTCCGCTCTATTTCCTTCTCTAAAACCCCTATAACTCTTTTTACGCTGGGGAAAACGACTCATTTTGTATGTGCGATTGCTCCGCCATTGTTACTCTCGTGCGCGATGTTATCGTTCCAGGCGTTAGCCAGCACCATCGGCTAAAATGGAGACATGCTTTTTTTTCTCATGGAATGCACGTCGTGGAGTCTACAGTTTAAACAGCGCTGCGCAGCTCAACGGTGAGATTTCGGCACCGAACGTAATCTGTTATTATAAAATGCTGGCACCCGATGTGTTGAGACCTTTTTTTTAAAAGATATTTTTTGGGGCTTTTCTGCCTTTATTTGAGAGGAAAGTAGGCTGACAGGAAATGGGGAGAGTGATGGGGGGGGTGACACACAGCAAAGGTCGTCGGGAACGGGAGTCGAACCCGCGACACGTTGTAAGACTGGATTACCAGACATGTGGTATGCGCCTGGATCGCTAGGCCAGCGGGCGCCCCTTTTAAGACCTTCTTAATACCAAATTGGCCAAATTGTCAAATATTACGTAAGAAAGAGACAAACATTGTGAAAATAGCCGATCTACAAGCTCACAACGCCTCGTATGTGAGCTTGTAGTTTGTATTTTCACAATATTTATCTGTGGAACTGAGTCAAACTAAATGTAATGCCTCAACTCCTACAATTCCAAATGCTTGTCAGGGTGGGTGGGGGGTCCCCAGTTCAAATATGATTATGTTGGGGGGGTCGCGGCCTGAAAGGTTTGGGAACCCTTGGCCTATAGTGACCTCCGTTGTGCACTCCGGGACCTCTGGGCCCTCCCGTCGGTGCATCCACTCCAGTTTCCACACGCACCGCCGCGTCTGGAAGCCAGCGGAGCGGAGCGATGCAGAGCGGAACCGGGGAGAGCTAGCAGTTAGCTGTGGAGGGCAGAGACCATAATAGCGGCCGCAGCTTCACCCACTCAGCAGAGAAAAGGTCACGGAGGCTTGTTGCGCCGCTCTCCGCCAGGCTTGGCAGCGTTCAACCACATAATGGGCTAATCACTGTAAAACAAACAGGGAGACTCTCCTCTCCTCCTCCCCATCACCGGCCGCATGGTTTTAGGAGATTGTGGCGTGTGGCGCAGGCTGTGAGACTGCGGCTGCATTTTCACCGTCTCCGCAGTGGAAAAGGAGGGAAGAAGATGGTTCTTGTTTAGGTTTGGTTCGTAGAGTTAAAGGTTTTTTCGTTTCCCCATCACGCAGTGAAAAACTAAGTGTTTTCATATTTCCGCTGTTGCATTCTGTTCTGTGAGCGGTGTACTTTTATTCTTGTATCACTTGAAGCATTTTGGTGATAAAGGAATTTCAATAAAACAGCGCCGCCACTACTTCTTTCCGAATATGCCTCTCAGAAGCTCAAAACCCAACTTTTACTGCAATACTTGTGGGGCAATTGGTATAATTAACTTGAAATAGCATATCTTTACAGCCAGAGCACTGTAAAAAAAAAGACTGTCTTACCAATTTCAATACATTCCCCCCAACACGGAGCATAAAAATCAGTTTCCAAATCAGTTGCGAATGTGACGGTGAATACTGGTCCAGTGTGGATTCGTTTTCTATTCATGTCTTACTGTTGGAGTGTACACTGGCACACACTATGGTAGTTCAGTGATATGTTATTATGGCTGTTGCGAAGCGTTTAGGGAACCCAGGACGCGAACAAATAACATAGGAGAGGAGCAGGCCTGTTTTTCCTGACTTTGGCTGAGGTTGAGCGCCCCCAAATCCCCCTTCCACCAACACACACACACACACACACACACACGCACGCACGCACGCACGCGCGCACGCACGTACATACAGTATACATATACACAGTCCCTTTATTCTACCAAAATACAGACACACACACACACACACACACACACACACACACACACACACTTGATCCCTTACCTGCCTCTACAATGCACATACATTACACACACCCCCATCAACACATACAGTACATGCATGGTAAAATCCTGGGTGTTAATTTACACTCTCAGAATGAAGTTATCACACAGGATTGAAGTGGTCTGTGAGAGGCAGGGGTGGTAGAAGTACTAAGATGTTTTTACTTAAATAAAAGTAGCAATAATATAAATATTTTACAATTGAAAGCCTGTATTCACAATTTTTGTTGATTAAAAGTACAAAGGTATTGGCATCAAAATATACTTAAGCAAGCTACGAGCTCAGCTGTTTTTGAATAGCCGAAGTATAAATTGGTTAATATATGCTTTGTATTAATAATCCTCAATCTGCAAAGTAACTAGTAGCTAAAGCCGTCAAATAATTGCAGTGGAGTAAAAAGTACAAGATTTGCCTCTGAGATGTAGTGGAGAAGAAGTATAAAAATCGAAAAATAATGAAAATACTCAAAAGGTAAATGCCTCACAATTGTACTTAACCACTTAAACCCTATATGGTTGACCGGAGTCTTTCATGGCTCTATAGTGTCTTTTCTGTTATTGTGGGAAAAGCTTTCGCTGAAAATAGCCGATCGACAAGTTCACAACGGGTCGCAACGCCACGCTTGTCGACCGGCTATTTTCAGCAAAAGTACAGTACTTGAGTAAATGTACTTAGTTACTTTCCACCACTGGGGAGAGGATGTAGAGAGAGAGAGAGAGAAAGGAAGGAGAGACGGGGGGGGAAGATGGATGTAAAGGGATAAGAACCATGGTGCCAGACTCCTATTGAAAATAGCAGCTATGGAGGCTGGCCCTAGACTCACTGACACCACACACAGCCAAATGGAAGATATATTTATATGAATTGAGCCATACAATATATTCCAAAATAAAAGCACTGTTGGTACATTTCCCCGGTTAAACAAATCACACACGTATTTCTATGCCTCCCCCTCCACCCCCTGCCACTGCAACAGAACCCAGATTTGTGAAAAACAATGTAGTGTATGTGTGAGCGGTTGTGCTGTGCCCACCACCGTCCTGCAGGGCAATTAGCCGCTCGTGAGAGGTTGGGAGGTACGGCAAAGCTTCTGCTGATTTACAACTAGTGGAGTACAGTCAAAAGAGTGTTAACTTAAGTGAGTGTTGAAATGCACTCGTAAAGGGTCCATTCATTGTCAGACTGTCCTTAATTTAACGTTTTTTTTACACAGCGTATGTTAATTTTATGTTAATTTATCATTTTGTAACTCTGAGTTACATGGACACTCTGGTTTTAGGGAGTAGGTCCAGGCTATTGTGTGTGTGTGTGAGTGTGTATAATGGAGTGGACCTTCCTGGTAAAGGCAATTACTTTAATGGTGCTCTCAACCACAGTGAGCGTCCAGGCATGGCTGCGTGTTACTGCTGTGGATGAGTGTCCACTGTCCAGACTGTGTATACCCACTTAAACCCTGTTGCAACTGTACTTGGTACGCTCTTTTATCACTCTACACCAAATCCCTTTGCCAAAAATAGCCGACCTAACAAGCATTGTGAGCTTGTACATCGGCCATTTCTTTATTTCCTGCTTTTCTGTTACTCTTTTTCAGTTTCTGCTCTTTCATGTCTCCACAGACTTAGTTAGATTATGAATATATGCATACCCCCACAAACCCTGTGCACACGCACACACGCTCACATGCACACATGCGCGCACAAAAACCTGTATAAGCATGGCAGCACCCACACATCTCTGTAAGTGCCCATGCACACATCCACCCACACGTAGGCACTCACACATGATACACTCTTGCACGCACAAACACATACAAACACACACATACGCGCACATACGCACTCATAGTATTTAAAACAGGCCAGGCTGACACAGGATCCCCTCTGATGCGCTTGCGTAAGGATCCTCAGAGATCTCAATCTAACCCAATTTCCTCTCCTCTCCTCCAGTAGGAGAAGAGGAGAGAGAGGAGGAGCAGATGGAAGAGGAGAAGGTACAGAAAGAGGAGGAGTAGCGGGAGGACAGAGGAAATGTCACGCTCGCTCGTTGATAGAAATGATGGATCGCACGATGCCAGAGATAAGCGATATTGTGAAAGTGTCAATGTGTCCTGTCAGCATGTTGTGTACTAGTACATGACACCTCCCTTTCACACACTTCACCTTAAAAAGCACCGTGTGTTATTTTGTAATTGGAAGCCTACTGAGTAAGCCTACTTTTGTTCAGGTGTCCCTCATGCAGCCTGTACTGTGTTTATTATGTGCGCACCAATCTCCTCCTGTGAACGTCCCATTGTGAAGCACTTTGGAACCACAGTCTGAAAAGGTGCTATACTAAGTAATGTGTGTTTGTATATACACTATATACTGGGGTTTGTGCAGTACTATATGTGTGTGTGCACACTGTGCATGTGTGCACTATTTAATTCCGAAAGTATACAAATGGAACCAAAATGGACCCTTACAGGTCCATTTGCTTAACACTATGGATTTTACCGTTTAATAGGGGTGTAAATGAAGTTATGAAGGTGGCAATTCAACTGCATCGATTTTGAAGGATAGAATCAATTATAATAACAAAATGACTTCTTGAAATATTTTTTGCTGAGAACTCAACTTATTTTTATTGTCTATTCCAGTACTATTTTCCAATACTGAGTAAATCAGTTCCTCCTGCCTTATTTGTCTTATTCAGTGTATTACTAAACAAAACAATAATTTAAATGGAATAATTGTATCAAGAATAATTTAATTTAATTTAATTATTGTGATATTAGAGATTTCATGATGCATTGAATCGTTTCCCAAGGAATCGTAATGGAATTGAATCATTCTGCGGTCAGAGATTTGCCAATTCAAGTTGGACAGATGCCCCCCCATTATGTTGTAGTAATTGACAGAGCATGTAGCCATGCCAGCACAGGACTGACTATTGACAAAGTGGCATTACTTAAATGTCCCACTCCAGTCAATTTTTTCTACATTGACAAACAAAATAATTTGCTATTTGTGGATTATATTGTTGGAGAAGATGAACGGACGTGTGGCCACTGGAATCTTAAATGTTAACATTTAAGATTCCAAGACATTTAAGATTTAAGACACCAATCTATGTCCCCGGCGGGGACATAGATTGGTGAAGCAATAGGAAGCGGTGTTGGAATCCAGCGCCTGGGTTTGGATCCGCCCTTCAAGACCATCGATTGGGCTCGTTCTCTCAGTCTAGTGTTCGGCAAGCTGGGGGTTGAACCAGCTACTTTCCAATTCCCAGGCAGCCTCACTATTAAGCTATGGCTTAATAGTGACGCCAAGAGTCGGATTCGAACCCAGGGCCTCGCAACTGACGAGGAGCATGTGGACAGTGCACTGGTAGAGCTACCAGGCACCCCCTAGTTTCAGACAAATTCCCTAAAGGGGAGTACTGCAATTGCCATTTTAGGTCCCAAACCTTTCAAATGTTTTCCGCTTTTCGGTAAACAGGAAAGCTGAGTGGCCGTGACTGGAGGAAGGACATAGTGGGATGCGATCCCATGTCAGTGGGGATATGTGTGGTTCAGCAGGCTAGCATTGTAACCGCTATGCCATCAAAGAGCTCCCGGGCTGGTTTGGAGCCTAAACCCCTGGCCGTCCAGCGCCATACGACCACAAAATGTGAGTTGAAACCAAGGGGCTATAGTATGTGGTATAAACCACAGAACAGTTAGGTTCTACTTAGCGCCATAGCGAGTGAGATCAGCAGTGATATTTCAAGGGCCTCAAGCTGGAATGGGGCCCCAAGGTCCTGTGGTCTCATCTTGTCAAGAGGCCCAGAATTCCGAGCTATGCCCCAAGTTCTGGTTTCTAAGAAAAGAACCGGGCACCAGTTTGGAGTGATTGCGCCACTGGATAAATCTAATCTGAGATGAAAAACAAAGTCACAAAATGTTAGTAAAAGAATAGTGGACTAGCAGAAAAAACTTTTCCATCAGCACAGATTTGTTGATTGGTTTAAGGAACAGTGCACTTTCCAGTATTTTATTTAGTAGAATATTAGTAAAAGTCCTTAAACACTGGGAGCGTGAAAAATAAATAAATACAATACATTAAGTAATTAAATTAATAAATTATCCTAAAATGCGTCGCCAATATTTCACATCAAACCATTACTTTGGTGATGCCCCATTCGTACTGTGGAGATGCTTTTATTTGCTGTGAAAAATCTACCTCGTTTCGAAAAATAATTACGGAGCTATAAACACTCCTGGTGTACCTTAAGTACCTTAAATAGTAATTTCTCTTCCTTCATACAAGAAAAACTAAATGGGATGAAAGACAACAAACTAAAGGTAACGGTAGGAAGGAAAGAGAGTTTTTGGGCTTTGGGCATCTGTGTCTCTGTGTCTCAACGTCATGATCTGATAAGTTTGTAGGCAGTAGAATGTTTCTGTGGTATTTGTGGCCATAGGAAGGTTGACAGCTGAGTAAATGTGATCTGTATTTGAAGGAAGACACTGCCCTCTACTGTTGGACTTTAGTCAGTGCAAAAAGAATGTTCAAGCGTATCTGTCTGACATGGCATAGACCCTGCAGTATACCCTGACTCAACACACTAACGTGCCCTGACTCAACACACTACTAACGTGCCCTGACTCAACACACTAACGTACCCTGACTCAACACACTAACGTACCCTGACTCAACACAATAACGTACCCTGACTCAACACACTAACGTACCCTGACTCAACACACTAACGTACCCTGACAACACACTACTAACGTGCCCTGGTTGACAATCACTGCAATAACCTACCCTTGGCTCAACACATTAACCTATTGTTTTCACAATGCGTTTACAGAGCCTCGTAACTCTCTGGAATGAACTTGCTAGAATTACTCCACTAATCCTATTAAAACTCCTACTCCTAGGTGAAATTACCTGCCATAGTCACAGACATTGTTCAGGCTAATTGAGAAACCTGTGAACATTCCCACGTCAAAAGATCACACTTCTTGAGAAAGCTTGGCCTTTCTTTCTTCCTGTGATGTCTGCTCCTGTTCAGCCATCTCTGGTGATGGCAGATCAGCTTTATTAATAATTTACAATGATGTTTGCTCTAACACCTTCCTGGAACCAGACAGATGGAAGTAGCTCTAGCAGGGTTTAGGGGCCAACTTAGGCAAGTAAATTGGGCATAGTCAAGAATAGAAACAGTCATGTTTCGTCTGACAAAACTGACATACTCCTCTACGCTTTATGATCATCTGTTACAACAAAGGTACCTGATTCACAAGATTCTATATTAGCCTGAACACTTAATACTGTGACTGTGACAGGTATCTCAAATGAGGTGACATATGTCTCTAGTGGTGACAGGTGAAAATGATGTGTGTGTGTGTGTGTGTGTGTGTGTGTGTGTGTGTGTGTGTGTGTGTGTGTGTGTGTGTGTGTGTGTGTGTGTGTGTGTGTGTGTGTGTGTGTGTGTGTGTGTGTGTGTGTGTGTGTGTGTGTGTACTAATCTTGCTTAGGGCCACCAAACTCCTAGGGCTGGCCCTGGACACACTACACACATTATAAAAGGAGGACATATGAATATGATATGGGGGGGGGGGCACAAGCCCCCAGAACCACGGTAGAACAGTGAAGCTGCCGTTGCCTGGTGGTCAAATCTGGGAGATTTGCAAGACATCCGCATTTAAAACCCTACTGCGCATGCTTCTATCGTCTGAAACGTGTGCATGCTCTATTAGCTCCAACATTGGAGCCGAAAGAAGTAGAGGTAAAGGAATAGGGCCGTCCGCCCTTTAGTCTAGATATATTATAACACTATGGGGGGGCAGGAGCAGATTTATCTGGTAAGATTCACCCTGTAGGTCAGCAGAAGTAAGGGAACCTTTTAACTATTTTCAACCTGATGGTCATGTAATTATACTGTAGGTGGAAATGTTCGGGGAAAAAAAGAAACAAATAGTGATGACTCTACATCACTGGCACAGATACAAATATACACACACAGACGAACACACATGCATAGAAGCTTATGCATGTAGGAATTGCGCACGTGCAATCACACACAGGCATCCGCTGACTGTATACACAGTAGAAAATGTGAAGTTTTGTTTTAGTGAAGATTGCAGAACTTAACTGAGGACACACAAATTAGTTTTTCTTTCTCACAATCTGAAGGCTTAAAATAGTTTTATTTCATCTGCAACATTATTAAAAAGGTTTGAATAAAAGAAAGAACAAAGAGATGAAGATAAAACTACTGAGCTAATGTTATTTGATCTGAACTGTTCTGGAATAATTAAACTTTCCTTACACAATTCCAGAGGTGATATTTGCACACATTCGTGTGTGAAATGAACTGTTGCGGGCTGACATCTTCTGTTTTCCAATAAGTCACAACCTGCTATGTTCCTACTAGACACGGTGGCAGCAGTGACTCAATGCAATAGTCAAGAAGTCTAAATCGGTTGTATTTTCATGCCAAGTTTCCAATGTATGTATTTGTTTACGTAATATTTCTGTAGCCCAAAACAGATTTTGCAGGCCAATCTAGCAACATGTAGGACCATTTGACTTTGGAGAAGTTAAATGCATATGAATAACCTTTAAATCCACATAAGTAGACTGACATTATTAATTGTAAAATGGTTAATCATTTGGACACAAAAAAAGGAAGATGGACAACATTAATACATAACAGTAGAATGCAGGATGCCCCCGACCCCCCCGCCCACACACAATCACTTGACTAACAGCTCACCCTGGCAGACAGACATCAACATTCCTATATCAATATGATTCACAAGTGCGGCCCAGGTCTTGTGGATGCCAGGTGAAAATACAGTACAGTATATGAACTGTGCACTGGTTCCAGATAGCTAAGAGAGCAGGTCTTCTAGAAATGAGTCTTGACCTACAGCTGAATCCAGTCAGAGAGAGTGAGATATCATCCATATGTTTTATATAGAGGATCCCATCTTTTTAAGTGTGTTCATCTATTGATGAAATAGGTCCACCAAGATGATGGAAATCTCATTTTGTTCACTGTTCACATGTGTGCCTAGTCCTGAACTGAAAATGTAAAAAAAATGAATCTAAAACCAGTAATGCATCGTTGATGTTTTTGTTTTTATCTGAAAAAAAATCACACCCAGTGTGAAGTGGGCGGTGTGTGGTCATCACAACAACATGACTCACTTTAAAAAAAGAATAAATGCCTTTTTTTAAAGTCCATACTGCTATTCATGGGGCCGCACATGTGTCATGTGTTTCGCTAGCCAATCACAGTTCTGAATTTGCAAAGTCAGCCAATCACATTACAGTTAGTGGTGATGACACTAGCTGTAATGTGATTGGCTGACTTTGCAAAAGTATCGATTTGCATTAACAATGGAAGGGTTAGGGGGTATACAAATCTTTTGGTCTGTGTCCAAAACTCACTTATAGGGGGCGGCTACACCGCCCCAAAAAAAAGAGTTTTCGCCAATAACAGTGACTAACTGCCTGACTAGTTTTCTCTGTCCTTAAATAAGTTATTAAACTGCATTCAACTTGTATCCTGGGTCTGAATGAGCTCCCTGTCTGATTAAACTAGAGGACTAGAATAAAAACCAGCAGTCCTCCAGGTTCTACAGTACAGGACTGGTTGACAATCAGTGCTCTGTACTGTAATTCTTCCAATAGATGGCGCCATTTAGCCTCTTCCAATTCACTGAACTCTGTAAATGTTGATTTCAGAGGATGTGGCAGTCTGGATTATTTGGTGAAATGCTTTGTCTGGTTGTTTGTGTTGTAGTGAAGCACTTAAAACAGTGAATCAAATGAAGTAGTTCTAGTAAATAAATGGTAAATGGTGCATTACAATGTGCATTACATTCACCCACACATCGATGGTGGAGGAAACCGTGCAAGGCACTCACCTGCTCATCGGGAGCAGTTAGGGGTTCAGTGTCTTGCTCAAGGACACTTCGACTGTAGCACAGGGAGCCCGGGATTGAACCGGGAACCTTCCAATTCCAAAGTGGCCACTTTACCTCCTGAGCCACTGCCACCCCCAGTATTATTACACAGATCTAATAGTGAAAGGGCTCAGAGCATAATGGTAGATTTGCTGATTGATATGTGTTGATAAATATTCCTCCTCTAGCTCTGATGAAAAGATTTTGTAACGCCTGAAGGGAATTCATTATCAAGTATCTTTTTGTTGATCCTGACTGAAATGAATAAGTTCACACCAGAATAACTTTCAGTAAGCTAATAATACCACAATAATCAAGTCACATCTTTTGGTAATTACAAATATTCCTACCCAGTGAAGGTGGGTTTCTGCCAGAATTAAAAAGATGATGATAATGATGATATACACCTGTACAGTATGTGATATCGCCGGATATTGTAATAAGAAAGGGGACAGATATCATGTGGCTCATTCCCGCTCTGAGCAGACGAGAGACAGGGACTTATTTTTTTCCTGATTGAATGCCCTCTTCCATTGTGTCATCGACAATTCCTTGATTTCATTTCAATTTCATTTCTGGTGATTTTCCCTCTGGCAAGAGAGAACACAGACTAGCTGAGATAGAGATGGCCTCTCTTGGAATATACTTTTACTATCGCCTAACTCATATTAACCTCCTCCCGTTCTATTGTCAGTGGTACTGCCGTCCCAACAGAGAAAAGGGTGAAAGCTGAATAGTGTCATTTCTGCGAGAGAGAGAGAGAGAGATAGAGAGAGAGAGAGAGCGAGCGAGAGCGACCGACCGACCGTTTGGTGCATTAAAGTATCTGTCAGTTCAGATTCAAGAGAGAAAGACGGGGACTGCTAATAACAAGGCTGACAGAACTCGACAGAGAGGGGAAAGTAGACAGATAGACAAATACTAGGCAGGAATAATAAAGGCAGGAAGGACAGACAAAGTAGGGAGAGCGAGGGACGGGAGGAGAAATTGCACCTAACAAGTCTGACAGGCATCCAGGGAGAGACCAGTGGGGAGAGAGAGACACAGGAGAGGATAGTGCACAGATCTTTAATGACACAGTTGGACTCTTCAAATGTACCCTGTTTAAAGTCTCCGTTCAGACAGACGGATGTGTAGGCGGACAGGAAACAGAGACATGCAGGTAACCCGGCAAACATACAGCGCATATCGCAGGCCTGCACACTGATTAGAGGGAGAGACACTAGAGAATGAGTTGTAAAAATTAAACTCCATTTTTACTGTTGATCCACCACTAAAGCTGGAGTCAAATGAAAGTCAGGCCTAATACATCTCCTTGGAGCAAAAGTCAGTTTTGCCGGCATGAATATTCAGTCCCTTTCCTCTGCCTACCATCTCCCATAAAGCCCTCAGGATTTTAAGAGAGCATTTATTAAAAGTGAGCAAACATTCCTCTCAGGTTACAGCCCTGTGGTGTAATAAAACCTGTGTTTACTGTATCAGTCCCTGAATTAATGAGTCTAAATGGATGGTTGGGGCTCATCTCTGGAGATAGAGAGCCCATAAGCTCCACTCCTCAAGCTTAAGCTCCGAGACTTGAGAGAAGTGTAGCAGGGAAAAGTTTTGGAGTGGCTTGTGCGTTTGTGCGGGCTGGGGTTGCATGCGTGCGTTTCAACTTGTGTGCACTTGTGCACGTGTCCACCTGTACACATGGACTTTACCCCCAAAACGCATCTGTGATTTTGTGTGTATGGACTTTGGGGGGTAAAAAGTCTGTTTACATGTGTGTGCATGTCCTGTAGGGATGTAGAATAAGAATGAGAATGTATGTAAGAGAGAGCAATGGAGACGGAGTGCTTTACAGTTAACCTCCTTCAACCTGACGTATTTTGGGCATTGGCTAAAACTTTCAATGTATTTATGTTGAAAATAGCCGATACTGTGCAAGCTCACAATACGTTGCATCACGACAGACTGTCTGTATTTGTATGTGTCAATGAAAGGGTAATAAATTCTCCACGTTAACTGCTAAGTACTAAGTACAGTAAGTCTTTTACAAGTGGTCTGCTACTCACAGACCATTTAAAGAACAGGTTACCATGAGATTCAGATGTTACAAATCTCTCTGTACAGATCAGATAGCAGACCTGAGGGACTATAAAGAACCACTACACTCAAAGAGAAACTTGGGCTTAATTGCCTGTACCTGTATGTGTGCAAAGCAGGGTGGTGCAAAAACCATACATGCAAAGTAGTACGCCACATTACGACTAGAGCTAGACCGATATATTGACATGGCCGATATATCAGCCATTATTTGACTTGTGACGACATCAGTATTGGCAATTATGCAGCCGATGTGTTCCGATTATTACCTGCTTTCAACCTGGAGTTCCTATTTTGGGCATGTCTTTTATAGGTAAGGTAACCACTCTGCAAGCTCACAATGCCTCAAAACGAGCGATGTTTTGAGCTTTTGTATATCGTCTATTTTAGAATTTTCTATTTCTCTATTTCGGATTTTTTAGCGGTGCCAACCGCTCTACGTTTGACTCTGTCCGTATGAGCGTCCGTATGAGCGTCCATATGTTATGTCCGTATGTTATGTCCGTATGAGCACGGGATGAGCACGGCAAAGAAGCAACACATACAAACACACGCACACACACACACACACACACAGACTTGGAGATTGCCTATGCCATCTCTCCTCTACGTTTGACTCTGTCCGTATGAGCGTCCGTATGTTATGTCCGTATGTGCACGGGATGAGCACGGCAAAGAAGCAACACATACAAACACACGCACACACACACACGGACTTGGAGATTGCCTATGCCATCTCTCCTCTCATTGGCCACACGTGCCACTGGTTATCAAAGAGGGGTCCAGGGACCCTCAGCGTATGTTATGTCCGTCCGCCCGTATGAGCACGGGATGAGCTATAACTCCAGTTTGCAGCATGCCACCAAGTCCAAATTTGGTATGTGGACTTAGACCACCAATAGGGATGAGCATGAATTGCTGAAGCCCCGCCCCCTCTGTCCAGGGACCCCCAGTGTATGTTATGTCCGTCCGCCCGTATGAGCACGGGATGAGCACGGGATTTTAAACAGCTATAACTCCAGTTTGCAGCATGCCACCAAGTCCAAATTTGGTATGTGGACTTAGACCACCAATAGGGACGAGCATGAATTGCTGAAGCCCCGCCCCCTCTGTTTTCCCATTGGCTGGCCTTTAAACAGCCATAACTCAAGTTCGCAGCATGCTACGGAGTACAAATATTGTACATGGACTAAAACCACCAATAGGGACAAACTGCAATTACTTAAGCCCTGCCCCCTCTGTCTGCCCATTGGCTGGGCTTTAAACAGCCATTATTCCAGTTTGCAGCATGCTACCAAGTACAAATTTGGTAAGTGGACTCAGACCACCAATAGGGACGAACTGAAATGAGTTAAGCCCCGCCCCAAAGGCACCGCTTCCTTCACACAGGGTGTGATTTTTTTAATCAAATCTATGTTTTTCAAATTGATTTTGCAGATTTTGAAAACATGTCATTCAGAATATCGGTAATCGGTGGGCTAGTACTTTCTCAAATCGGGATCGGCATCGGACCCAACAATCTGACATTAGTCAGGCTCTAATTATGACAGCAGGGGAATGAGGTTAACCAGTGCTCTAGCTACACAAATGAGACAAGTCCTAGTTTTAGACAGGATATGATGTTATGGGGATAGCTGACATAACACAGAAATGTCCTCCAAATAGTAATTCAATTAGGAAATAATGTGGATCTCGGGATCCACATAGAAACGGCGTGGCTTCAATGTGGATCTCGGACTTGGCTCCATTGTGGATCTCGGGCTTGTGATCAGCCTGTGGCATCAGCCATATATGTCATTAGTCGTCTGTGACACATCTATGACATGATACCAATATTTCAGGGCGATCAAAGTTAAATATACTTCTGTGGCCGACTGGCAGTTTGCATACAAAGTACACACACACACACACACACACACACACACACACACACACACACACACACACACACACACACACACACACACACACACACACACACACAGTCACACACACACACACACACACACACACACACACACACACACACACACACACACACACACACACACACACACACTTGTTTCCATCGTGGTCCTATGTATTCAATTAATCAACATAGCATAAAAATAAGTAACACAAAAATGCCCTCAACACCTTTTTGTTGGTATTGAGGGCATTGAGCTTAAAAAACAATCCCATTTTTAATTGCTCAACCCTGTCTTCTACCCTGAGCCTGAACTGACTCACAAAATGTGTTGGAATTAGGTGGGTCATGGGCTTTAGGCCAAGAAGTAGTGTAATCAGTTTGTTTTGGGAGGTCTGAAGCTTATTTTGTAGTGACATTGAAATGTTGGAGAACCAAGAGGTGCAAGTATAGTCAAAGTGGCATTGAATGAGGGCTCCGGCAAGAGTGTTGAGAACATTTTTGTTGACAAAAGAGGAAATTCTGCCAACAACAGGTTGGGAATTGATTGCGTGAAACAATCACCTATGTGTCCAGTCTCAATGTTAGTAAACAAATAATTGGTCTATACACAAATCCACGGAGCGCTGCCCTGTAGGTGGCGCAACCATTGCTGCGGTGTCAGACTCGGTCAGCTGCTGCTGCGCGCCTCTTTACCTGCTTTTTACTCATTTTTACTAACACTAACTTTACAAAGATGTACAGAAAACGGGACGAACCTGTGTAGTTAATGGCTGCTCCAACAGCCGAGCATGTAAAGAATAACGTCAACAGACGGACAGAACCGCAGCAGCAGCAGCTGACTGAGTCTGACACTGCAGCAATGTTGGCGCCAGCTACAGGGTGCCCTCCGTGGATTTGTGTATAGGCTACTACTGTCTGTATAACCCCAAGTTTGCAAATACTTTTGCCTGCCCACTTCACCGGTTATGGACTAGTATTATGAATTCCAAATAGATAAGCTTGCCAGACAAACAATTATTCAGACCATTATAGTGTGTGTGTGTGTGTGTGTGTGTGTGTGTGTGTGTGTGTGTGTGTGTGTGTGTGTGTGTGTGTGTGTGTGTGTGTGTGTGTGTGTGTGTGTGTGTGTGTGTGTGTGTGTGTGCGTGCGTGCGTGCGTGCGTTTTCACCTTTTCACCCAGTTTCCATTAGGACTGGCTTTTTTTGTTGTTGTTGAAATCAGCTGGTATGTTCCTCTTTAGACAGATAGCAACAGAAGGCGAGGCAGTTGCAACGGTTTTGGACCGTAGTAAAGTGGGTTTTATATTGTGAGCGAGCCTCTGCAGTGATGGTAGGGAGGCAGGCCGACAAGACTTTAAAGGTTAAGAAATGGTGAGGTCCAATTTAGGGCTGTCTTGAAATCACATTACAAGATTCTTCCAGGCAAAGTATGGTACGGTATTGTGGAAGAAGACTTTAGAGCCATTGGAGTCTGCTCCTTTCTAGCCCTCTGAGCCTAGCTTAGCTGAACAATGTGCGTTCATCTCTCTTTATCTTGCAAAAATGCAACTAATCATGAATTACACATTGGGGGGCCTCTAAACAACACAGAGCCAAAACCAATTTCACTTCCACCCAAAGGGACCCAGGGACCCCCCCCCCCCCCCTCCCAAGTAGGTACAAATGGTATCGTGAGTCATGTACTGTAACAATGACCATCAAGCAGGGTTTTGACAATCCATCCATTTGCGTGTAATTACCATCACATAATTGTGGCCAGGGCCTACTTCTTATAACAAACGCCATATATCATGAACACAAATTGGAATCGTGTGTTGTGGGGCCGCTATACAACGCACCTTCAAAAGCGCTTTCACTTCTGCACATAAGGGGTGGTACAAATGCAAACAGTTGCACTGTCTGTTGTACAAACTCTGTTTCTCTCGCAGCTTCCTCGTGTCCTGACAGCTGCACCCTACGACTGACTGACACAGCCCTGGGTAGGCAACCCAGCCTGGTCGACTTTATTCGTTGTTTTGGAATTGCTTGCAATTATTAAAAGCGTGGCGTTATAATAGAGGATCGTGGATTCTGATTACAAATAAACTTTGAAATAGTCCTATTTTACTTTGGATAGAAAATATGTCAGGAGATCGTAATCTTTAATGGCACACTAGCCGTTAGCGGGTGTTAGTGAGTTTTTTGTCCAGTGGGAAAGGGGCTTAAAGACACCACTCATGGTTAGTCAGGGCATGGTTTGGTACGCTGCCAGATGTCTGGGTACAACCTCAGAACACTGCAAATGTGCTGTTATCTGATAGTAAGAGGATAGAACAGAATGGAATAAAGTACAAGGTTTCTTTTGAATTAAAGAGGGAGGGGGGGTCAAGGGCAGTACACTGAATCTCTACAATACTGGGAGTATCATCACATTTACAAGAGAAAGAGGAAGTGTTTGGCACTGTACATGAGTTTTATTTATTTTCCTCAGGTGAAGGTATTGTAACAGACAATGATTAGACAGGAAATTAAAGGTTAGGTATCAGCCAGCAAGCAGTTTCAAGTGGGCACTGTGTGTGTGTGTGTGTGTGTGTGTGTGTGTGTGTGTGTGTGTGTGTGTGTGTGTGTGTGTGTGTGTGTGTGTGTGTGTGTGTGTGTGTGTGTGTGTGTGTGTGTGTGTGTGTGTGTGTGTGTGTGTGTGTGCGTGCGTGCGTGCGAGAAATAGTGTATGCCTTTGTGTGTGCGTGCGTGTGACGTGTGTGTATGTGGGTGCGTACATTTTGCAGGAATAGTGTGGGTGGGAGAAAAGAGGTGAGTGCCATGGCAACCACCTTGTATTATGCAGAAGGTACAGTGTCTGTGTGTGTGTGTGTGTGTGTGTGTGTGTGTGTGTGCGCGCCTGTGCATGTCCTTATGTGTACAGATGTGTTTTGTGTGTGTGGGTGTTCATGCACTTAAGCAGTATGAGTCATTGTTGCACTTTCAACTAATAACTGTACTAACCCATCTGTTCGCTTTAATTAATACTTAATAATAATAATAACTTAATGTACAGTATTTTTGGAGATGATTCAGCAGTTACCTACAGTACTTTAGCCCTACTGTGTCCATATCAGAAGCTTCAGAAAGTCGTTTTGTAATGTCTTCTGATGGAGACATCAGACACTGAATCTTGAATTGTCCTCAGTCATGTTGTAAACTCCACCCGTCTGCTACCCAGCTGCAGTAAAACAAACAAAAAATGCTATTATTTTTTCTTTTTTGTTTTAACAAGGTATTTATTGAACATTTGTATACAACACATTTAAAGCTATCACTCATTTAGCTTGTAAAAGACAGATGTCTTTATTTGTTCTTTATGCTTTTTTTATGCCCATCTGAAAAAAGGCCAAGCAGAAACTTTTGGTTCCAACTCTAAATGGATCAACGAAATCTTCTGTATCTCCCTCCTAACCTCCCTCTAGAATTCCTCCACTCTTGGACATGAGCACAAACAATGGAACAGTGTGCCTTTACTCCTCACCGCATCTGGTGCATAAATCTGGAATATTATCATTAAATTGATTAGGGTTTTCGGGTGTAATATACAGTACACACTCATTAGCCCTCTTCTCTTCTCTTCTCTTCTCTTCTCTTCTCTTCTCTTCTCTTCTCTTCTCTTCTCTTCTCTTCCACCCAAAACCAAACTTGTATTAAACATTTTGTAACTATTCTATTATGTCCCACCCAAAACCCCAAACTTGTAATAAAACATTTTGTACGTAACTCTTTCCGCCTCAAAATCTGGATTGTTTCTAAATGTGCTGTTTTACCTTCTATTACTTAAAAGGATATTTCACTTTCAAAAAAACGTTTGGTCATTTTATCATCTACTCAGGCCTTTGTGAACCCCCCAGACAGTTTTTAAGTTGCTTGATTCATTATTTAGATATTTGATATTCATTTTATCAGACACGCCCCCTTCCTATACAAACCCATTGTAACTTCAAACTCCATTTTAACCATGTTAGATTCATCAAAAACACCCGTCCTTGGTTCTGGTTACTCATCCTGCCCTCCTAATGCGTGAGGGGGCCGTGTTTTTTCGATTACTTTGTTCATTTATTTTTAATATTTTTTTTGGAAAATGAAAAAAATAAAATACAACTAGAAAAAGTGCTCCTCGGAGCACAGGTCTCCGCCAGGTCAGGTACGTTATTGTGGCCTCCGCTATAATAGGCCAATGTGAAAGGGGTGTCATTTTTTCTTAGGCTTTTCACTGCAAGCAGACACTGCATTCATGATTTGAGGCTTTTGTTCCAAAAATGTGTTTTGCTAAGATTAGACCTGCTGGTGGCGCTATAACAGGCCAATGTGAAAAGGGTCGCATTTCTTCCTCGGCCTAGTGGTAATGTGCGTGTGAAATTTCACGGAAATCGCAAGATGCGTTCATGATTTGAGGCATTTTGTTCAAAACGGACCAATCCTGCAAACTTTGGAAGCCAACCTTAGCCAATGAGGATGGAATATGGAAAATCGGACAGATCCGTGTTGATCACGTGACTATAGAGATAATGTGTACCGATTTGCATGACGTTTGGATAAAATCTGTAGGAGTAAATGGGTATTGCACAAATCGGCCTCCTGCTGGCGCTATAACAGGGCTATGTGAAAAATTTGGGGCAGAGGTTCTGAATTGGCATCCAGGGAGTGTGTGTGCACAGTTTCGGAGCGAGCGGGCCAATGGTGTCGGAGATTAGCTGTTCACGGACGGACGGACGGACGGACGGACACACACACGGACGGACGGACGGGGGGTAAAACATACTCTCTCGCCATGCCTTCGGCCTGGCGGAGACAATAACAAATTTAAATAAAATAAATGAAAAAAGTAATCGGAAAAACACGGCCCCTCACGCATTAGGAGGGCAGGATGAGTCACCAGAACCAAGGTCGGGTGTTTTTGATGAATCTAACATGGTTAAAATGGAGTTTGAAGTTACAATGGGTTTGTATAGGAAGGGGGCGTGTCTGATAAAATGAATAAAAAATATCTAAATAATGAATCGAGCAACTTAAAAACTGTCTGGGGGGTTCACAAAGGCCTGAGTAGATGATAAAATGACCAAAAGTTTTTTTGAAAGTGAAATATCCCTTTAAGTTATGAAGAGGAACAAATGTAATTGATACAAACCACAAGGTCATGTCTGTACAGTATGTGAATACAATATATTGTATTTACATTTTAAGCATTTAGCATACATTGTTGGAGCAAGTAATGGTTGCGTAACATACTGGACTGCAGTACATAGAATGCCTGCATTAGAGACATGAGCATAGAAATGTGCTTATAATGTGTCCCATTGTTTTGAAGAGTGTGTGTGTGTGTGTGTGTGTGTGTGTGTGTGTGTGTGTGTGTGTGTGTGTGTGTGTGTGTGTGTGTGTGTGTGTGTGTGTGTGTGTGTGTGTGTGTGTGTGTGTGTGTGTGTGTGTGTGTGTGTGTGTGTGTGTGTGTGTGTGTCTGTGGAGCTTATGGTACAAACGTGGTGGAATCTTCCCCATGAGAAATGGCATTTGGTCTTCACCTCCCTCTGGTCAAGGACAGCAGAGCCGTCCAAGTTCTGCCAGGAAATTTGGAAAGACTCTTAAATTACCCAGACAGGAGAAGGACTTCCAGGAGGCTGGAGGTACGGGAGTTCAAGGTCACCTCTGCAGCCACTCCTCATCTCCTCTCCCACGCTCCACCGCTCTCTCTTGGTTGTGGGCTCAGATCAGATCGCATGTCTGAAGCTGCTTAACTGTAATTTAAGTTAACTGTAATTAACAAAGTTAACTATTGCCGTTATTAATTAGCATTTATTACGTGTCTGGAAATGGGGTACGTTTGTGTTTAAGGCTGTGTTTGTGTATTTAATTTAGGGTGTATGTCTGTGTGTACAGTACATGTTTTCGAGCATTGTGAAGACCACACTGACCTCACAAAGACATAAAATGTAGGAAACTTGTTGGAAAGTGAGGACATTTTGACAAAAAGCATTGGACCGGTTGTCGGACCTCACTTTTTAAAGGCCCGTTGTAAGGTTCGGGTCTAGCTTTGGTTTAGGATTACACTCATCACTCTGTGCAGCTATCTTGGCTAAATGGCTTTGGCTTTCCTTGCTGGCCGGCTGGGAAGTATTGGGGTCTGGATTCTCTAATTGCCTCAAGTGTGCTGTGCAAATTGTTATGCCAGAACAACACCTCTCTCATCCGACCAGGTCATTGAATACAATTACTTGGGTAACTGGCCATAGAGTCTATACTATTAACTCTGTCCTTTTCACACCAAATCAGCAGATTAGCGTCTAATGTCACATCTAAAATGTACTTTCACTTTCACCCCCTCTACCAAAACAAATATGTTCAAATCTATCCCATGTTAGAATATGGTGACGTTATATACAGTATAGGTCGGTATGGTACATTATATGGGTATATACCGCATGTTGGGCAGTAAAGTGTTACTACTGCAGTGATGCGTTACTAGTAACCTACTACTACTACTGGTTACTGATAACCAGTTGTATAACTAATTACTATAACATTTCAGTAAAGTATTACCACTACCCTTCCCCATAAAGTAGCTCATGGTTCACTCACGTAACATGATTTATGTGTTGTCAACACACAAGAAACAGCGCAGTCACTTTCCCTCAAAGGAATAAGGAGTTACAGTGGCTGTCACCTTGTGAAAGTCCACAAAATGAATGGGTCTGTTTGATCTCCACGCCGCCAACATTATATGGGTAAATATGTGTCTCCCTCTGATCCCTTTGCATGCCACAGCAGCTTTCTCATGCTGCAAACTGGACTTGTTCGTCCAATGAACTGTCATCCCCAGAAATCTTTTATGGTTAACAGTCCAGATGTAGTAGGCAGTTGCAGAGAGAGTCTATCTTTCTAAATGCTTTCTTCAGCTCAGCTCAGAATTTTCAGGAGAAAGGGTGCAACTACCAATTGTGTGGGGTGCAAACCCAACGACCTGGTTTGCAGGTATGCACTCTGGAAGCTTGATGTTCTATACAGTATATTTACTCTGCTATCCGGTTTGCTACAAATGCCCATTTCACACCACACTGCACTCTATATTCTGTCAACCGGCCGTCCTGTCGTAATGTTTAACGTAATGTCAGCACTTTGAAACTGCTGTTTTACAAAGTGCTACAGTATACAAATAAAGTTATTATTATTATTGGCTCATGCTTTGCTATAAATCCTCCTTGGTATGTCCCTGTCATCACCATATTCTGTTGAAAGTTCCCAAAACAAATACAATATTCAGTCGTTATTACAGTCAGCCAACGATTGGCACAATCTGCACAAAACACTAAAACTGGACAATTTGAACCCCAAATCAGTTTTCATTATGAACGTTCTCACTGATAAATGCAGCTGTTTCCCTAACCCTTGTCTGTCAGCTGATTGATGTTGTCCCATGCATATTTTTGCTCTCTGCCAGCTGCTGCTTTGCTATGACTGATTGTCATACTTGCTTGTGTATGCTACTCATCTGCTACTACTCCTCCTTAAGACTTAGTACAAAACATACACAAATGAGTACACATTATTTATGTGGTCACGTGATCAAGATGTATCTGTCCGAGTTTTTAGATTCCATTCCGATTGGCTGTGATTCCCTTTCAAAGTTTGCGGGAGGGGCCTGTTTCGCACAAAATGCCACAAATCATGAATGCTGTCTGATTGCTGTGAAACTTTGCACGCACACTCCCAGTAGGCTAAAGAAGACAACACGTTTTTTACATTAGCCTCATGGTAATCTCTCAAGAACAGATTCTGCTCTGCGTTTGAATCTGTCGGTAGCCGTGTTGACAACCCGTGCACATTGGCTATAAGTGGGCGTTAACAATAGCGTCCTCGAAGCCGACAAAACCACGGAAAGTTAGTAACATTATAAATTGCTCTTTCATCATAGAAACAAGTGGGCTTATAAACAAAACGATCCATGTTCTTTGGGAGAAATGGTGTTAGTGTTCCGTGGAGAAATATTGTTAGTGGGAATGAAAACATGGTCGCACGGGTCGTCCGTTCAGCTCCGCCCAGAGCCAAATGAACAGGTAAAAAACAGCAGAGGGCGCTGTTTTTCCTTTTTATTTGGTGATGGGTTCCCAGATTGGCCTCATGGTGACGCCAAAACAGCCTGCTTCATGTTTTATACTGTAACTATTTCTGAACCGTGTGACGGAATTCCAAAGTTTGCTGAGTAGACTACCCGCCCGGGTGGAGACCTGCATTTCTAGTTGTATGTCCTGATGCTGCTGTCTCCTAGCTACCTGCCTGATGCGTGTGTGCTAGACTCCTCCTTCTTCTTCTTTTGACTATTGCAGTTTTCTGCAGTGAGAGCACTGCATCCATAAACGTCCTCTTCGGCCTTCCTCTTCTCCTCTTGCCTGGCAGTTCCATCAGCATCCTTTTCCCAATGTCATCCCCTCATCCCTCCTCAACACATGTACAAACCATCTCAACCTTGCTTCTCTTCCTTTATCATATCAAACCATCTAACCAGGGCTGACCCTCTAATGTAGTCATTGACATGCTAGACTGCATGTCATTTTACCTTTATTTAACCAGTAAGCATGTATTTGCATGTACTGTAAGTGGTGATAGGCAATCTTTGTATGTGTACTGTTGTCTTTTACATTTACTTTTTTTTCTTTTTAGCTCTACCAGCCACCATTGTAAATAAGAATTTGTTCTGAATGACTTGCCTGGATAAATAACGATTAAAATATAAAAAAAAAGTTAAACAAGTCACTCTCGCTAATGGCATCAGCAGAAATACCCAGGATGTAACGTAAATATGACCATGTATGTCATCAGTACTGCAAACAAACACATCCCTCAGGACAAAATCATACTCCCTTTTGTCGACGCCTTTGGCCTTGCTCAGATTGTCCCTGGTCCCAGAGGATAGATTCATATCAGTGCTAATAATCCATCGGAGGCCCTCATGACCTCACCCCCCATGCTGTGAGTGGAGGAGACATACAGGTGGAATATGTGGTCTATTACCAAGGTAATAGCTAGGAGGCGGATGAAAGCCTCTGGAATCTGCTCCCCTTCTCCCTGTCTGTCATTACTACAAATGCAGCTGGAGCACAGAGAAGCAATAGAAGTGGTTCACAAATGATTACGAGAAGAATTGCTGCGCTGGCTGAATTAACCTACATGGCCAGTTGGAACCGCTGAGCAAAGAATTTGGATGTTCGAGAGAGAGACGGAGAGTGAGAAAGCGGCAAAGAGGGAGAGAGAGATAGATGGGCTGAGAGACACAGATAGATATAAGTGAAGTGACAGACAGAGATAGGGGAAGTGAGATAAAGAAAGTTAGGTAAAGGGAGAGAGAGAGATGAAGTACATTTACTTGAGTACTTTACTTAAGTCCATTTTTTTAGTATCTGTATTTTACTTTACATTTCTAGGAATGGACGCCTGGCTGGGACCCAAACGTACTAAAATATATTATGAATATGAAATAGACGATCTAGCTCTCAACATCGCAACGCGTTGGTAGCTTATAGATCTGCTATTATTTTTGAAAATGTTTGAATGTTTTTTGAAATTTGGGGAAAAGTTTCAAAATCTCTATACAGCAATGTACCCATATTTGTAATTTGTACTTTTTAAATGTGTGTTCTTTTGAGTACTTTGTCCCCAATTGGAGATAATTCAGAGATGCATTGACAGCCCAATGTACAAACGGCATGTGTTGCTGCACGCGTGAAAACTCAAACCCATGTCAAAACACCAAGCTCCCTTGCACACGCTTGTGTGCGCGCGCACACACACATTTCACTTATTTGCTCTGCTGTCCAAGTTTCAGAAAAGGGAGTGTGTGTGATTATCTCTGCATGTTTCTTGGAGGTCTGTGCGTATTTGGAGCAAAGGCTAACAGCGTAGAGAGGACACAAGAGAGAACACGTAGTACCAATGAATTCCAATTTCCTTTTTTTGCCCCCAATCTGCACTTTTTGATATGAAAAAGCTCACTAGTGGTCCTTTACAGTGGTGAAAGGATATTTCAAGGAGGGAGGGAGGGTAGATGACATGCAATCATACGTCTTGTTGTATGACTAGGACTAATAGGTTGAATCAGAGGATGCTGGGGGGAAAAAAGGGAGAGAAATGAAGTGAGAAACAGAGACAAGCAGACAGATGAGAAGACTAAATCAGTGTGAGAGAGAGAGAGAGAGAGAGAGAGAGAGAGAGAGAGAGGGAGAGATAGTGACTGAGATGGCGACATGCACTGAGAGAGAAGATGACATACAGGGACAGACAAATTGTTAATTTAATTTAGTGTAAAGTTGGAAACTTTTAAAATGTCTGAGTTGAATTAACACTTCTACTATGAAAGAGTGAGGGACAATCAGTGAGACAGACGGGTACTGTATGTGAATGAGAGTGGAGCTCCTGTATATTGTATCATATTACCAGACAGACAGACAGACAGACACACACGCCTCCCTTGCTCTCTGCCTCATTTACATGTATACAGACATTGACAAACACACAGGCATGCATGGATGGACTGATGGACATAATTTATTCTAAACACGTTTTAAAGTCTTCTTTATTTTATTTATTGTGAAACCGAATGTATTTGAAGGCTTCCTTTTATTGAGCAAGTGATGACAGTTTGTGGGTGTTTTTTATTCTTTGATCTGTACTGGTACACTCCACCAACACACCTGACATAAAGATATTATTCAAGTGTGCAAGAGACTTTTGCCTACCAAGGCTAATGGTACAAAAGAGATACCAACTGATTATGAAAGCCTTAATCTTTGAATCGTACATTCATTATATTGAGTCTCATAGCTTTTCTTTAAAATATGTATTTCAGCCTCCTTTGGGCTGGCATATTCGTGGTGGTTTTACGATTCAGCCTCTGTGCCTTGTGTCACGTCCCGGCTGACGTCCCGGCTGTTCAGCCAGTCCATGCACAATACAACGTATACTGTAGGCCTGCATCATGTTAATTTGCTCTAATTGAATGTCTCTGCAAAATGCAATGACATTTAAACAGTGGTGGAAAACGTACTCAAATGTTTTATTAAAAGTATCAATACTGCAATGTAGAAATATTGGTATACAAATGTACTTAAAGTACCAAAAGTAGAAAGTACTCATTATGCAGAATGTCCTATTTCACAAGTTTTCAAATGTATAAAATGGATACAAATCTTTAGAAAATAGCCGATCTACAAGCTCACAATGCGATGCGGCGCAATGTGAGCTTGTAGATCTGCTATTTTCAATTGACCGAAATATGGGGATGAAGTGGTTTATGTATGTTGTGTAATGATAATCCAAATCTACAAAGTAACTAGTAACTACAGCTAATTGTTCTTAAGTACATTACTTGAGTAAATGTACTTAGTTACTTTACACCAATGCATTTAAAGCATTTACCCGGTGATATGTCATAAGTAATCTACACTCTGTACCGACCACACACCCCTTGTATTTTGAGTCTGCAATATACATACGACATACAGACAGAATAGACAGGTGAGTTACAAACACAGGCCAAGGGCCCTATCTTGCGCTCCTAAAATGTATTGGACTTTGGATTTTGGACTATTTTGAAAAACATTTTAAAATAGTGAAAATAGCCACATCGACACGTGAGCTTGTAGATTGGCTATTTTAACTATTTTAAAATAGCCAATTCATTTTTTAGACATACGTAAGGGGTAAGGTGGCGCGCAAGATATGGCTCCAGGACTTGGTACTGTGTGTCTCTGGAGATAATGGTCATATCCACTGTATGGTTTTGGAACACCAACCTGCATTTGTGTATTACCATAATTACAAACAATTAGAGACATCTTGGAATCCCAATCAATGTGTGATGAATCTCATTGATAGCAGGCATTGCTGAGTGTTTTCTCCCACATAGTTGCATATTGCGTGCGCGTCTACTCGGTGTACACGCACCTGTGTCTGAAGAAGAGCATGGGCTCAAAACGTCACTCTCTTTAATGATTTAATAGTTTGGCAAAGAGGGCTTCAGTGAGCGGCTCTACTTTTATTCTTTGATCTTACTTCACTTCGGTGCCAGCACCTAGCTACCGTCAAGGGGTTGGATGTGTGCTACTACTCTTTGATCCTGTATAGTGTACACATGCGCTCGCTCGCTCGCACACACACACACACACACACACACACACACACACACACACACACACACACACACACACACACACACACACACATACACACAGTATTTTAGGCATCCCATCCCGTTGCCAACCTAACCAATTTTTCCAGTGTCTCAATGACTGTGGCATTTTGTAGCATGTTACCATAATTATGAGTTGCATAAATCAGAGTTGTTCTATGGGTTCAGTGTTTTGACAACAATGTCAGCCATGTGTTGCAAACATGAACACCTTCCCTGCTGTTTTCAGTTGCTTTTTAAGAGTGATGGTTAAGGAAGCTTAAATTACAATGCCATGATGCTATGGCTGATTTGGTAACATTGAGCTTGAAGGTACTTTGGCAAGCACTTTGGCTGTGCTGCTGGTACATTAGCCTACCTACACTGTAGGCCAAGAAGTATAGCATGTAAATAAGCCTGTTGTGTGTCCTGTAAGTCTACTGGAAATGATTTATCATCATCTTTATTGTCTCCGCCAGGCCGTAAGGCATGGCGAGAGAGTATGTTTTACCCTCCGTCCGTGTGTCCGTCCGTGTGTCCGTCCGTCCGTGTGTCCGTGTGTTACCACCAAATCTCCGGCACCGTTGGCCCGGTCGCTGCGAAACTGTGCACACACACTCCCTGGATGCCAATTCAGAACCTCTGCCTCAAATTTTTCACATGGGCCTGTTATAGCGCCACCAGGAGGCCGATTTGTGCAAAACCCTTTTTTTTCACATTATTCCTACAGTTTTTAACCAAACGTCATGCAAATCGGTACACAGTATCTCTATAGTCATGTGATCAACCCTGATCTGTCCGATTTCCCATATTCCTTATTGGTTAAGGTTGCCATCCAAAGTTTGCAGGATTGGTCCGTTTTGAACAAACTGCCTCAAACCATGAACGCAGCGTGCGATTTCCGTGAAATTTCACACGCACATTCCCACTAGGCCGAGGAAGAAATGCCACCCTTTTCACATTGGCCTGTTATAGCGCCACCAGCAGGTCTAATTTAGCAAAACACATTTTTGGAACAAAATGCTTCAAATCATGAATGCAGTGTCCGATTGCCGTGAACGACCTAAGAATAAATGGCACCCTTTTCACATTGGCCTATTATAGCGCCACCAGGAGGCCACAATAACGTATCTGACCTGGCGGAGACCTGTGCTCCGAGGAGCACTTTATCTAGTTTGAATTTGTGTTATCCAGTCAAGCATGTTGGCATGTTAATGTGTTTGTTGTTAAGCAATGTAAAGTCAAGCTCTAATGGTTTATTTAGCACCATAACACATGTTGGTCATATTGATGTCCCTTCCAGAAAATTCTCTTGAGGAAATTACTTACTTGTGGTCCCCCCTAAGTTGTAATGAGATCTGTGCCCCCGACCGTGCCATGCATAAGCCTAAACACCATTGTGTGATCAGGGTTATAAGGGTTAAATTCCCTTTGTAGCTCGGTGTCAGTGTGACACTGCTTATATTGCAAAATAGTCTGTATAATGTGCATTTGGCAGTTTTTGGCATGGTTTTGCTGGCTGGTCTTTGTCATGATCTGTTAACTCGGGCATATATACTGATTAGCATATGATACAGTAACGAGTCCTGATCAAAATATCAGAAGCTATTGGTCAAATCGTGCGACCTCGGAATGGTCGCGGTCGGACCCACAAATCCGGTGACTGATCGGACCCACCAGGTATTTGTGGCCACCAGAACTAACTCCACGATGATTTACGATTCTGTCCCTATTGGGACGCAACTCGAACGCCCTGAGTCGGCTGAAGTGGACTTCACAACATTCGGCAAGGCGACTGAGCTCGCTCATCGGTGCCTCTCGTGGTTCAAGCCCGCTTCAGACAGCGCGCCTTCGTCGTTGTTTTTGCCTAAGTGCTTACTAACTTAATATTAGGGGCTGCAATCTGTTCTCACCAAGCAGGCCGAGTGGTCCGCCTCGCTGGGGGCGAGCGTTCTGCGCCAAGCGAGACGAGTGGTCCGCCGCTGGGGGGGCGAGCGGTCCACGAAAAAAATGGGGGCAAGTGTATTTTGGGGCGAGTGTTCCAGTTTGCTAGCAGAGTAGCAGTAGAAGCTGATTTTTGAACGTGAATCAAATTGCCATGTTCAAAGTTGGCCGGTAAAAGAAATGAGTTTTCAGTTTTTTCACTTTTTTTCACTTTTCACTGAGTTTTCAGTGAAAATTGGCAGTTCAAAGAAGAATCGATTGAAACATATGCATTAATCCTCCATTCACCTTCAAACGAGCATCAGACCGTACAAGCACAAGAGACAGTATAGTTGAAGAGAGGCAATTTGAAATGCCACTATGATACAAACAGCTATTTTGAAGCAACCTTTACTCAAAATTCTGATTGTTACAAATAATGTACGACTAAAGTGACCATGTTTGAAGGAAAACAGAAAGAGGAAATGACAGGTAAAATCAAGAAAATCCCCCCTTCAGACGCCACAGTAACCAGAAGAACTGAAATAATGGCTGGTGATTTGATCAAACAGCTTTGAGATAGAATTCAAAAGGCACAGTGTATTTCCTTAGCTGTGAATCATTTTGAGATGGCATGGTTTGAAAGTGGCATTTTAGGTTTAATTTGGAGAAACCACTTGTGTTTAAATGTTCTTGTTTGATTTGTTTATTGCAGCTGACAGTTTGTGAATTTGCCAATTAACCTAATTTCCAGTCTGTAGTTTTGAGTGCAATTATAGCCTACATTGTAGATCTTATGTGGCTTGATAATTATGACTGACCTTACAGACCCTTGTCTTATTGAAAATGTTCTTTATAGACTTTGTATTCGAGTAGGCTACTCCTTGCAATCATTGTTGGTAGAAGTGAGATATATAGTCCACTGGTTCTAGGTGTCCTTCAAATTAAAAGGGTTGACAATTACTGAACTAAAGTCTTTATAGCTTTACTGTGCGCACTTTTTGGGCTTTCCAAGTGGATGTGGCATTGGTCGGTGGAATACCAAAACGCTCGTCCCAAAACACAGTCACCCTGGGGCAAATCCGGCGACCTCGGATTCTCGGAACGGTCGCCACCTGGTATTCCTAAACATAACCTCAGACAAACTATGCCTGAAACCTAACCTTATTCCTTTACGTAACCTCAGTAAACTATGCCTAAACCCAACCTTATTCCTAAACTTAACCTCAGTAAACTATGCCTAGACCTAACCTTATTCCTAAACGTAACCTCAGTAAAACTATGCCTAAACCTAAACTTATTTCTAACCTTCTCCTCAGTAAAACAAATACAAGAATACAAGAACCGCTGCATGGGGGGCGAGCGGTCCGCGAAAGAAAATGGTGGCGAGCGTGTTTTGGGGCGAGCTTTCCGGTTACCGGTCGGTGACGTCCCCAGGCACGGGTCTAACCAAACCTGGCATGTTGTTTAAAGAAGATACGACATTAAAGAAAAAGAAAACATTTAACACACGTGGAATGAACGTATGACCGCAATGATCCGAGGGGGAAGGTACCTGTGATACTCACTGGCAAAGATTTTTACGCGTCACACTTTTCTTTTTTTCCTTTTTTTTTTTGTATACTTGTACCGTTCCTGATCCATTTGACTGTCTGTATATCGGCGACACTACCTGCTTAGGACTACAGACACACAGACAGAGACGGATCACGGCCAGGCGACACCCATGACAGTCTGTCCACTATGTCCAGATCACCTTCTGACAGGTTTGTGGCACAACAACTTGTTTGCTTCGACGTTAGAGTAACTTTTAAGACCGTATTCTTTTTAAGAGAAAAGTTTGAATGTGGCGATCACTCGACATTTCGTGTCAGAAAATATTGCCGTTATTGCAGTTTCATGTCAAATCTGGTGGGTGTTTTGTAAAGCTCGTTTGCAAATGTACTGGAATAATGTAACTTTTGATTGATTCTCTGAATTGCCGTTGCGAGTCAACTTTACTGTATATGCTACAGATGTTCAAATGAATGGCTTGTGTTTATCAACATATGGATGTCCGCTATTAGCCTATTAACTGTTTTATTGCAAAACCTTTTGACGGATACATCAAAATCCACATGTATCGCAAAAGAGGCATAATGGTATTTCATATCAACAGCCATGGCTCTTCCTGGAGCACTTGTCAGTTTCTATTTCTAATTATGCCATCATCTAATAATAATTAACCGCTCATGCACTTAAAAAAAAAGAAGCAATTTAGTTTACTTGCAACAGCCGACAGAAGAACCAGATAACGTAACCTGCAGGGATGAAAAGTCACGGATCATTTGGGAGCAGGGGTCATCGCCAATGTCGCCATGCTGGCTTGTGGACATTTTTGATAAAATTCAATTTTTTTCCATGGACATGCAAATGAGCCTTAAAGTAGTAGTTCACCCCAAAAATGACTTATTTTCTATCAATTACATACCCCATAAAGTCTTGAATTCATGAAAAATCTCTATGAATGCAAGGCTTTATGGGGTGTGTAATTGATAGAAAGTAAGTCCTTTTTTATGTGAACTATTCCTTTAAACTACCTTTAAATCACCAGGTCTGTAACTATGAGAGTGCACAAATGGAACCATTTGTTTCCATTTGTGCGAGTTATGGGGTTCCTTGAAAACAAAAAGTTTTAGAACCACTGTCCTAGTGGACTCCTATTGTGCCATAGTGTCATAGTAGATCAGTGTCGTTATGTGCCATAGTGTCATAGTAAATCAGTGTAATTATGTGCCATAGTGTCATAGTAAATCAGTGTCATACATATTCTGAGGATAACCACTGACACTCAGTAATTGGGTCTTATGATCAAAATAAGAACATTATAATGTAATCTAAAAGTTGCCACGGACAAGGCCAAGGCTTGCCACAGACACATTTGGTCCATGTACGGACACATTGATGATGACCCCTGTTTGGGAGACCCGGCAGTCGTATAAACCTGGAGTCACAAAATGAAGCGTTGTGTGGAGAACTGAGAGACTGGACTGGTGTCTGTCCCAGTCAGATAAGACCTCCTCCACTCTCCTTACTAGGCTATTATGACTGCGCTCAAATCTTCAAATTCTAAGAAAGAGAAGACTATTTTATTTTGATTCCCCACATGCAATATTTCTAAAAGTGCTCAAACTAAATTATCTACTGATGCCATTTATAGCTATAGAAAGTAATGAGGCTGTGTGCACTTCCCCCTTGACACATAATCTTCCTGATAGCCTTGAAACTGCCCACAGTGTACTATAGCCTACTCTTAATACTGTTACTGTACATGATGCCAAATTCCTTTTCCACTCACAAATAACTCGGCTGCGGAGGAGTTGCCCATGTGTCTGTGTGGATGAACGAGGGGAGAGGGGATGTCTGAGTGGATGTCCTGTAACGACCAAAAAAGCAACTGAGCTCCAACTTAAAGACGTGCATCCCTTTCCGTTCTCCTCCTGCCGGCTCCGCTGACTTTAACAAAAGCAACAACGAGATCCCAAAAATGCTCTCAAGGTCACTCTCGTCAAGAGTTCTTGCAGTAGTCTGTCTATTGCTCAGGAACCCTGCTGTAGGTTCTCTTTAACTAAAACTTGGCCATAGCAAAACTAAAAGCAGTGCCCTCACCTCACACGTGTACACATACACACCACACGACTAGACCACCAGGTGAAATGAAGTTAATGTAGGTAGGATGTGAATTGTAGTTCTCAAACTTTTTTTAATTTTAAAGACCCCAATAACTTTGAGAGAGAGTGTACAAATGGAACCACATGGACCAGTAAGGGTCCATTTGGTTCTATTTGTAATCTTACAGACCTGTTAGGGTGCATTTGGAACCCCTTCAAGGAACCCTGAGGGTCCCTGGACCCCACTTTGAGAACCACTGGGACAGAAAACAAATAGTGGCAGCCAGGTGGATGCTGCTTCATCATGTCCGGTAACTACAGTTCTAGTGGATAGAGACACTGTTCTGTAGCCAGACTCAAATGTCTGATCCATGTACTCAAACAGTTTGCTTTCATTATTTGAATTTATCTCTTTTATATTTAAGTTCACAAATTTATTGGGAGACAAAATAAAAGCACTGTCGGTTTAACTTGGGAGAACATACACGTCTTTACGGACTGTTGCACGGTAGGTTTCCATTAACAATAAGGATTTTGCTGATAATTTCCCATCCCTAAAATATCCACACAAAAATAGTGCATCTTTTGTGACTTGTTGTTTGGTGGTATAAATGTTTGCTGTGTGTCAGGCAATTCCATTCAATTCTATTCAGTTCCTGTCCTCTGCTCTCCTATTTATTTTCTTTAGTATCTACTCTATTCTGTTCTTCTCTCTCCTCGCTCGATTCTAAGCCTGTAATCAGTGCTGTAATCAGTAACGATTTGTGCAGTGTCTGTCAGCTATTACACTCAATGCAACTATTCAGCACTTTGATGACAAATCCTTCAACCTGTAACTATGAAAGCGTGTCTCTCTCTCTCTGTGTGTGTGTGTGTGTGTGTGTGTGTGTGTGTGTGTGTGTGTGTGTGTGTGTGTGTGTGTGTGTGTGTGTGTGTGTGTGTGTGTGTGTGTGTGTGTGTGTGTGTGTGTGTGTGTGTCGCGCGCAGCATGCACATCTGTATTTTTTTCCATGAGCTTTCAGGCTTGTGTACTTACTGTATCCCCTCCTCAAGCTTTCTACCTTTCCTTCCTTGTTATACCCAATCGTGAGCATACAAGCACACTCCTATCTGCGCAGAGCCTGACCAATGCCGGATTTTTTTTTCCCAAAACGTTACATATCGTCACGAAAACGTATCGCGATATATCGCGGGACGATATATCGGCACACCCTAATAGCTGATACGATGTAAAAAAAAAGTCAAATAATGGTAGAAGTATTGGCTAGTATATGGGTCTAATATTGAGCGTATGTGTGAGTGATGTTTAAGCTGTGAAAGCTGTGTTGGAGGCGGAGCAGATTAGTCCATCAGCACCCCTCCTTCCATAGAAGTCAGTTCTTTCAAGTCTGCCAGGTAAGACATTGTAGCAGCCCTGACAGGTGACAGGCAAAATTACTCCAACCACCCTACGCCATAATCAGCCTGTCTTAAACTCTACTCGACTTGAGTTCTTGTTGCACCGCTCAGCTCTAAAACTCTTGTAGAGGTTGTTAAGTGTTTTTTGGTTTTTTTTTTGTAAAATTATTTTGGCCAAATCCCGAGCCCCTACTTCTCCTCCTGCTCCTCCTCCCATATAATCTGTTTACAAGCCCTCTCTGTCTCTCCCCCCCCCCCCCCCCCCCCCCTCTCCTTCAGTCTGAGGTTTTTTTTCGTCAGCATTGGAGAGGGAGCGAATAGAGGGGTTTGGTAATGGTTTTCATGGGGTCTTTGTGCCATTGTATGGATGTGGTCGCTGGCTAGGGGCAGTGGCCCGACCTGTGGGAGAGAAATCAGGATAAATGGGGAACACATTGATTTTATTATTATTTGTATTTTATTATATTTCAGATTATTTGGCAAATCAAGCATTTTTAAGAGCTAAATGTAATTTATTTGTATCAAACGTTGGTATCAAACACAAACAGTCCCTTTTTTAAACATAGTTTAAAAACTATGTTTAGGGCTGTGCTAAAAACATAGTTTAAAAAAAGGGAAATGGTGTTTTTCTTTATTAGTCAAAGATGTAAACAGCATGGAAATACAGTAACACTTGGGCTAAAAGTGTGTTAATGAAATACATATATTAAGACGTTATATTCTTTGAGTATTTAAAAGACACAGTAGAGAAGACTCTGGAAGGATTCAGTTGTATTAAATTGAAACAGTACAGTTGTTCCAGACATGTCTTAACCACTGACAGTCACAGTTGAGTTGATTTTTGTGAAGTTTGGTTTGTGGAACATTTGCAGTAATCCATGATATTATGGGAAAGGTTTTTAAGCACACACTGACACTTATACTGTATGAGTATGGAATAAAAATCGGCCCTCACTCATAATTTACAAGACTCTTGCAACAACAAAAGTTCAACATGTAAATGTTTACACACAGTTAGGAACTCACTCCACCTTTTATTTATCTTAACGCACGGGTTGATACACTGAGCTAAAGGCATTGAAAATCGTTGCTGAGAATGGCATTAATATCTTTTGGCTGCTGGCCAGGTCTGACACTCTAATACAATGACAAACAATTCAATATGCACACAGTAAGCTCCCGAGTGTTACAGTAATTTAACTGCAAGTGTACAAATGTAACCAAATGGTTAACATTTGGTTACATGTGTACACTCGCAGAGTTACAAATGGATAAATAAATGTAGTGTAGCCTACCCTCCCAATGCACTGGACTAGCATAGTATAATTTGCGGACATTAAAAGGCTGGGTATTGCCTACAACTTCACGATACGATACGTAGCATGATACATGTTGATTTTGAATCATGAGCATGTCCTACAGAATTTACTACGAGAGCTCTTTATTATTCCGCAGCAAAGGCAGAGCCAATTTTTTGCATAAATTAAAACTACAGTATATAATTAAATTTGAGGTCCACAGTGATCTTTAAAGCTATACTAGGTAACTTAAAAAAAAAAAAAAAGTTAAATTGTATATCTTTTGTGAGTGGCAAATGTTTCACAACACCCACTCCATGAATTTCACCCCCGAAAGCCTTTTATAAACATATTTTCTATTAAAACGGTGGTGGGGCGCCCTCTCCGCGAAAATGTCGTCATCCGGCCGGAAACGGAAATGCACTGGTTTCCTGTTTGGCCAGGAACTAGCACGCTATTAACAAAAAGGAATCTCACGCTGTTTTTATGGTATTATAGGATTTGAAGATGGAAAAACAACAGCAAAAGAAAGCACAGCTCACGATAACTAAAGCTCCACCGGCTAAGAGAAACGATCCGTAGATAGTATAAAACAATTAAAAGAACGCTTTTTGAAACCCTTCCGCCTTCCGGTGAATTTTTTTTAATTCTGGGTAATGCAGGACTCAGCAATAGACCTGCAATGGCGGTAGTGACCAGCAGAGGCTGCTTTTTTTGGACCTATTATCCCAGAGTTCCTATTAATGAAAGCAATTAAAATATTATTTCTTTAACTTAAAAGTGGCCTTTTCTGCTGTCCCTTGTATTTTTAGTCTTTTGTTGCAAACAATAATGTTGCAACAAGCTCATGTCTTGAGCGTGAAACCCAAAATTTCCAGCCGTATTGATACGAGTATCGGGAAGCATAACGATATGATATATATCCTTATCGATTTTTTTTTTTAGCACAGCCCTAACATTTACACAGCCAATACACTAGATGTGCCACTGTCAAGTCAGGTTTTTCAGATAACTAAGTTAGACCTAGTTACCTTTAACCCATTGCTGCCTAGAGGGTGGTTTACCATGGATGTCTGCCAGGGCTGCCAGTTGACAGACTAGAACGCATGCCTTTCGCGAGTGTCGCCTGTCCAAAGCTCAAACTTCACCACAAAATAGCCTGTCACCCTATCAATAGGTAATAACCCTTGCACCCAACGCCACACTGCATGGAAAAGTAAGTATAATTACTCTATATTTTAACTCACTATTACAGTATGTCAGTGTTTTGGTGAATGCAGATGAGTCTTGCATAGTACAGGTATGTGTGCGTTAAGGTATTATGTAAGTTTGTTCGTTTTTTTAGAACATTTTATACTTTTTTTCAGGCAAAGCGCTCATCTTGCGTGGAGAGAGACTGCTTATAATCAAATAATCCTTGACAAGTGAAGGTTGAATTCCCACAGGGTTTTTAATGAGGCTTCCAGAGTTCAGGTTTTTAAATGTCAGATGTAGGAGGAAATTATTGCCTTTGAGAGCCAGGTTGAATTCGTATTTTTGAAATTGACTATAGTTTAGAGGAGAATGAAGCCAGTTTTAAAGGGGGGGTCAAAATAATAGTCACCCATCGTGCTAGATGTGAGTCTCTACTCATTTTGTAAACGTTGGCCTGGTTGGCATTTCATGTTCATGTTTTAATGGACATTTTTGTCATTTTAGCTGAAGAGATTTCCATTTGAGTGCTGTGGTTTTGTCACGATGCAAGGCCAGGTGGCTGTTGATTGGTTGGTTGCATCTCTTCACAGACCCAACCCAAGGTCTATGTCTACGACAAATCACTCTTAACCCTGATTTATTAAATTCATTCCTAGCTGCCTCATTTCACTGAGCATAGGTTTTCAATGATTCAGTTTGACCAGGAAATTCTATTAGTGACCATAATTCTAACCAATCCCCATTGTCTTTGACGTTTGTGCATTTCAGTAAAAACAAATAGGGGTAATGGCATTACATGCTGCTGTAGTGGAGAAAGTCTTGACAATTATGTCTGGTTTCTGATCTGTGGTTCACTAACAAATGCTGTGGACTGGTCTTGGACTGAAGCCACTGGTTGCTTTTTGTTGATTCTGGCACTGATTAACTGGCTGCAGGTCTGTTTGGCACAGCCATACTAAGTCTTTTGCAAGGCCCTAAAGGGTAATAGAATTCATAGAGTCTTCGTTCGTTTATATTATGTTTGTTGAATATTGTTATTGCTTTCATAATTATCTTTTAATGCAGTGTTCCACCTCATCACATGCTCACCTTTTCTGTAATTTCTTCCTGATTTGGGAAAAATTTAACACAGGTCTGTGTAACTTGGCCAGACTCCTCAGAATGTGCGCATGCATGTGGGTGTGTTTGTAAATGTCTATATTCATGTAAATGAGGCAGAGAGCAAGGGAGGAGTGTGTGAGCGTGTGTGGGTGTGTGCGCGTGTGTGTGCGTGTGTGTGTGTGTGTGTGTGTGTGTGTGTGTGTGTGAGAGTGTGTGTGTGTGATAGAGAAAGGGGAGAATCATGTAAAGAATGAGTGTGTGCATAGTGTGCTTGTATGTGATATTGAGAAAGAGAATATCAGAATAAAGTTTTCAGACTCCACATTCTCTTTTTAAATGCTTGTTATTTTTTGGCCCTCTGCGTTCACATCTCAGTCAGCAGAGAAAACAATTGACTTTCTCTTGTGGTTTACTTGTGTCCTCATGATCCACAAATCAAAGGCTAAAATTAAACAGTCTGTGAGAGCATCATAATCTTGTCATCTATGGATTAACCTTCTTTTCCTTACTATAATACAGTTTAAGCATTTAGAAGATGCTCAGGGTGACTTACAAAGCGCAAGATTGGAGAAAGTGTCCCATGATTGGTAAATGGTCATAAGTAGAATGCAAATGTAAGCTGTACAAAGTGACGAGGATACCAGATAAACATCAGACCTAGCATCTATCTAAACTAGGGCTGCAACTATCGGATATTTTCTTAGCGATTATTCTAAGTGTATTGATACATTTATCAATTAATAGATTTTGTATAATGTGTGAAAATAGCAGATTTACAAGATCAATGTAAGCTTTTAGATTTCCTATTTTCGGTATTTAGAAAGACGCAAATTTAACAAATGTCCCCCCAGAATCGATTAGTTTGATTAACTCTTGCACCCCTAGTCTAAACAACATGCTCTCTAAAAATATACTTAAAGTTAGCGAACAAGCAAACCATATGACTAAATCAGTGGTTCTCAACCTGGGGGTCGCGACCCCCAGGGGGGTCGCCAGATTTTTTTATTTTTTTTTAACAAAATATTTTTTGATGTTATTATTAATTCATGTTTTGTCAGTTCATTTACTAAATTCAATATAAAAATATTTCATTATTAACATTAGGAAAACATTTTTAATATAATAAATAATTATCAAATAACCTATTATAATTAAATAACCTAACCCTAAAACCGAAATAAAGTAACCAAAAAACGGGAAAAAAACAAACCCAATCCGCCCAGAACCGCAAAAGAAATTCTCGCGCGCGAACCCCGCGCATGCGGGGGGTCGCGGGAAATTATATCATTATTTTGGGGGTCGCGGCCTGAAAAGGTTGAGAACCCCTGATCTAAATAATGAAGAATGATTATTTGTTTTGCCCTGATGCTGTTGATTTTGTAAAGATTATGTCCCAATTCTTTCTGAATGGTGGAAACAGAGCGGCTGTCACACACCAGTCACACAGAATTAGTTGGGACAGCTTTTAAGATTTTTTTCATTTGCAGGCAAACAAGATGAATGTTAAGGAGTGGTCTTTACGAGGAAGTAGAGCAGTGGTTCCCAACCTGTCTTCTTTGAATCCCCCACTTCTTACAGCTGACGTAATGTGTACAAACGCACGCTCACAAAGAAGTTAACCATAAGCCATATATACTTTTTGTACGATGAATAGTGAAAATATCCGATCTAGTGAGCTTGTAGATCGTCTATTTTCACTATTTTTGGAACTTTTGTCTTTTTCTCAAAATGAATAACAAAATGTACACAATCAATGTTAAAAGGTAAATAGTGTAACAGAAAGGAAGACAGAAAAAGGGGAAAAAGACGCAAGAAATTGCTAAACAATAAAAATAAATGGACCTGGCCTACCGAAGTCTGCTGTGCTCAAATGTTTTTTCAGTTACGTGTAGAAATTGGTCTATTCATCAGCAAGAAAGGGAAGCCAGTGGCAGAGTTGGCGAAGTATCACGGCTGAAAAGTGATTTTCAGAATAGTTTCCAAATCTTCACTCGGCTCGAGAAGGAATTCTTGCCCTTTTGGTTGCCGTTTACTATCAACGCAGCATCAGATGTACTGGAGGAGCTCCAAATGGAACAAATTAAAGTTCTATATAACTTTGAGACGGGGGGTCTGGATTAATATTATCAAGGACTGATGAACCCCAAGATGACAGACTTTACCTCAAAGACATTGCACATTCAGGACAACATATCTATGAGTACTGCAGGCTTTCTCCATAATGAACAATAACACATCCAAGCTGCACTCGCAACTGATGCAGAGATATCTAAATGACATGAAAATCACAGCTATGCAGAGTTTGTATGTACTGTAATTGCGACCGTAGGTCGCACTTACTACAGAAAGCTGCTCCAGGTGTCCGTCCGTCACTCCGTCACACACGTCACACTTTTGCCCTGCTCATATCTCCGCACCCATTGCCCCGATCCATGCCACATTTTGCACACACACTCCTTACCTGCCAAACTACACCCTCCAAGGACCCCCGGAGCTCCAGGGACCCCCAGCTGCCTCGGGGACCCCCAAGTGTAAAAAATGAGCACATGTGGACAAATTACCAAATGACCACCCCAACGGGGCTGGTCACGGGGCATTCCCGGGGACCACCCACTCCTGGTGCTCCAGAACGGATGCAAAAGTGGTGGCGCCCCCAGTGGAGGACCCCCTGCCACTGCAGCTCACACACACTTGCACAACTGCCAGCCAAATTCATGCCACACACTCTGTGTAACACCTTGCATGTGTTCAACTTATGTCTTCGCTATGTTCTTTGCTACATGTCACTCACTGTCAAGCTGCCTCTTCAACAATAAACAACATCAAAATGAATACGCCTGTCTGCATTCTCATCAATCTCCCACTGTGCTCCCCACAACAAAATCTGTGCCAGTCGTATTTCTCAGCATTCACTCTGTTACCCATTTGCAACAGCTACACATTACACGTTTTCTGCCCACATAAACGCCACCATGTCACAGCTAACCCCACATTTAGACCACCAAACAAAACTATCCATTGCCCACACAACTAGGAACCAATCGCCGTTACAGCCCTCTTCTGTATACATGTGACCTACGGTCGCTTATCTCCCGATTAGGGAGTCTTACTGGTGTAATGTACTCCTGTGGTAACTGCACAGTGGTGGCTGTCTGTCCCTCCCAACGTGGACAGAGGTGCGAGGGTATAGTCATCGCTTGCAGCTTCAATTTGTAGTATATTTTCTGAGCAAAAATCTGAATACTCTTAATAAACAAATTAGGCAACAAATCTAATTTAAGCGTCTTTGTAGCTTGATTTGTTATCCACGCCGCGGCCAGAAAATTAGTAAATTGCGTCTTGTGCGCCAGTTATATTGCCCCAACATGAAGCTGCACTGGCATGTTACAGTATGTGTGTTAAAACAAGAAATTCAAGCTTGTGATCGTTGCTTAGTAGTTGTTTTGTACTTTGTAGATTATAAAGCTATAATTATAATTGTTAATTATAATTAGTTGGCATTAGTGTATGTATCAGTTTACATTTGGAATGAAGATGAAGTCTTTAACACAACTATTGTATCTATTGTCCTTCTCCCAGATACAGGGCCTGTCCACAGTAAGGGATGCAGTAGAACTGGCTTCATAACCATCATCACCACCATCCAGTAGACGATCCCCACCCCAGGCATGGCCTCCTCCCCTGGGCTCCACACTGACCCCCCCCAACTGCTTCAGCTCCAGGAAGTGGACTCCAGTAAGCCCTTGGAGAGGCCAAGCTCCCCGGGGCTTCTGCCCGCCATCTGCCCACCCATGGCCTTGGACAGCCACACAGTCTGCATCCCTGCTCCATACACAGACAGTAGCATTGAGTACAGCCATGGCCCAGGGCCCCTGACCTTCTACAGCCCTTCGGTGCTTAGCTACAGCAGGACACCCATCACTGATAGTCCATCGTCATCGTTGTGCCCCCCTCTGAGCCCCTCGCTATTCTGGCCCCCCCATGGACACCACAGCATGACCCTGCACTGCCCCCAGTCTTTAGTATACAATGACCCCAACCCACATACACCCTGGGTGGAGCCCAAACCCCATGGTATCAGCACTAACAGGTAGGATTTTTGGTTCTCTGACACATGGGTCTCAGTAGAGTTCTCAACGTGCATGAAAATGTAAACCCAAACTTAACCGACCCGAGTGAGATGACGCCTGTACCCAATCCAAGCCTGATCATTACATAAAATCATGAGCTGGTTATTGCCTGAAAAGGATGCACAATTTACATACATAGATCGACACATTTGGAGGCGTACCGTGAACCGTATTTCACAGGTTCTAGATCTCTTAATTCTTTCCATACTCTACGGCTCACAGGACATAATTTGGGCCCTGCACTTTAAGGTAAGGTATTTTTTGTCACTGCTGTTGTATCCTATTGACTCACCTGCCAGTGAGGAGCCCCCACCAGGAGGACTTAGGGCCTTCGTCCTACTCCTCCCGCCCAACACTCCCTGCTGACAGTTGCTGCCCCAGCCCTTAGGAATACATGCAGTGACAAATATCAAATATCACCCTCCCACACACATGTGGCGCATCCGACAAAGCCGGATGCACCAAGGTTGATTAGAACCCACAACCTCTGTGGCGGTTGGCAGGGACTTTACCACTGCGCCACCCTAGCACTTAAAGGTTAGGTAGTTCTAACCTTGAAGTTCTAAGGTATACTTTCAAAATGTTTCTAAAATAGCTAAAATAGCAGATCTACAAGCTCACAATGTGTGACAAAAACAAGAAACGTAAATGAAAAACCATCACAAAACTTAAAGGGATACTCGTGTTTTTGTCGTGTTCCTAAGCCAATAATTTGATGACAGACAGCGGTTCCGGTAGGAGACACAAAGAGTCTCCTTTGTCTCTCATACCGGAACCGCTGCCTACCGGCCCGCTGGTCATCAAATTATTCGCTTAGGAATGCGACAAAAACAAAAAAATATCCAAATGTTTTGGGTGAACTATCCCTTTAACTGGTCCTGGAAAGTTTCAGGTTACTCAGGATTCTGGCAGAGCCACAACAGTGCTAATAAACTGTTGAGTTGGGGATGGGGTAGTTTGAGGTTCATTTAGCTGACATACCAATGCTGAAATCGTCTCTGAGTGACATGACACAAACATATGTTGACAGAAAGAGTAATGACAAGACTAATGATTCTGAATGTTGAGCCGTCCCTTTAACGTCTGAGTGTTGTCTTCATAATTTTCTCTTCTCGTACTGTAGCTCCATCATCAGCTCTAACAAGCTGCTTGGGAAGAGGCTGGACACGTGCCCCACCACCTCCTCTGTGGTGAAGTCTGACATGCACTTCTGTGCTGTGTGCCATGACTATGCCTCGGGCTACCACTACGGAGTCTGGTCCTGTGAGGGATGCAAGGCCTTCTTTAAGAGGAGCATCCAAGGTATGGAAGTCCTCTGATTCCACCTGACTGTAGGGGTGCAACAGTTAATCCAACTAATCGATTATCAAAAAAAATCAATATTCGATAATATAATCAATTAATAATTGATCCCAATTTTGGCCATGTCATTATAGGCAGAAAGTTCCCAAAAATAAAAACAATGTCAAAATTAGAAGTCGATCTACAGTACAAGCTCAGTGAGAATTTGTTTGATGAGTTTATTGGTTTATCGATGATTTTTTTTTTTAAATTCTAGTTTTGTTTTTATCTGGGATTTTTTATTTTGCATGTTAGAAATAAAATGCATTAATAATTTCAATGCCCACTCAAAAGTCCCACTATCTCTTTCCAAGTTGTTTGCCTTCCATGCTGTTGCTTTTACCAACTGTGAACTCATTCAAAAGTTTAGTTATTGCCAACCCAACAACAAACACAAAGAAAGGAACGGCTCATTCTTACCTCCGGGCTATGGTCGATGCTTATACCCCTGCCCGACCAGTTTGGTCTGCCACTTCGGGGCGACTGATTGCCTCGTCACTCAAGGGTCCTTCTGGCCGATCCACACGGTCACAACTTTTTTCTGTTCTGGCCCCACAGTGGTGGAATGAACTTCCCACTGATGTTAGGACAGCAGAGTCACTGCCCATCTTTCGCCGCAGGCTGAAAACCCACCTCTTCAGGAAACACTACCCTTCCTCTTTGCCTGGCCTACTTGTTAACTAGTTGTACGAACACTTGTTTTATTGTTGTATTGTTTTATTGGATCTTGTTTAGTCGATACACTTATTTGTTTTAACTCTTGCTCATTTGATTTTGCTGTTTAAGAAAGTAGGTAGCTGATATATTGCACTTTTACCTTAGCGCTAGGTATACTCTTAGTTGCTTGTTTTTGCAGAAAATGCACTTCAGACTTCTGGTGATTAGTAGTTTTCGTTCCCTACCTACAGTATGTTGAATGCACTTATTGTAAGTCGCTTTGGATAAAAGCGTCTGCTAAATGACTGTAATGTAATTCACCCCACCTTGCCCCTTCCTCCTATCTGTCCAGACATACATTGGTTCATCAGTCAGCTTTTCCTTAATTCAATTCCATCTGCTTAGGTTATCTGTCCTTGATCCCTTCATTGCGTCAGTGTTTCTATCTGTCATCCATTCATTAATCATTCCTTATGAAACAAACATAAAATGTCTTCTCTTGCACTGTGTTCCGGTCCACTCAGGACACAACGACTACATCTGCCCTGCAACTAACCAATGCACTATCGACAAGAACCGACGCAAAAGCTGCCAGGCCTGCCGTCTACGCAAATGCTATGAAGTGGGCATGATGAAGTGCGGTAGGTCCTCTTCTTCCTCACAGCTTTCTCAACCTTGTTGCACTTAATTGATTTCTCTGACCATTCACCCTAAAGCTTTTTAGCAGTCACTTACTCAGATATTGCATTTTGTAAGTTGCTCTGGATAAGAATGTCTTCTACTGAAAATGCCTAAATATCGGAGCATTCAAATAATTTATGGATGTTATAGCAACTTGAAAGCAAAAATCCCGGAGCAATAGCTTATTCAAAGAACGATGCAACTTTAAATGTATCACTATCATCACAGTTTTTTTTAGCCTACTGCTGTGCACAAAGTTTTACTTTTCTATGGGGTTTGTTTTAAATGAGTACAGACTGACTGTATTCATTGGTTAAGAGACTGGACCCACATGAAAACGTTGCACAGTTCTTTTACAGTAGTTGTGCGTAAAGTGTCATGTACTGAAAATGGCCCATGTGCTTAATGTAGTATATCAAAACCTTAACTGTCATTATTTCACTTTGAGTTGTTTCCCACACCACGCCTATTTAAAAAAAAATCTTAAATTTGATCTCGAGAACCGAAAGACCAATCAACTTCAAACTTGACGTGCTTATCGCAGACGACCCAAGGTAGTGCGGTGGTAAAGTTGGTCAGATCGCTGGATGTCCAGAACCAGAAAAGCCGATCCGACTGATATGCATAACTGGGTGGGGCATGCATCATGCAACAGACTTGTATTTTAAACATTTTCCCATGAACCACCTGTAATTATGTCGTGGACCACTATTAATCTGTCGAGCATTGTTTGAGAAACAGTGACACTTAGGCCTAGGCTACACGTATATGGATCTTTTTGTAAACGGATATTTTTAGTCCTCAGTTTAAAAAAAGAATCCCTGTCCACATGACAAAGAGAAAAAAAAATCCCTGTCCACACGTAAACGCAGAAACGCATTGATCAGCTGCAAGTTTCAATTTTATATCAGATTTTATGTTTACATTTATTTTATATATGAGGGGCTAAATACATATATACATTTTTAATCACATTTTAAGTCCAAATATATCAAAATATCCAGTCATTTTGGGGATATACAAGACATTGAAGGGTAGATTTAGGTCTGATAAAGATATACCGTGCATGTTCAAATCATATACTTAACAATTATTACATCATTAAAACGCAGAAACACATTGACACGGGAACGCATTTTGTTCCTGCTACTTGTTCCTGTTTTTTGATTTTTTTTATATTTACAACCAGTACATCTACATAAACGTTCAAATTTCAAATATAAAGTGCTTACCCCACGGCCACGGATATTAAAAGTTGAAGCGCCTGGGTTTAAGTACCCTTATCTTCCGTATTGTTCAATAAAAAACGTTTTTTATTGAACCGGCCATTTTCTTAGAATTTTCTCATTATGCTTTCAACTACGCGCCCCTATCAGTTGGAAGGTGTATTGCACTTAGATACATTAAGAAAAAAAGAAAATGTCCGCGATCGGATTAAAATGCTTTTTATTGAACAATACGGACGATACGGGTACTTAGACCCGGGCGCTTTAACTTTTAATATCCGTGGCCATGGGGTAAGCACTTTATATTTGAAATTTTAACGTTTATGGAGATGTACTACTTGTAAATGTAAAATGTTCAAAAAACAGGAACAAGTAGCGCCATGACGCTTGTGACAGACGAGCGTCATGTGAACCATGGCTAGATTTGGCACAATTGTCGTCAGAAGACAAATGTAGCCTACAACCAATCTTAAATTTGTATCCTGCCATCTTTACTAAAGACACATGAGGAAACGTGTGGTTGGCTTTACCATACAACGTTCGGAAACGGGTCAAAAAGACCCCGCAGCAATTCCGGATGAAAATGATGTTCGTCTGATGCGCTTTGGTGATGTGGATCTGACTATGACCAACAGCAGTGAGGTTTCTGTCACTGCCTGACTGTAATATAGGCAACAGTGTACAGTACAGGCCAGGGTGTGAGCGTGCTTTGAGCTAGTCTGATTATATTGTAGCCTATTAGCTACTGTATGTGTACTGTCAGCCTGCACGTAAAATTCAATAATTTATTCTGTGCGTAATTAATACCAAGTGCAAGCGCCAATCGTTCATTGTGCAGCTACATAAAAAGTGCGCGAGTGACATCTCCTCATCTGTCTGCAGTGGTGTAAAGTAACTGTACTCAAGTGCTGTAGGCTACTTAAGTACAATTTTGAGGTATTTTTACTAGGGCCGGGACTTTATCGCGTTAATTTCGATCAATTAATTACAGAAAAATTATCGCGTTAAAAAAATTAACGCATTTTAATCGCACCCGTTTTTGCACCGCGGAACGTTTCTCACTGGACAAGTTTCAGACGGACCGTTTATGCCAGCGCACCAACATGAAACGACGCAAGCTTATCTAGCTGAAAGGACGTGGTTCTCACTTCTCATACAACAATAAAGTAAACTGCAGCCAGCACAGTGCATGAGCCGGCTTGATAATGTTGGCTGGGCATAAAATCTGTAATGGATGCCGGGGGCACGATGCGGTGCGGGTCACATGCGCACGATTTTTTTTAATAATGAATTAAACGACTATAAAACAACAGTAACAACAACACACTCTAACAGCCTCGAGTGGTGGAAAATAGCAGATCTACAAGCTCACAATGCCCACATGGTTACTGTATGTTTTATAATAATAATCGAAATATACAAAGTAACTTGTAACTAAAGTTTTCAAATAATTGTAGTGGAGTAAAAGTACAATATTTGCCTCTGAGATATAGTGGAGTTACTGGAGTAGAAGTAAAAGTATTAGAAATTGGAAATACTCGAGAGTCAAGTGCAAATACCTCAAAATTGTACTTAAGTACAGTTCTTGAGTACATGTACTTAAAGACGTATGCCAAAATCCATTTGAAAAAATTGCTTTTCACTGTTCTCAGGTCAAATATTGATATGCGATTAAAATAGATTAATTTAGATTAATTAATTACAAAGCCTCTAATTAATTAGATTATTTTTTTTAATCGAGTCCCAGCCCTAATTTTTACTTTTTACAGAGTATTTCCAATTTTCAGTACTTCTACTCCACTACATCTCAGGCAAATATTGTACTTTTACTCCACTACAATTATTTAACAGCTTTAGTTACTAGTTACTTTGTAGATTGTGATTATTAATACCCACTTCAACCCTATTTAAATTTTGGCTATTTGAAAATAGCCGATCTACAAGCTCACAACGCCTGTCAATGCGACGCAATGTTGTGAGCTTGTAGATCTGCTATTTTCCCCAAAAAATTGATACATTTTATGAATATGATACCTTGTGAAACGTGACATTCTGCGTGAGTAGCCTATACTTTCTACTTTAAGTATATTTTGATGCCAATAATTTTGTACTTTTACTCAAGTAAATTTTGATTACCCGGACTTTTACTTGTAACAGAGTATTTATTTTATTTTATTTTACTCAAATAAAACATTTGAGTACTTTTTCCACCACTGTCTTATTATTAATTATAGTTATTTTGCCATAACTGAGCATGCCTTGATTCATAGACTGTAAGTGTTGCTCTCTCTATCTCTCCATTTGGTATTATAATGACCATGAGCGGTCCGGTGTTTATGTAGTATTATTATTTATTATTATAATGACCATGTGCTAATGCGCGATGACGTCATCGTTTCTCAAAACCTCCGGATTACGTGTCCACACAGATCCACTGAACGGGATCTTTTGGAAAACCTTCACTTATTTAACCGTTTACAAAATTCTCCGTTTTAGCAGCCAAAGACACCGTTTGCGTGTGGCTGAAAGGCCCAAACGCACACCAAAATGTGCGTTTGGGCAGAAAAAGATCCATATACGTGTAGCCTAGGCCTTAATGTCTTCATTAATGTTTTCTTAAACACCTCAGGGGTGAGACGTGACAGTCGCAGCTACCGTGGAGGAGTGCGGCACCGGCGTGGAGGATCCCAGGCACGGGATGCCTCTGGAGGGGGACGCTTGGTCATGGGTCCCCAGAGGTCCCAGAGGCACCTGCATATGGAAGGGCCCTACCCCTTCCAGCCGCATCACACGGTCATGAGCCCCGAGCAGTTCATCTCCCGCATCATGGAGGCCGAGCCCCCGGAGATCTACCTCATGGAGGAAATGAAGAAGCCTTTCACAGAGGCCAGCATGATGATGTCTCTCACCAACCTGGCTGACAAGGAGCTAGTTCTGATGATCAGCTGGGCCAAGAAGATCCCCGGTGAGGGAGGGAGGGAGGGTGTGTGTGTGTGTGTGTGTGTGTGTGTGTGTGTGTGTGTGTGTGTGGGGGTTACAGGTGTTTGATTAAGGTTAAAAGGTTCTATTCTATTCTATTTCCTCTCCTCTTGTAGTAGTCCAGCAGGTGTTTCTCCTTGGAAGGTTTTAAAGCAGAGCTCACACTCTGCTCTTTATCTTTACTCTTCACTGCAGAAATACCAAAAAAAACAAAGACATCATGAGAGTTCATGATGTCTTTTTTTGTATTTCTGCAGTGAAGAGTAAAGATAAAGAGTTAGACTTGTGTACACTCAGATGCTGGTTTTATTGTTTATGTGGTGTCCTGGTGTCTTTGAGGCACTACATGTTTCTCTCTGTGCTCTACTTATGTGACTGTTAACTTGGTGTTTGCTGACTTAGACTAGTTGCAATGCCTTCTGAGCTTGTAGATCGTCTATTTTCACCAAGTGTTAGGCACGTAATTGGGATGCCTGGGTTCAATTGGTTAAGATGCTGCATTTATCATATTGTGTGTGTGTGTGTGTGTGTGTGTGTGTGTGTGTGTGTGTGTGTGTGTGTGTGTGTGTGTGTGTGTGTGTGTGTGTGTGTGTGTGTGTGCAGGCTTTATGGAGCTCAGTCTAGCAGATCAGATCCACTTGTTAAAGTGCTGCTGGCTGGAGGTCCTGATGCTGGGCCTGATGTGGAGGTCTGTGGACCATCCTGGAAAACTCATCTTCTCACCAGACTTCAAACTCAATAGGTCAGTATGGATAAATATTTGTATAGTTTGCTTTCTCTTTATTTGTCTTTCTTATTGTCTGCATTGTAGTTTTTCTTTCTTTCTTTCTTTTTTTCATTTTTTCTTTCTTTCATTCTTTTGTAATTCATTTCCTGCTTTGCAGTGTCCGGGTAGCTCAGTCGGTACAGCACTCGCCTTTCGACCACAAGGTCATGGGTTCGTTCTCGGGCACCGCCAACTCGGCGTATGAGTAGCACGGCTTGTGTGTGATAAGTCATGCGGTAAGTACTGGGAGCTGATGGTAGGTGTTGCGCTCCACCTCAGCAATCCATCTCCCAGGGGTCTAGCGTCGTGTTGTGAAGCAGGGATAGACTCCTGCGCTCTGTCTTATACCGACAATAAGCCTCTCCAACCTACTTACTTACTTCTTACTTATTTTATTCATTCATCCTTTCTTAAATATCTTAGCTTTGTTTTTTTGTTTTGTTTTCTTATTGCTGTCTTAATTTCTTCTCTTCTAACCTTGGAGACTTCAACCAGATGTGTTTTTTTCCACTCAGACGTCTATATGTAAAAGGTTCTGACAGTTTCAATGTATGTTGTATTTCCTGTCTGTCTGCTACTCTGTCCTATCATCTATAAATAATCTGCATGTTGACTTTGATGTGCTTTGCAGCGAGCTGCTGTTGTGTTGATCTGACACAGATCATTCTTTCTTTCTTTTTTCTTTCTTTATTGTAGTTACAATTTTTTTTCGTTCTTTCAGTCCCTTTAGAGATACAAAAAAAAGAAGAAAGTAGTAGATCAAATGGTAGTCATTTGCTCTGTGTTTTCTAGATAAGTTCATTTTATTGTATTCACACACAGTAAGCCACCAAATAACAAGCAATGACCTCAGACCTCTTGGTAATGAGAAACACACACTATCAGTAAGAGGTGAGCAATTGTTGTTAACCGAAGCCCAATAATTGTGTGTGTGTGTGTGTGTGTGTGTGTGTGTGTGTGTGTGTGTGTGTGTGTGTGTGTGTGTGTGTGTGTGTGTGTGTGTGTGTGTGTGTGTGTGTGTGTGTGTGTGTGTGTACCTATTGTGTGTGTCTGTGCCAGTGTGTGTCTGTGCATGTGGGTGGGCGCTGATAAGAACGCTGCTGGTTACATTGTGTTCTTCCAAAACCTCCCCTCACATACAGTACCGATGAGACGCTGACCACACACAACCCACTGATATCACCATTCAAAATACGCAAATATGTAGTAGAGTACGACCCACATGTCAGCCTGCCTGATATATCGGCCATTATTTGATCGGTTATCAGTGGGCTAAGACTCTCCAAAAATCAGGGTCGGTAATGAACCCAAAAATCTGGCATCGGTCAGGCTCTAGAGGTAGTGGTACATCTAGGAAAAAAAACTGTTATACATGAACCTACTGTCCGTGGGTGTTTTGGTACCAAGGCACCAAAACACTGTGGCTACTAACTGGATGCGCCGGCAACCACTCCCTTCTTCAGGCGCCTGTTGAATTGTCTTTGCCAAAAGTTCTTTATCTGTGCCTGTTTTCTCCCACTCTGACCTTCAACTTTGTCCAGATTATGTTTTACTGTTGCTTACACCGCAGATCATCTTTTGTATTCATAGCAAACAGTAATTAGGCTCGCTATGTTTCCTGCTCAACCCGAATATGCCTGATTACCGGAATTGACCCTCATAGGGGTCCATCATCGGGCCAATGTTAGCCAATATGTGTTTTCCGAAACATTATTTTGTACACATTTCTTTCCGCTTTATTTCACTGTATTGCTGAGGAAAGCAAATTAGAAAACCTATTGTATGATAAGTATGTGATTCAGATTTCACCACTTTGACCTGGCATTTCATGATAGATTATCGTTAAATATATATATATTTGCATCACACCGCATTGTGAGCTTGTAGAACTGCTATTTTTGCAATTCATCATGCAACAAAGTATATAGGCTTAAGTGGTTAAGCCATAAATACTCAAGCAATCAAGACTGTGAAAAAAAGTTAATGCATGTGGTTGGAGTATGATGGACATACTTGGTTACATTCTGTAGGCACACAGCTTTAGCTGGAGCAGCACATTTTTTCATTTTGAGAGATTTGGTCTTTTTTGCATTTATTGATAGTAATACAGTGGAGAGAGACAGGAAACGGGGAGAGAGTCGGGAGTGACATGCAGCAAATCTACCACCAGGCTTGGGGATCGAACCCGGCACTTTGCCATCGGTGCCCCCGGAGCACATTGTTAGAAAAAAAAAGTGTCTTTTTAGTTTTTACTTTCGAACAGTATTTTAGCTATTTTCGAAAGATCAAATTGGAGGCATTTCTGTTAATAATAGAGTAAAGTGTAATGGGATCATGACATCATGGCTGCTTTTGTGTCACATGGGGTGAAATGAACAGCTTTTTCTTCTTTTTCTATCTCAGCACAAGTTGTCTCATACAGTACATGTTGTTGAATTATGCTCCAACAAGTCAAGCCAAACTCAAGGTTACAAAGTCATCGTCCTTTTACAAAAAAGAATGAAAGACAAAAATATAATTGGATCAAAACCCAGTATATGACTGGACCTTCTATGGGTAATGTATGACATTGTGGGCAGGTTGTTAGAGGGATAGTCAGTTTGCCTGTGCAGGAATGTGTATTCCCAAATATGAAATGTTAATTTGCTATTTTCTGTAGTGCAGTAATACTGGCTGTACAACTGTACTGAAGTAGCATATATCATGCCATTTTTAAGAAAACAAAAAAAGTTCCAAGAGCAATACTTTCCAGTCATAAATTTGGAGGTTTCATTTTGAAAAAGAAGTTAACTAACAACGACTTCTTGTAACTGTTGTAATTATCTGTTGACTCCCCCTACTCATTCATTTGTGTTGTTTTGGGGGGCTTTAACTGTGCGCTCTCCCGCATGGCATGACTCACAGCAGAGTACTCTTTAGGGAAGGCATAACATACATTAAATTAACCATTTGATCCCTAGTGTCTGTGGCGAAAATAGCCGATTTAAAAGCTAGGGAGCCTAATTTAGACCCCTCAACAAAGTATTTAGGGTCAAAAGTAAGTGTGTGTGTGTGTGTGTGTGTGTGTGTGTGTGTGTGTGTGTGTGTGTGTGTGTGTGTGTGTGTGTGTGTGTGTGTGTGTGTGTGTGTGTGTGTGTGTGTGTGTGTGTGTGTGTGTGTGCGTGCGTGCGTGCGTGCGTGCGTGCGTGCGTGCGTGCGCGTGTGAGAAACACCCAAAACATATTATTTTCAAAATATTCATTCAGCAATTCTAGATCTATTACATTTGTTTGGTGCAAGCTTCGCCAGCATTCTAAACTACGTAAAAAAACAAGAAAGCAAGAAAAGTTTTCTTTAACATTAGATTGGACGGGCCTGGGTTTGCTGTGATCACATTATATCCGGATCTATTCTTCTCCAGAAGTCATAGGATCACTCATAGGTTGGCGAACAGCACCATCTAGCGTAAACACTGAAAACACGGTTTGGACGTGTGACACTGAATGAGTTAATCTGTGAAGTTTTCATTTGGTGTATGCACCATGATTTTATTGTCTCTCCTTTCACAACTGGAACACATTAAATGATATCAAGCGAAAAGCAAATGTCAGCCTGCGACGGGCGCACAGAGCGCATGGATGCATATATATAGGCAGCAAGAGCACTCACATTTAACTAAGCCATACTCAATGTGAGGTTTCTTTCTCTTTCGGTCTCACCGCTTAATGCACGGAAAATAGCACTGCATCTTGCGCTGATCTTAAAGGGAATGGCAGCGGATACTTTGATTGGATTGATTAAAGTAACGCCCAAACACACCCATGACTAATTCAGGGCCGTTTTACCGCGTAGCGTCTTAAATTAAGGAATAAGACTGGCTGTAGTTCCCGCAAGACCCGCATAATGGTGCCCTCAGAGTGCTATAGTTAAAACATATAATCAATCATAGAAGGTTAAAAGCAGGGTTTAAAAATGTCAAGCACAAAAGAATATTGCTGACTGTAGTTACACAACAATTTAATATGAAAAGGCCTTCCTAAATAAAAAAGATTTTTAGGCCAATGGTGTAACTTGCATATCACTTCTGCTAGCTAATGTTATAACTTCGTCACTTGAGCTGTCGAATGGTATAATTTCACTTCACTTGGCTAATGGTGTAACTTAATCTCTTTTATGTCAATTATCTAATTTATGTGCACCCGTTTAAGAGTTTCTACTGCGTTGTTTCTTTCCTATTCTGCTCTGTTTCACTTCTACTCTGCGCGCCCCCTATAAAAAACCTCCTTCAAAACCACTCTAAAAGAGCACTTACAGGTGGCTGCAATTTGGAACTGGCCCCTGTAAAAAGTTTAAGCTTATAACCAGAAATGCAATCAATCAATCAATACTGTATATTATAGTATGTGTAGTATATTCAGGATTGATTCATGAATGAGAATGAGAGAATTATTTAATAAGTCAACACTAGGCATTAATTAGATTATGTCTCATATGCTCTCATTTGTAAAAACAAAACAAAAAAAAACTTTCACAACTGGAACTGACATGATTGGTACAGTATGTGTTGCAGTGACTCTGGCCTGGGTTAGGGTGACTGTGTGTGTGTGTGTGTGTGTGTGTGTGTGTGTGTGTGCGCGTGTGTGTGCGTGCGTGTGTGTGTGTGCGTGCATGCAAGTAATGAATGGGGCAAAGTGCGATGGCCTGGAGTGACGGATTCACCGGCCTTGATATGAATCCTAAAACATACACTCAAGTTGTTACGGATTGGACATGCTGCTCTGTGCACAATCTGTTATTGTTTTGTTATCTAATGTTGTGTGTCTGTGTCAGTTTGTGCACAAGCATACCTCCATTCTTTTTACATGTGTGTTTTTTGCGTGTATGCACATGTGTTGCATGTGCATGTATTTGCATGCAAAATAACTAGAGAATGAGTGAGAGAAGAGTGTGTGTTTGTGTGTTTGTATTCTTGCGAAGAAGCTTACGCTGTAAGATTACAGTACACTAACCTTGGTGTGTTTTCATAACATGGACTTATTTTTCTGTGTCCAGTGATTGTTAGTAGTTGTTCACTGTCTCTTTGGATGGTCCCCCCCAAAAAACCCTCCTGGGCAACAACAATCCTTCATCTTCTTGTTAAAAAGGATGACATTAAAAAGTTACTAATACATGAATAAATTGTAATGCATTAGATGTTGCATATCTGTAGATGTGTCCGTTTAGGACTGTGGGTGTTGATAAAGAATATCATGTAATGTATTCTCTCATTCGACCTCTCCTGTCCTGTCCTGTAGGGAGGAGGGTCATTGTGTGGAAGGGATAATGGAGATCTTTGACATGCTGCTGGCAGCCACTTCTCGTTTCCGGGAGTTAAAGCTACAGCGTGAGGAGTACGTGTGTCTCAAAGCCATGATCCTCCTCAACTCTAGTGAGTATCTTTACTGATACACGCACGCACGCACGCACGCACGCACGCACGCACGCACGCACGCACGCTCGCTCGCTCACTCACTCACTCACTCACTCACTCACTCACTCACTCACACGTATTGACACACACACACACACACACACACGCACACGCACACGCACACACGTATTCACACACACAGAGAGAGCTGATGCACATATGCACGTGCACACTTTTTCCCCCAAGATTATTTTTGGCCATTGTATTGCTTTATTTAGATAGGAGAGTGTAAAGGGGAAATCGAGGGGAGAGAGGAGACTTGAGACATGACGGGAGCTGGATTCAGGTCCTCCTGCTGACTGAGCCACCAGGCACCCCACACACAAAGTTTTTACTCACTCTTAGCACATTCCCTGCCAGGTATTAATTCATTAATTATGTAGCTTCTGCCAGGGTTTTTTACCTTATATTGACGATCTTTGCAGAGCCACGGGAGCCGTGATGTGTGCGTGGATGTAAACAAAGCATGTCTGGGGGATAGAGGAGGGTCTGATCTATCCACCAGAGAAAACATTTTGTAACCGCGATCGGCCATTCTGTCCCAGTCGGCTATTGTATAACAGCCGATTTTCACCCAAAAAAGAGAAATAAGAAAAGAGAAGAAGGAGTGGACGGGAGTGTCATTCTTTGGGAGGACCTCACACCTGTCCATCCCTTCTTTCAGGGTCCTAGGATCATTCCTAAGTTGCGTTAGAGCGGCCTCTTGTGGAATTAAAAAAAAAAACATTTGACGGAGATCTCCGTCAATGACAGGGAATGTGTTAACTCCGAGTAAATATCTCCTTTTTTTCCGTTTCCTATATAAAAAAAAATATATATATATATATGTATATATACTAGAAGTTCGGGCCGCTACGCGGCCCGAACGTCTAGCGTGACGCGTCGTTCACTTTGCAGTGCCACCTTACAGGCACCTCACAGTGTGAGAGAGAGTTTTGTGCTCTCCTAAATCCACGGCAGGCTTTGAAAGTACCCACTTCAGAAAGAGGTGACGTGCATCACCTCTCCAATGACCAAAACCCACTATGGAAGCCGTCGAACTGGTGCGATCTGACGGCATCCTAGAATTTATAGGTAGGATGTGATGTCATGCGTGATGTCATGCTGTCGTGAGATTATTTATCACTATGGAAGCCGTCGAACTGGTGCGATCTGACGGCATCCTAGAATTTATAGGGACGACCGTCTCATCGTGATGTCAGATTACGTCACACTGGCGTGATGTCAGGGTCGTGAGATTACGTCACACTGGCGTTGTGTCCATATTCGGGACGACCGTCTCATCGTGATGTCAGATTACGTCACACTGGCGTGATGTCAGATTACGTCACACTGGCCACATACAACGTTCGTACATACAGACAACCGACATGGCGCAGGATTCAAATTGTATATATACTAGAAGTTCGGGCCGCTATGCGGCCCGAACGTCTAGCGTGACGCGTCGTTCACTTTGCAGTGCCACCTTACAGGCACCTCACAGTGTGAGAGAGAGTTTTGTGCTCTCCTAAATCCACGGCAGGCTTTGAAAGTACCCACTTCAGAAAGAGGTGACGTGCATCACCTCTCCAATGACCAAAACCCACTATGGAAGCCGTCGAACTGGTGCGATCTGACGGCATCCTAGAATTTATAGGTAGGATGTGATGTCATGCGTGATGTCATGCTGTCGTGAGATTACGTCACACTGGCGTTGTGTCCATATTCGGAGTGATGCAACGTACATACAACGTTACAACGTACATACTGACAACCGACATGGCGCAGGATTCAAATTGTATATAAGATAGGTAGGATGTGATGTCATGCTGTCGTGAGATTACGTCACACTGGCGTTGTGTCCATATTCGGGACGACCGTCTCATCGTGATGTCAGATTACGTCACACTGGCGTGATGTCAGATTACGTCACACTGGCCACATACAACGTTCGTACATACTGACAACCGACATGGCGCAGGATTGAAATTGTATATATAGATAGATAAGATAAGATATATATATATATATATATATATATATATATATATATATATATATATATATATATATATATAATTTCAAAAGATTTTAAAAAGTTCAAACAAAAAAAGTCACAACTTTTTGTCAATTAACACATTCCCTGCAGGTATTAATTAATTCATTATTTAGCTTCTGCCAGCGTTTTTAACCTTGTTTTGACGATCTTTGGCGAGCCACAGAAGCCACGACGTGCATGCGGATGTAAACAAAAAGTGTCCGGGGGGTGGGGGAGGTCTCGTCTATCCACTGGAACAACATTAATATTTTCAGTATTTCAGGAATAATCTAATAATTTCCATTAAAAAATGGTGAAAGTAGTGAAAATAGCAGATTCACAAGCTCGCAACACGGCGCGAAGCGTGCATGTGGAGCAGTGTACTTAGGCTAAGTATATACGCACGCACTCACATATACACACACATACAGTACACACTCGCTTTCTCTCTCTTGCAGAGAAATCTCTGTCAGAGTGTGTATTTTTCATGCGCAGTAGCAATCACCGCTTCATTGTATTTTTGACAAAATGAAAACAAATCCTGATGCACTCCACTCTATCCTCCTACTGAATACTGAGAAAGGCAGAAGTTCTGGGTCTATGAGAAAAGGGTTTATTCTGAAATGGCTTTAGGTCTAATGGCAAGACATATGACCCCAAATCAAGTAATGGTTATATAATGAGGTGACTGACGAGGTCACATTGGCCTGACTCAGACTGTTTGTGATGGCATGATTGCATTCAGTTTTAGTATTAGTGTAGTTTTGTAGCACGTTAACTTAATAAGTTCAGCTCACCAAACAAGAGCTTGGGAAAATGAGAAAGCAAAGCCTAAAACCACACAAAACAATAATATGCAGACATAATATTATATTTTCTGTATATTATAACAAAAATAACATGCATTAAAGGATCTACACCATGAATTTAAAAAATAATAATATTTAATATCATATTGTTTATGTCCCTCAAACGTCTTTCAAAAGGTTTGAGCCTAAATAAGCATCAGATATACTCATTCCAACTAACTTCTCTCTGGCTTATAAAGCACTTTCACCTGCAATACCACATTGTCCTGTTTGGCATGGGGCGCTATTGAGCCAGTTTGTATGCATGTTATCTCCTGGTTCTGTGTGGAAAAAGTAAAAAAAAAATAATAATGAAAAAATATATATATATATATTATTTTTTTTGGTTGGAACTGAAAAACGGGAGGGATTGTACCCTGACGTGACGTCACGTCAGGGTGAAAATCAGTTTGGCCTGTTTTGAGACCAATTTACAGAAAACCCAAGATTTGCTGTGAAAGCCTGAGTGTTCAAACTGGGGTAGTTTTGGGGATAGAAGAGAGGTAGGGGAGACCAAAAACACACAAAAAAGAAGTAAAGGTTAAAATTCATGGTGTAGTCCCTTTAAATCAGTGCTTCTCAAAGTGGGGTCCAGGGACCCTCGGGGTAACTTGGTAACTCTAAAATACTGCAGCTAACGTTCTTACTAGAATCAGAAAATATGACCATATTACCCCTGTTCTAGCCTCACTGCACTGGCTACCTGTGGCATTAAGAACTGATTTTAAAATATTGTTTGTTTTTAAATCACGGAACGGCATTGAGCCTATATTTCTGACCTTCTGTCCCCTTACCTCCCCCCCTGCAACCTTAGATCGGCAGACCAGCTGTTACTCACGGTCCCCATTGTCAAGGCTTGTAACAGAAGGGGATAGATAATTTGCTGTAAGGGCTCCACATTTGTAGACAGGCTACCTTACTTTAAACTCTTCTTAAGACTCACTTCTATGAGGCCTTTAAGGAGGGCCTTTCAGGCAAGCAGCAAGTGGAGCCTGCAGTACCACCACGACCAAAGACACCATCACGTCGTAGTGAAATGTTTGGAGTGGGGGAGTCTGGTGCAACACTCAGGTCCTGGACCTGGTGAGACGAAGGAGGGGCCCGGACAGGAGGCCATGCACAGAGCCTAGTCCCTCCACGTGCCAGAGCCTCCCCCGGTCCCGGGAGTGTAGTTTCGGAGAAGCGGATTGAGGGGCCCTGTCTTTCCCTAAGAGGACTGACCGTGGGTAGCTACTGGGATGCAAGACCCGAAATACCCGTCGACTCCAGGCTACAACACTGATCCCAGGTGCATCCACGTGATGTTTTTTATCTATAGAATGGCTTTTCACTAGAGGATTGGACAATGGACTCTGTGTTCATTTGAGGACACTATTGTATTGCCTCTATGTTTGTCTCCGCCAGGCCAAAGGCGTGGCCGAGACTATGTTTTGACCCTATCTGTCCGTCCGTCCGTCCGTCCGTCCGTGTGTGTGTGTCCGTCCGTCTGCGGACAGCTAATCTCCGGCACCGTTGGCCCGATCACACGACTCTCCTAGAAGGAATCAACGGATGTGACGTCATCCCAAAAAGCGTCACTTCCATCCGCTCCAAAGATTTGGAGAAAAACACTTCTAGCTCTGATTTTTTATTTTGGGTAACTCTGATGCACTGATGATTTGGATGCATAGTAGTACCCCCCCCCCCTAAAACATGATCATCAGGTATTATGATTATACTAAGAGGAGGATTTTTTTCAAAAAAGTGTACAGAAAGTGTTAAAATTATATTTTTATGTGGACACGCCTCCAGCTCATTAAGTATACCTGGTTCTCACCTTAGCACCTCCCACCTGAACAAGTCCCTCCGCCTCCTCCTACAAGACCACCCACCTGTCCCTCCTCATCCTCATGAAACTGAGGCCACTGCCCATTGCCCTTCCCAGTTGTTTATACAATTATGAAATGTTTAGCATCAAAATCAGTGTAACCAGTTGAAACCTATACATTGGCTATTTGAAAATAACAGATCTACAAGCTCACAGTGTGTCGCATTGTGACGCGTTGTGAGCTTGTAGAACTGCTATTTTCAAATATCCAAGTGGAGTGGGGCGTCTTTCCCGTGAAAATTACGTCATCCGTCCGGAAAACAGAAACGGAAATGCACCGGTTTCCTGTTTGGCCCGGAACTACCGCTCTAGTAACAAAAAGGAATTTCACGCTGTTTTTATGGCTTTATAGGATTTGGAGATGGAACAGCAAAAGAAAACGCAGCTCACGGTAACTAAAGCCCCACTGGCTAAGAGAAACGATCCGCAGATAGTATAAAACAATTAAAAGACCGCTTTTTGCAGGACTCCGCTAAAGATCTGCAATGACGGTAGTGACCAGCAGAGGTTGCTAAAAATCGTTATTTTTGGACCTACCTTGTATTGCTTTAATAATAATGTTTATTTATTCTTCCAGCAAATTTCGTCCCATAATGGTGCCCGCACGGTTGACACAAAAACGTGCGGCTCAGCCGGGACAATTGGGCTATTACATTTCTTGCCGCTACGCGTTACCACAACAACGTAATATGCAAGAAAAGATGCCAAAACCCCCCTTGACTTTCAATGGGCCCAAACAGAAAAGTGCGGTTCTGGAATCCCTAGGGGTCATTGAGGTCTTCCCAGGGGGGGCCCAGGTAAATGATTGCTGACTCTGAGAGTGGATGGGTTTCTAGGGGGTCCATCGTTGGTTCTCAAAGTGCGGTCCAGGGACCCCCACGGGTCCTTGAGGTCTTCCCAGGGGGCCCCAGGTAAATTATTGCTGACTCTGAGAATGGATGTTCCTGGGGGGGTTCATCTGTCCCAGTGGTTATCAAAGTGCGGTCCGGGGACCCCCAGGGGTCCTTGAGGATTTGCCAACTCCAGTAAATCTGTACGCACACACACATACATACATACACACACGAAAATAGCCGATCTACAAGCTGTGAGCACACACACACACACACACACACACACACACACACACACACACACACACACACACACACACACACACACACACACACACACACACACACACAATAAAATTACTTAAAATGAGTTAAAATACTTAAGTCCTTAACTCTCTCAGTGCCAATGAAATAAAAAAATATGTTCATACTGTGCCAGCAATTTTTCAAAAGTAAAAAAAAAGTGCTAAGGAAGCGAGATACAGCCCTTTTCAGTTATACAGTTAAACAAGGAGTGGATGGAGCTGCAAATCTTCAGATAATGATATCTTGGGTTCTGAACATTTATTTCCAAAAAAAATAAAATAATAATATATATATATATTTTTTTTTAACTCAGGATTTTTCGTTCTTGGCACTGAGGACATTCAGAAAAAACTCGGGATATCTCGTTGTGTGGCACTGAGAGAGTTAACAGTTGTTTAAATGAGTATACATACTCAAAACTACTTACAATGAGTAAAAAATGTTAAAAATGCATAGAATGAGTAAAAATACCTAAGTTAGAATCAGTAAAAAATACTTAAAAGTTGTTAAAATTAGTAAAAATACTTAAGTTGTTAAAATGAGTATAAATACTTAAAAGTTGTGAGAATCAGTATAAAATACTTAAAAGTACATGAACTGAGTAAAGATACTTAAAAGATGTTAAAATGAGTAAAAAATACTCAAAGGTTGTTTGAATGATTAAAGAATATTTCAATCAATCAAAGGAAGTTAAAACACTTAGCGAGCGGCAGGCACACTTAAAACTTAAAACTATTTTTTTGTTTCTAGTTGACCTAGTACAGTCAAACATTGTGTTCTCCTAGAGGTCACGGTGCCCTCTACCCTCAACCCTCCTGTCACAAATCACCAGGTTTGGTTCAGGTGACTGACCTGTCTGTATGCGTGTCCTGACAAAGTTCACTACTCCTAATCACAAACACATACTGTACAATGTATTTTAGTCATCTCTATAGTCTTCTCTATAGAGGTCCTGTTTTATGGGAGAAAATATATTTTGAGGTTCCATTAATCAAATTGACAGTGGTTTCCAGGATCCAAAATATAATTTGAAATACTTTTGTGGGACATTTTTGTATCCTTTGAAAAAGATAATTCCACATTTTTGCAGTACAACACACATGCACATACACACACACACAACCCCTGACAGACTCCATGTTGACTCGGCTCCGTTGCAGCTGCAGGGAACAAAAAACTAAAAGTACAAATTGTGCAAGAAGTGAAATGGAGTCTGAAGAGCCAGGAGAACAGGGAGTGGATTACAGATTTATGAATTTGGACAGATGGAAAGTATGGCTCAACTCCTCGGTCCTTCTGTCCTTGCCATGGGAGAATGGATAGGCTTGATAAAGGATCTCTGCTCTACTGCCCTCTGCTGTGTCGCATAGAATAATAGATTTGATATATGCCTATGTGATAATGGTTATTTTAATTGGGTTAAAGCCCTGCTAGTGGCGTGGCTTTAACCCTGGCGTCTCTGTTGGGCCTGTCCGTTCAGGTGACATTTATTTTTTTATTTTTTTAAAGTCACGATACGAGGCACTGTGAGCTTGTAGATCCAAATGTGTTTAAATGGTTATGGATAATGATGTTGGTCGTATGTCCATCTGTCCACCACTTGGTCACAACTCACAAGCAACGTTATCTTTAAATCTAATGGCTAGTATACCATGAAATTTGTTGTGTACCGTCGCAAGTAAAAGACGTCTAGGAAGTGTCAACGCCTTCTGCCACCTGAGTGAGCCAGCACACGCTTAGTTGTAGAGTTTGGAGACTGTTGAGCCGAGGAAACTGAGAGCCAAGAGGATCTTTTAAACTTAGTCTTATAAGGGAAAGCATGCACATAGAGATATTTGTACAGAGTTCATGTGCACCCCAGTAAGGAAGACATTGCATTAATGTTTCATCCGCACTAAACGGACCGCCTATGTACAAAACGGCTCATGGTTGGACTTTAGGGTCAGCAGCCTTACTCCTCCACCCCATTTCAGTTGTCAATTGTTTGACTCCGCTACATTATTTATGGCTAGTCGCCAAATTAGAGAGTTTGGTGGAATGTGAATCCAAAGTCATTTGTGGTCCTTGTTTGGATTACAAAAGTAGGACAATTTAGCTCTGTATACAAGATGAGTCTCACCTAAACGGATGTATCTCTAACAATGGCAGAAATGTGCAAAAGTTTGTGGCAATGCTGTGTTTGCACAGTGTCATGTAAATATGTAAACATACACCAGCTGCACTTCTTTATATTTTGCCATGTTTATCTGAGAGAATAACAGAGACAACGTTGGTCTCTCTTTTCATTTAGAATCAACTTTATTGTCACATCATTTGTTTACAGATGTAAAGAAGTGGGTGAATTAGTTTTTGCATTTTGTTGTTTTCTAGAAAGGGAGAAGAAGAAAAAGGAGGTGTGGGGGGCTAACAATAAATAAGCATGTTAAAGAGAACATAAAAAAGATCAAAAACGATATACACATATATAAGCATAGCATAAGGCCAGTATATACATGAGGTTAAGCCTAAGGTGCGAAAGTGGTAACACATAGCGGCAGGTATGTGTATGATTAGAAATAAGGTGCAAAAAAACCACACAAACTGTCATCCGTATTTACTTAACTTTTCACATGCAACCATGACTCTATGCGTATTATGAGATGTAATGTTTGTTATTTTATAAGCTGCCCGAGTAAGACTTTTCCTACATTGACTTTTCCTACATGTTTACTCCACAAGTTAATATTCCGGTCAACCAATTTACACGTTTCGTTTACAGCCAGTTCTTTTTGCTTGGAACTTGGTTATCAATGCCAAGCGAGCGGACTGCCATGAAACTTACGGAGTGCCCATAGGATAATCCCTACTGGTATTGGTGGCCAATTGCCTTTGCTATAGCGCCACCGTTAGGCCACTTTGTTATCGCAAAATCTAATGGTCATATTGCCATGGAATGTGTAGAGTGCATTCATGCTTTCTGAAGGATGCTTGGCTGCTAGTAGGCAGCCTGCAGGATGTGACTGTTAACCGTATGGCCGTTCCTCTAGCGCCACCCTTTGGCCAACATTTACATTTGGGTGTAATGAGCAGCGCAGGGCTGCTTAGACCCGTAGTATTGTTTGAGACAGACAGTCTTTCTTAGACGCAACAGGGGAGGAAATTCCTTGCTGCCTGCTTATTCATCCTCTAGACTCAGAGTCTAGACAGTAACAAATGCCTTAAAGTGCCAGTTCAATGTCGATGCCAAGGTCATTGTTGATTGGTTCACAATATATATCGTCCTCTTTGATCTGTTCACAATTTTTATTCTAAACCACATGAAAATAAACTTGGGCCCAGTCCCTGGTTACCAAATGCAGAATTCCTTTCCTGAATGATGAAAAGTAAGAAAAACTACTATCCCAGTAGTTCTCAAAGTGGGGTCCATGGTGTTGAATGTTTAACGGACCACAATGGGGAACAAGCCTCTGGCTTTTTGTGTCATCCATTTGGCATGTTTTTAACTACTGCCTGTACCTTTAATGAGTTTAATCCATTAAGACCGGGAACGCATCTGTGTCATTTCAAGATTTCTTTGGCCATTTAAAAATAGCAGATATACAAGCTCATAGCGCAGCACCGAGTGCCGCGCGATGAGCTTGTAGATCTGCTATTTTTTGAAAAATCGAGAAAATGTGTGCAAATCTTTGAATATATATATATTTTTTTAAAGCACTCCAATATTGGCTTCTGGGGTTCCTGGAACAATATATTTTGAGATGGGGGTCCGTGACCAATTACATATCATTTTGGGTGTCCTTGACATGAAAACGTTTGAGAACCACTGATATTATAGCAACAAACGGTTTTCAGAAAACTCTTCGGATTTAGAAGACATTTATAGATGTGTTACCGGATTGAATGGGTTAAAGATATCTCTCTCTCTCTCTCCCTCTCTTGCAGACACGTGCAATAGTCCTCCGGAGACGACAGAGGAGTTGGAGAGCAGGAACAAGCTGCTACGGCTGCTGGATTCAGTGATCGATGCCCTGGTCTGGGCCATCTCCAAGCTGGGCCTGTCCTCCCAGCAGCAGACTCTACGACTCACACACCTCACTATGCTACTGTCACACATCAGACATGTCAGGTACCCATAACCAGGGTTGGAAGGGTTACTTTTTAAAAGGAATCCCCTACAGTTACAAATTACGTGCTAAACATTGTAGTCATTAACGTAATCCGAGTACCCAAATTTAAAAATAACTTCTAGTTACTTTCAGTTACTTTTGGATTACTTTTAAAAGAAGATAAAACATGTTTTACCATTGATAGACAAGAATGTTGAGCATATGAAATTAAGATAAGGACAACAGAAATATGGTTAAGGTAATTTAATTGTTCAAAATGTGACCTCTCTGAACAGTGAACAGTTACATTACTGTAGTGTCATTGTGTCAACCAATAACACATCATAACAAAATGCATCGTGACCTACAGTACCAATCACCGTGCCAGATGCCATTACCTTTAAGAGAAGACTGCGCTAGCCATTATCCCCAATCCAATATATGCTCTCCTATCTCCCTGTCTGCAGTGTTGCCTGGTCTGATTATTATAAGCCACATTGGGCTTGTTTTTCTGAAGTTGCTTGTAAATAATGGTAGAACGGTTGTGAGCTTGTAGATCGTCTATTTTCAAATAGCCAACATATATATATATGCACATTGTTTAATGGACGACATATATAGGTTTGAAGTGCTCATGTGGCCTATTATAGTCGCTTCTTTTGGGCTTGTTTTCATAGACCTGGTTGCTTATTAAGGTTCTGTATCTTCGCCCAGATGGCATGAGTTGTAAGTAGCGATACAGGGGATGATCAGTGTCATTTGTTATTGTAAGTGCTAAGCGTGTGATGGCCTTATTTATCATATCAGAAAGTGTGGGTGTGGGAAGTCCGATAATCTTGGAAGAAATCTTCCTGAAAAGTTTGTTTCTGTTAGGCATGGAAAGTAAAGTGTAAAAACATGCGGAACAAAACAACAGAACAGGTTGAATAATGCTTTTGCACATGTCAGGTGACTGATGATCGATCTCCTCTCTCCTGCGTCTCCTCAGTAACAAAGGCATGGACCACTTGTCCACCATGAAGAGGAAGAATGTGGTCCTCGTCTACGACCTCCTCCTTGAGATGCTGGATGCCAACACCTCCAGTAGCAGCCACATGCCCTCCTCTCCCCCTCCTGCTCCTCCTACCGGCTCCAACCACTACCCGGAGCCGCAGTCCCAGTCTGGGCCCCAGCAGGCTGCCTCAGAATCACAGGGCCCAGGCCAGGCCACGGTCCTTCCCTATCCCCCCACTGAGACACCCATCCTGGACACGCATCTCCATCGTCCTCTACAACCACCCAGCTCCCAGGTGGATCACATGACGTTGGAGAGCAATGAGTGAGTTGTGGCTTACATCCACTGAGGTTATGGTTATTAGAAGAAAAGAAAAGAAAAAAAACTTCCAGTAGTTTTCAGTGTTTTTCTGCCGTTTCCCTAAGCCAGTCTGCAGTGTTCTGACTGGCTGGCTAGTTGGTTGTCAATTCTAGACTCACAACTAACATTGTGGATTTGCAGACAAGAGTAATGGTGCACATTAAAACTAGGCTCTGAGACGTCCCTGCGCTGGCTTTCACTTTCGCTTTGCTACACCTTCCTGAGATTAAACCTGCTAGTCCATCTGGTTGCCACAACCACTGTACCATTTGATTCGAAAAACAGGAGGTAAAATTGTCTGGAATGATGTATGTGTGGATGCACAAAATGTGTACTACATAAATAGTGTTTCATACTTGACTGAGTAATAATTCTGCAAGGAAAGGACATCACCTTGGTTTTGTACAATATTCATGGGGGAAATGTAACTTGACACACAGACGCTTCCACATGCTGTCCTGAATCCCAATGTTGTCAACAAACAGACCAGCTAATCTGACAGTCCATCCACCCATCTATCTATGTGTCCATGCATGCGTTCATTCGTATCGTAGATCATCACTCAATCATCAGTCATTATCTAGCCAGCCATTAGCCAACCAAGTGGTTTCCAAACATTTTAGCTCAAGACCCAAAAGACAAATTTGATGTCTTCGCGATTCGCCACATACAGTAATATGGTCAGTTTGCACTCTTCAGAAATTCTCCACATATTCTTCACAGACGTTTACCACTGCACAAGGGCTTTCCAGAACCACCGATCCCCCTGATATGCCCATATATACTGATAACATCAGGGAGCTCGATATATGGACATAAAATGGACACAGACAGACGGGTACAACGGTTCCTCTGACAACGGGTATAATGGGTATTGCATAACATTGTGGGGGCATGCATTCCCTATTTGCATCGTTCCCTACTGGCATCGTTCCAGAGTATGTCTAGTATATAAAAATAGGGGGATATTTGGGTCCTGACCCACTGTATGGGAAACGGTGACCTAGACAGCCAGTCCACCAGCCATTAGCTAACCAACTGCTCCTGTCTTCCAGTTACCTGCAACCAGCTCAGTGGGCAGGGGAGGCCGGTCACCTGCCCCCCTCTGTGGAAGACACCAACGGCTACATCATCACAGAGCATGTTCACATTAGGACTGTCAGTTTTCCTCTGTAATCCCATTCGAATTTCAATGCTTTATTATTTTTAATATTCGAATATTTTATATAATATATCATTATATAATATAATTTATAGTTGTACAATAATAAACACCCACGTGCACACATACAAATGCTATAATAACAGGCTAAACAAAATAGTGAAACCAACTATATTAGTTAAGGTTTTTTTTTTTATAAGAGGATAGTAATATTAGGATTCAACTTCCTCAGACCACGCGTCCGAGGAAACGACGCACCTCGTCGAGTAAAACATTCCATTGACCAGATCTATAGGGGGCACAGTGGAGTAACTAAAAAATAATTCCCTCCGGTGTAATATTTTTTTTTCTGGCCAAAAAGTATATTTTAGACGGGTGGGGGGCTCAAAGTGTTCCCGCTAAGCAAAGTAGGCTTTCAACATCTTAAAACCGTCTTTGTTTTGGTGAGTAGCAAAAATTTTTTTTTTTTTTACTACAGTCGCGAGACTGCGCTACCGGGGGCAATGCCGAAAAGTCACATAGCGTTAAGGAGAACTCTTTCTAATGCTATGGACCAGAGCTACTGTTCTATCATAGCAAGATCCATCCGTTACGACCGCAGCCTACGTTTCCTAACGAGAACTCCATCCACGTCCCAAGCGCTGATAGCCACGTTGTAGCGACGTTGTTTTCATGTTAAATGCTGTGTATCGCTTGCGGCTCTCTCGTCTGTGACCCATTGCAGTGCTTCGAAATCACCGCTTTATGTCTGTGCGTTCCTGCCTAGTGCCTGTTTTTGCTTCGGTGTACAACGGTGTTGCATCAGCGACGCGTTGTGTGCTTGTAGAGAAGAGCTCCTCTACATTACAGACGGACAATGTTACATAAAAACTTTCGCTGTCGTCATAATTATTAAGGTTTTGTAACTTCCAAGTGAAGTTCATGAGGGGAAACTTTAAGGGAGGGAGGAGTCTTGCCTGCTTCTGCGCTGAACCGACGTGTGTCTCAGCGTAGACCAGACACACAGGCGCACGGTCGAGCGTGCACAACACATTGGGTGGTATGGCAGCGACGACGTTCTTAACTTTCTGTGTGCAGTGCATGCACTTAAACCTTATTGTTGATCATGCCTGACGTGATGAAAGCATTTGTTTTTGCATTGGTAGGTCAGGAAAAAGAAATATGAAAAACATATATATTTAAAAAAAAAACATTCAAATGGCAATTTTAGCATTCGAATGTAATAAAAAAAAATCACATTTGAAAAAAACTACTGCGCATGAGCTTGTACCATCCTACAGGGGTGTTTGGACTTAAAGGAGAGGCTAGAACCAGGGGCCAAATCTCAGAAAAACAGACTGACAAGAAAGAGGGAAAGGTGGGGGGAGGGGTAAATATTCTGCTTTTGCGGCTCATAAGATGTCTTTGAATTTACGGCAACAAAAGGCAAAAGAGAAAAAAGTAACCCTAACCCTAACCCTTGAATTCGAGTGGGGACTTTTTAATTGACTGTATATTTTGTGTGTGTAATTCTTTCCCTTGTGAATGTGCACTTGGTGGTCACGAGTACATCTTTGCCAATCAAAATTGTGCTCTCTTTTGATATACAGTATTTGCATCTTTTTCAGCTATGTGTAACTTTTGAGAACACACCATGTTCTCAAAATAATCTTCAATAATATACTTACCCACTGGTGTATGTTGTCAACACACCTGATTTATGCTTAACCTGTAGTTGTGTGCCGGTGTCGCATTGTGAGATTATAGATCTGCTATTTTGGTATGCCACACCGGTGTGCAACTAAGTATAACTCAGGCTTTAACATCCACATCCGTACAGTCACATATTGCAATGCTTCAATGCTATAAACTGTGCTGTCTATGTATCAGATTGTGAAAACTACTGCTACTACTTAAACTGTACTATGCTTAGGTTTACATTCACTCTATCTGTGGCTCATGCATGCAAGCTCACAGTCACAAAAATACAGAACATGAACACGCAGCCATGGCATCATCTTGGTTACTGTCAAATTGTCAGAGGCTTGTTGTAATTTGGGGCTTTCCATTTGGAATTTGTTTTTTCCTACTCTTCTTTGTAAAGACGCATGTCTTTCAAGCTGCAACATTAGTGGCCTTTTATTGATATGACTGTTAACACTTTGCTCTGCTCCCTTTATCAGGGTAAATACAAGGCTGCATTACACAGGCATCAAAATACCACCTGTGGCAATCTGTAAATGGAATTGATATGGCTCGAATTATTACCTGAGTTCTCACCACTCAGTATTTCTCACAGAGGTTGTAAAAGTCTTGGCATTGTTTTTACGTTTGTTTGTTTTTGTTTTTAGTGATATCAATTTTGTACTAGCAAGTGATTCTTTGTTGAAACAAAGAAAAGGGAATATGATTTTCATATTCATTGGGTAGGGTCCCTACCTAATTCATATTGATAAACTATTGGCTATGATCAGAGGATTGGAAATCAATCCTTGTTTTTGTAAATATGGACTAAGCTCCCAAGTATGTGTTCATACTTGTGGTTTGTGCATGCACGTACATGAAGACACGCAAATCTCTGAACCTGGAAAGATATCCCTCTGTGACTTCTGCATGTATTTTACACACAGTCATCTTGGAGCCTTGATACACATGCAGAAAAAAATCTGTTTCTCACTGCGTTGTCTGCACACAAACAAACACTTTCATGTAGGTTATTTGTCAAATGTCAGAGGCTTGTCTTTCTCTGCTTGGAGAACTGTTTTTTTCTGTGTTACTGAACACTGTACACAGAACAACAATCACAACAAAGAATGCCAATCAAGAATGGTCAGCTAATTCATCCATTGAATAAGCATTAAACAAATTGAACTGTTCACACTGGTGTCTAAGTTAAAGTGTGGCTGTGAGGACCTTCCTTACTCAAACCATCAACACAGTGCAGGTTGCCTCTGTCATGGTCAGTATCATGTATCTAGATCTGTATAGGTTGTATATGGACGGATCCATGACAGGTTGAAACAGAGTAAAACACCAGATGCATGTGTGGTGTTTTACTCTGTTTTTACTCTGTTTTTCTGGTGTCTGATCCATGAGTGCTATGGTGCTAACTATGGTACTGACCATACTGATGAGCACCATGAATAACAGGTAAGCAACATTGTACTATAGCAAAACTGCATTTTTGTCTGTTATTGATAGCATAGCGCCCAAGAAGGTGGTGAGAGTCAGAGCCCGAATCTTTTATTACATTTAGTTTATTACATTATGAGCCGTTATTACATTGTGAGTTGCTGTAGCAACTCATAATGTAATAACTGCTCATAATGTAATACATTTACAGTAATAAAAGCTCATAATGTAATAAACTAAATGTTATAAAAGCTCATAATGTAATAATGTGACACATTAAGAACCTTGCGTAGCCCCTCATGTTATAACAGTGCATAATGTAATAACGGCTCAAATTGTTGTTTTTATTACAGTATGAGCTAATTATTACATTAGCTCATAATGACGTGAAGAGAAGAAGAGGTTCAGGGTAAGGAGTGAGTGAGGCTTGAACCCACACACCCAGAAACCCTTAAAATCAACACAGAAAGCATTGAATTTCAGGGCTACTGATGGCGCAGTGGACTAAGTCAGGGTCACAAGTACTAGCGTGGCTAATGGCTAGAGGACCTGTGTCGGTCAGATAGGTTACTCACTCAAGAGAGGGTGCAGGGAGTGGGCGCGGGGCTTCTTCCCCCCGTGGTTTCCAGACAATAAAGCGGAGGGGTTATAGAACAAATATAAACGGGCAGCTGAAATATTACAGAAAGATTGAGGGAGGGGCGGAGCTAGAGAGGAAGGGGTGGAGCTAGAGAGGCGGAGCTAGAGGGGGAAAGGGCGGAGCCAGAGAGGAAGAGGCGGAGCTAGAGAAAGGAAGGGGTGGAGCTAGAGGGGAAGGGGCGGTGCTAGAGAGACACTATAATATAGACACTGACACTATATATAATATAGACACTATATTATAGTGACACTAACACTATAATATAGAGACACTATAATATAGTGACACTAACACTATAATCTATAATATAGACACTATTAGTAAGTATGTTAGTTAGTTATATATTAGTATTATAAGTATATAGAAAAACAAGTTAAAACCGTTTCGGTGAAATAAATTTTACCGAAACGAAAATAACCAATCAACTCTAAATTGCCTGAAACGTACTCCTAACAGGTTTTTGGGGGGAGTATTTTGGCCTCCACACTTAGTGATTTTTTCGGATTTAACTTTCGTTTCGGTAGTGACACAATGGTGAAAAAATAAATTTACTAAGTCCAGAGCTCGATGAATGTTAGGGACCAAAAAAAGTCACTACAAAGTACTACCAATCAACTCTAAATTGCCTGAAACGTACTCCTAACAGGTTTTTGGGGGGACGATTTTGGCCTCCACACTTAGTGATTTAGTGATTTTTTCGGATTTAACTTTCGTTTCGGTAGTTTGATTACAAAATGTAAGTTGTGTAAAAAATAATCTGACTATACTAAGTTGTTATTTGTTTGTTTAAGTCAGGCTATACTCTACTCAGAGTCATACGTTTACAAAATGTACTAAAGTACAGTGAACGTCTGTGCGGTTTGTCTTCATCACTGAAAATAACGTACATGTAAACAGATATAAAACTGCTGTCATGTGCAGTTGGGGTGAAGAAACGTAACCATTTCACTCCTAATAGTACCTATTTGATTTGACTTGCTGCTGTGGCTGAGGCTTGAACCTGTTACCTGCGGCTCACTAGTCAGTGACTCTATCCATTCACCTACAGCTGTTTCCTTGGAATCTGTGGTTCTAAAACGTTTTGTCGTCAACCCTTACCCCTGTCGATCCAATTATTAGGAATTGTACCCTCTGTCTCCTTTCCATCCTCCAACCACACATCCCTGCCATAAATGACCTGAAAAAGACAGGACAGCACAAACATGTTAGTGCAATATCAGAAAATAAATGACGTGAACCATAGCCAACAAGCCTTTTCTGTCATTATCTACTTGCTCTTCAATCCACAGTGGGCCACCACAGATCCAGTGGTGGCCCACAGGTGTAAGAGCCTGACTGAGAAACAGAAGGTTATGAGTTCGATTCTTAATCCTGATATTGTGTGAAATTTAAATAACTATATAGATATATTCTTTTTATGGTTATCATTTATGTTTTAAATGTACATCTCTTTCATGGAGGGCCCTGGTACTAGATCTTTTCACATTGGGGTCAATTTGGACAACAAAATGTTTTAGAACCACGATTCCAAGGAGACCACTGTAGGTGAATGGATAGAATGACTGACTAGTGAGCCAAAGGTACCAGGTTCAAGGCTCAACTATGGCATCAAGTCAGGATGTCCCTGAGCAAGACATTTCAAACTGCTCCTCTGAGGGCAGACATCAACTGTGTAAAGCTGAATTTCCACCAAAGGATCAATTAGGTATTATTATTAGGAGTGAAATGGTCCAACTGCACAGGACAGCAGTTTTATGTCTGGTTACGTGTATGGAGACAAACCGCAGACACAACTTATTCAAGTCTTACTTAAACAAATAATAATTATTTATACTTTTTTCATTTTTTACAACTTGTAAAGTCCCGTTCATATTCAAACATTATTTTAATCACAGTGCCGTGGCTAGTGGATCTGCCTGGTGAACCAGAGGTCCTGGGTACCATTTCAGGTCAACAATGTGTGTGCCTTAGAATGATTTGAGACTGCTAGTTGTTAAAGTGCAGAGGACACATTTCACATATGTACATAACAGTATATACTTAACGAGCACACTGTTGTTATTGTCACTACTTATTCTGCCAGTTTTTTTTACATCTAACTCCTTCATACGTTTAGCTACAAACTTCATTCCAACTCTACAACATATTCAAACTCATTCAAACTCAGTACTTGAGTCAAAATATAGACACCCCTGGTAACAGCCTCAAATCACTCTAAGATTCCCACATTGTTGACCTGACCTGCAATCGTACCCAGGACATCCAGGACCTTTTGTTCACCAGGCAGGCCCACTAACCACTCAGCTATGGCACTGATTAACATCATGTCAGAAAATGAAAGGAAGCTATACTGAGTCAGAGTCAAGCTTTACAAAATGTAAGTTGTGTAAAAAAAAGTCTGACTATACTAAGTGTTACGGATAAGAGTGCTAGGAGTAGAGTATAGGGATCTGTGTGTTATGTGTTTATGTTATAGGTGTGCGCGCGCCCGTCTTGTCCTCGTCCTCGTTCTTCGTCTGATCCTATGCAGATTCGGGAAGCGACTCCTTCTCCAGGATTGGTGGGGAGCGCTTCAGGCTCAAGCTCTGCACTCTGCAACAACGCGCCTCTATTGGCGCATACCACTCCACGGCTCCGCGTCACCAACCCTCCATTCTTCAAAAGCCATTCAATGTCTCCATTCTGGGCCGCTGTCAGTCCAGAGACACTCCATGTGCAACAGTCTAGTGACAGCGTGCCCAACGGAGTAGTTTAGCTACAGTCTTAACATACAGAGCATTGTATCCAGTCTAAATCCTATTGTAAACCTTTGCTACTTAAGTAAGTGCGTCATGTGAGAGATGATACTGGGCAGGTAGTATTGTAGGTATTTATTAGTATTCCACTGTTTAGCACCAGGTAGAGGGCAGGATCCATTCACGTCTGTCCAATAACATGACTTGACTTCACTTGAGTGGGTTCAATTCCCAGTCGAGTCAATTCAGACTAATACTAAGTATATAAGTAAGTATATTAGTTAGTATATTATATTAGATTAGTAGACTAATACTAAGTGTATTAGTAAGTATATTATATTAGTAAGTATATTATATTAGTATATTAGATTAGTAAGTATATTAGTATATTAGATTAGTAAGTATATTAGTTATTAGATTAGTAAGTATATTAGTATATTATATTAGTAAGTATATTATATTAGTTAGTTAGTATATTTTAGTAAGTATATTATATTAGTATATTAGATTAGTAAGTATATTATATTAGTTAGTATATTAGATTAGTAAGTAGTATATTATATATTTTAGTAAGTATATTAGTTAGTATATTATATTAGTATATTAGATTAGTAAGTAGTATAGTAAGTATATTATATTAGTAAGTAGTATATTAGTATATTAGTATATTATATTAGTATATTATATTAGTTAGTAAGTATATTATATTAGTAAGTATATTATATTAGTTAGTTAGTATATTTTAATAGATTAGTAAGTATATTATATTAGTTAGTATATTAGATTAGTATATTAGAAAGTATATTATATTAGTTAGTTAGTATATTTTAATAGATTAGTAAGTATATTATATTAGTTAGTATATTAGATTAGTATATTAGATTAGTAAGTAGTATATTATATATTTTAGTAAGTATATTAGTTAGTATATTATATTAGTATATTAGATTAGTAAGTAGTATAGTAAGTATATTATATTAGTAAGTAGTATATTATATTAGTATATTAGTATATTATATTAGTTAGTAAGTATATTATATTAGTAAGTATATTATATTAGTTAGTTAGTATATTTTAGTAAGTATATTAGATTAGTAAGTATATTATATTAGTTAGTATATTAGATTAGTAAGTAGTATATTATATATTTTAGTAAGTATATTAGTTAGTATATTATATTAGTATATTAGATTAGTAAGTAGTATAGTAAGTATATTATATTAGTAAGTAGTATATTAGTATATTAGTATATTATATTAGTATATTATATTAGTTAGTAAGTATATTATATTAGTAAGTATATTATATTAGTTAGTTAGTATATTTTAGTAAGTATATTAGTTAGTATATTATATTAGTATATTAGATTAGTAAGTAGTATAGTAAGTATATTATATTAGTAAGTAGTATATTAGTATATTAGTATATTATATTAGTATATTATATTAGTTAGTAAGTATATTATATTAGTAAGTATATTATATTAGTTAGTTAGTATATTAGATTAGTAAGTATATTATATTAGTTAGTATATTAGATTAGTTAGTATATTAGAATATTATATTAGTAAGTAGTATATTAGTATATTATATTAGTATATTATATTAGTTAGTAAGTATATTATATTAGTAAGTATATTATATTAGTTAGTTAGTATATTTTAGTAAGTATATTAGATTAGTAAGTATATTAGTATATTATATTAGTATATTATATTAGTTAGTATATTATATTAGTAAGTATATTATATTAGTTAGTTAGTATATTTTAGTAAGTATATTAGATTAGTAAGTATATTATATTAGTTAGTATATTAGATTAGTAAGTAGTATATTATATATTTTAGTAAGTATATTAGTTAGTATATTATATTAGTATATTAGATTAGTAAGTAGTATAGTAAGTATATTATATTAGTAAGTAGTATATTAGTATATTAGTATATTATATTAGTATATTATATTAGTTAGTAAGTATATTATATTAGTAAGTATATTATATTAGTTAGTTAGTATATTTTAGTAAGTATATTAGTTAGTATATTATATTAGTATATTAGATTAGTAAGTAGTATAGTAAGTATATTATATTAGTAAGTAGTATATTAGTATATTAGTATATTATATTAGTATATTATATTAGTTAGTAAGTATATTATATTAGTAAGTATATTATATTAGTTAGTTAGTATATTAGATTAGTAAGTATATTATATTAGTTAGTATATTAGATTAGTTAGTATATTAGAATATTATATTAGTAAGTAGTATATTAGTATATTATATTAGTATATTATATTAGTTAGTAAGTATATTATATTAGTAAGTATATTATATTAGTTAGTTAGTATATTTTAGTAAGTATATTAGATTAGTAAGTATATTATATTAGTTATTAGTATATTATATTAGTATATTATATTAGTTAGTAAGTATATTATATTAGTAAGTATATTATATTAGTTAGTTAGTATATTTTAGTAAGTATATTAGATTAGTAAGTATATTATATTAGTTAGTATATTAGATTAGTTAGTATATTAGAATATTATATTAGTAAGTAGTATATTAGTATATTATATTAGTATATTATATTAGTTAGTAAGTATATTATATTAGTAAGTATATTATATTAGTTAGTTAGTATATTTTAGTAAGTATATTAGATTAGTAAGTATATTATATTAGTTATTAGTATATTATATTAGTATATTATATTAGTTAGTAAGTATATTATATTAGTAAGTATATTATATTAGTTAGTTAGTATATTTTAGTAAGTATATTAGATTAGTAAGTATATTATATTAGTTAGTATATTAGATTAGTTAGTATATTAGAATATTATATTAGTAAGTAGTATATTAGTATATTATATTAGTATATTATATTAGTTAGTAAGTATATTATATTAGTAAGTATATTATATTAGTTAGTTAGTATATTTTAGTAAGTATATTAGATTAGTAAGTATATTATATTAGTTAGTATATTAGATTAGTAAGTAGTATATTATATATTTTAGTAAGTATATATTAGTTAGTATATTATATTAGATTAGTAAGTAGTATAGTAAGTATATTATATTAGTTAGTATATTAGTAAGTAGTATATTATATTAGTATATTAGTATATTATATTAGTATATTATATTAGTTAGTAAGTATATTATATTAGTAAGTATATTATATTTTAGTAAGTATATTATATTAGTTAGTTAGTATATTTTAGTTTAGTAAGTATATTAGATTAGTTAGTATATTAGATTAGTATATTATATATTTTAGTAAGTATATTATATTAGATTAGTAAGTATATTATATTAGTTAGTAAGTATATTATATTAGTTAGTTAGTATATTAGATTAGTTAGTATATTAGATTAGTAAGTAGTATATTATAGTAAGTATATTAGTTAGTATATTATATTAGTATATTAGATTTGTAAGTAGTATAGTAAGTATATTATATTAGTTAGTATATTAGTAAGTAGTATATTATATTAGTATATTATATATTAGTACTCTCTCTCACACACACACACACACACACACACACACACACACACACACACACACACACACACACACACACACACACACACACACACACACCTTTGAGTAATATTCCAGCTGTCCGTTTGGAATTTTACTATAACCCCTCTGCTTTATTGTCTGGAAACCACCGGGAGGACACGGCCCTCCCGGTGCCCACTGCTCGCGCATCGATGAGATATTTTTCAGTACCTGACACGAGGTTTGAACCAAGTACATTGTACAGGGTGTCCTGCGCCACTAGCCCTGTGACTAGTCCGCTGCGCCATTGGTACCGGCCAATCCTCACTGCTTTCCGGGCGGATTTAGACTAGTTCTTCTGGAACTCAGTCTTTAAAGAAAGGTTTCAAGGTTTCAGGGTAAAGAGGCAGTGGGGTTTGAACCCACAATCTCTGGAACATGTTAACAGTGTTGGCAGTGACTCAACCCACTGTGCTACCAGCTGCCTTGCTGTGATGAGGTCTTCATTCCTCTTTGGGGAACAACACACAACAATACAAAAACAAAAAAAAAGATCTTTACAGCATATTATTTTGTCTATGGTTTGTTGTGCTGTTGCTTCTGAATGTTTAATGAACCCCAATGGAAACAAGCCTTTGGCTTTTCTGTCATTATCTAATTGGCCTTCAATCTTTAGCATGGCACAGTGGCCCACTGGATAAAGAGCCTGCCTGAGAAACAAAAGTTTAGGAGTTCGATTCTTATCCCTGACATTGTGTGAAAATAAACACGTTTGGAATACATATATATATTCTTTAAGTTTTAAATATAAATGGCACTACACTACATCTTTTCACATTGAGGTCCACTGCCAAATACATGTTAATTTGGGTATTTGGGTGGCCCTTGACAACAAAATGTTTTAGAACCACAGCTTAAAGTAGAGCTGTAGGTGAATGGTTAGTGTGACTACCTGGTGAGCCGTAGGTTACAGGTTCAAAGCTAGGCCACTGCAATTGGGGCAGTCCGTCGATTGCAATGTGGTACCATTGCAATGATTAGTTCAAACATTCAGAATATATATTTACTTTTAGCTACAAACTCCGTTCCAACTCTACAACGTTCGGCCTACTTAGGACATATCGGCTACCATTTGAATTTTAGAGAATACCTTAGACCTTTAGAAAATTTAAAACCTTTTCCCCCCGTTCTGAATTCCCATAGACGTGTTTAATATCGCGTCAAATAAGAACTGTGTTCCAAACAAATGACCCCGGCGGTTTTACTCTTATGGATATGAAGCATCAGCTGACGGTGAGAAAACGCTTGTAAGTTTTGTTTGTTTGGCATTTGGCCATCTAATGGTTCCCTTACCCGTCGATCCAATTATTAGGAATTGTACCCTCTGTCTCCTTTGCATCCTCCAACCACACATCCCTGGCATAAATGACCTGAAAAAGACAGCACAAACATGTTAGTGCAATATCAGAAAATAAATGACGTGAACCATAGTCAACAAGCCTTTTCTGTCATTATCTACTTGCTCTTCAATCCACAGTGGGCCACCACAGATCCAGTGGTGGCCCACAGGTGTAAGAGCGTGACTGAGAAACAGAAGGTTATGAGTTCGATTCTTAATCCTGATATTGTGTGAAATTTAAATAACTATATAGATATATTCTTTTTATGGTTATCATTTATGTTTTAAATGTACATCTCTTTTATCATTTATGTTTTAAATGTACATCTCTTTCATGGAGGGCCCTGGTACTAGATATTTTCACATTGGGGTCAATTTGGACAACAAAATGTTTTAGAACCACAGATTTCAAGGAGACCACTGTAGGTGAATGGATAGAATGACTGACTAGTGAGCCAAAGGTACCAGGTTCAAGGCTCAACTATGGCATCAAGTCAGGATGTCCCTGAGCAAGACATTTCAAACTGCTCCTCTGAGGGCAGACATCAACTGTGTAAAGCTGAATTTCCCCCAAAGGATCAATTAGGTATTATTATTAGGAGTGAAATGGTCCAACTGCACAGGACAGCAGTTTTATGTCTGGTTACGTGTATGGAGACAAACCGCAGACACAACTTATTCAAGTCTTACTTAAACAAATAATAATTATTTAAACTTTTTTCATTTTTTTACACGACCCAGGGGATGGAAGAGTGACGTCAGGACTTCTGTACTCTGGGTTAAAGGGCAAGACCACTTTGGTAGAGGTTTGGGTTGTGTAGTTACCTTGCCATGATGTAACTCCAAAGGTGGGCAAGAAATCAAAAATAATTGCTCCATTGATTATTCAAAATATGCTCCTCATTGACTTACATTGTACGGTAAAACAGCTCTCAAAGTCACTCTTATAGCACGTAAACGAACACAAATAAAGTTCATTCAGACAAAATAGAACATCACCAAACCCAGTACCGTTTGTTTTTTTCTATAATGTCTGAATCAGCTTTGCTTGTGTTCATTTACGTGCTAAAAGAGTGACTTTGAGGGCTGTTTCAGCTTACAATGTAAGTCAATGAGGAGCATATTTTGAATTATCAATTTCTAATCACTGGAGCATTTTTTTTCTTTCTTGTCCACCTTTGGAGTTACATCATGGCAAGGTAACTACACAACCCAAACCTCTACCAAAGTGGTCTTGCCCTTTAACATGTGCATGTACAAACTGGATGTTATACATTTATTTACTCGTTTTGAACTAATGCTGCTCTAATTTGACTTAAGAAGCCATATACAAAATTACAGCAATTCATTGATGTGAAAATAATAAATTAACTTTTACTTGTACTTAAGTATTTTTAAAAGCATGTACTCTTGAATACTTAAGTACATTTAAAAGCAAGTACTTTTTTACTCTTACTTGAGTAACATTTTGACTGAGCTACTTTTACTTGTAGTGGAGTAAATTTAACCAGGAGTACTCTGTACTCTTACTCAAGTAGTGGGGTCGGGTACTCTGTCCACCTCTGAAGATAGAGCACTCAACTTTACTGTGTGGAAACCACGGGGCACAACACTGCTCCCCGCGCAACATGATGAGTATTGGCTTCGGTGCCTAGGCTGCCTTGGCCCTGTTTACTAGGTAGCCACGTTTGACCTTCAAAACAGAGTAAAGCAGCAGAAGGATTTGAACCCGAGACCTTCCGATCATGACAGTGACCCAGCATGCTGCCCGTTTTCCTCCTCCTGTTTCACTAACAACAATACATACACATTTTATCAACATATGCTGTTGATATAGTTTATGGAGCAGTTTGGAGCACAAAACGCTGGCTTTTTTGTGATAAATCCATTTGGCTTCAGATGAGTAACAAGTTCAATAGTTCACTGTGTAGAGACACTCTTCTTAAGCCCTATTTCAAATATAAGTAGAAAAAGTGCTCCTCTGAGCACAGGTAGGTCTCACCATGAGGTCAGAAATCGGCCTCATGGTGGCACGCTATAACAGGCCCATGTGAAAAAATTGGGGCAGAGGTTCGGAATTGGCATCCAGGGAGTGTGTGTGTAAAGTTTCGTTGCGATCAGGCCAACGGTACAGGAGATTAGCTGTTCACAGAAGGACGGACGGACAGGGGGTAAAACATACTCGCTCGCCATGCCTTCGTTCTGGCGGAGACAATGAACATAGCAGATCTAATGTAGTGAAAATATCTTATCTACAAGCTCACAACACGTTAGACGTGCTGTGAGCTTGTAGATTTTTTCTTTCTTTCTGGCATTTCTTCCCTGATTTATATGAATCAATCACATTCCTAAGTGTTTGAAATGAGATTCTAATCAGATCTCGTACACTGAAGCTTGATTCATACTTCGTCATACAACGGTGTCACTTGTTGAAAATGACAATATACACGATAGATGATTGGTTGATAGATATTTCAAACTATGCTTCAGACATAATTTCATGCAAAACACACAAAAGACATGTCGTCATAATATTATGGAAAACAACGTTTATTGTCAGTCAAATATTTCAAGCTATGCTTATAGGATTATAAGCATTCAGAAAATAAATTGAATTGCATACACAGTCACATTTTCCTCTGTTATGTTGGCTGTCTGAATGCAATACATGTGGCAGAGTTTGCATTCTTCGACTGACGCCTGATTCATACTAGTATAGAGCGCCTCAGGGCTCTATACTAGTATGAATCAGGCGTACTTTCTGTTTTCGCTCCAAATTTTAGAAAATAGTGTCTATGTCTACTAAAGTTTTCGGACAATACGAATGATGTGGTTTAAGTAGTTGCGTGGCAGTGTCTCACACCAAAAACAGCAGATCTACAAGCACAACTTGTCGTGCTGTGAGCTTATAGATTGGCTGTTTTTAGTGCAATATACTTTGAGAGTTATATTTGGCGTGCAACCAAGTATAACTCAGGCTTAATGTACAAAATATTGGGGACATTTATCACTTTACCACTTAAGTAGAACCTGTGTTAGTCATTTCAGAGCATAAATATTCGGTAGCTCCTTCTGTACACAAACTGCATTTTGGGGGATTTGTTTATACCACAATATAGCTCTGTTGCATTTCTTCACTGACATGTACGTTATCCTATGAAGCCAGAGTTAGAATACATAGACAATCCTCTGTACACAAATAATGTTCTTTGACACGAATACAACTACATTCAATGCTCATTCAAAGGATCGCTTACATTCAGTTTCTGTACCCAAGTCTGACATAGCGGCATTACTGTACATTGACTTAGGTAATTTAACTGCATGGTAGAAACATGTTTCAGAGCAGTTTTAAGGTACACACACACACACACACACACACACACACACACACACACACACACACACACACACACACACACACACACCCCCCTGTCTTTGTAGATATAGCTGTTAACCACTTGAATCCTAGCATCCCTCTTCAGGGGTCCACATTCTGTGAAAATAGCAGATCTACAAGCTTTTAGATCTGCTATTATCAGTAGCCCTTGGGAATCCGATCAACTAAGGGTTTAAGTGGATCCAATTGCAGTGGAAAAGCACCAGATAGGGGTGGGGTTTACCATATTAAGAGCAGTTTGAAAATCGAATGATTTTTCATTTGTTCCATTCTGAATAGAAACAGAATTTTTATTATTGCGTTCTGGCCACATAATAAAGTTCCTCAACTGGTTAGGGGTAGGCTAAATATAACTATAAATAAATGTAATAAATGTTGTTTTTTCAAGTTAGCCCTATAATAACTGAGTCAGATAAAACTGACTTTCTTTTAAATCTCTGAACTGTTCTAAGTAGGAAACTCCACCCTTTTAGCAATGGACACACAAAGACAAACGAAGTGAAATGACTCAAGTTTTAAAGTGAAAACCCACACTCTCACACACATTATCAATAATTGAACTACGACTTTTCAGTAGTTTGCCATTATATACAAAACAATTTGATACAATCAAAACCAAAAGTTGCAAACGAAATATCTCTCTTTTCCAAACTCGCTGGCTACACAAAGCCTTATCTGCAGAATCACTTATCAGCTATAAACAGACTCGGTACGGTGAACAGTTTGCTAGACCAAAGAAAACAACACTATTTCAGTCAGTATGTAAAAATTGCTCTCCAGAAGTGGTTGTCCAAAAATAAAACAATACAACAGCAGTTACTGTATAATAGAAAATGTCTAGTGTACTTAAAGTCATTTCATGCTTTGGTTATTGACAGCAACTCTTAAGGTTGTTACACACCGGCGAATATAACAAATATACGCAAAATTCGGACTCGTTCCGAATAATTAAGACGCTTTTTCGCTTCGCTTTTTCGCTCCATGTACGGAGCCATTGACTTTATAAGGTTTTTTAAAAAAACGCATTATTCGCACGAAAAAATCGCCCCGGTGTGTAAGGACCTTTAATGTTCTTCAGCTTTTAGTGATCATACAAAAAGAAAATTGAGATAACAAAATAAATCTTCAGGCTTTTCTGTGTACTGTGCAATCGTCGATGAAAACGTTTGTCTGGGACATTTACTGACAAATCTTGTCTACATATAAAAACCATGTTACTTTAAAATGAACCATTGATATGGCTTTGATGAAGAGCTTGACGCTCTACGAACAATAAATAGGTCTTTAAATAACACCATAAGAATTTAGACTTAACTTTTAAAATTTAGAAGAAAAAAACAGAACAGGGGACAGAAATCAGTGCCCTCGCAGTCCCTTGTCTGTTAGTCAGAGGGTCTTTAGCGATAAAGAGCGGCACATTGGAGAGCTCACACTCACACACCACTCATGACAGGAGTCCATTTCCTACTAGGGTTGATACTTCGCACAGGAAGCTAAGAAACAGTTCACCAGTCAGAACACGTCCCCCATGGTTCAACCACATTCAACCTGGCGTCCCTACATTTTCAAAGGTGGCAACTCAGCTCACGTGGGTGGAGGACCGTTGGTGTAGCGCAGCATTGGGTAGAAAGAGCGGGCAAAGTTGTTGGTCAGTGTACAGCTGAAGTCCTCCTCAGACATGGGCACCAGGCAGGCTAGAACCAGCAGGAGGAGGAAGAGGATGTGGAGGGGGAAGGCAGCGCGCAGCACCCGGTGGAAGAAAGGGCGAGGTGGGGAGGAATCCCTCTTCCTCTCCCTGGAGGGTGGGCAGAGAAGGCAGTGTTAGCGTGGTGGATGGTGGCGCTAAGGGGCTCCCAGACCGCACCGAATCGGGGCCGAATCGGCGTCGGGAAGCGTCGTATATAGTCGGCCAGTCGGTTAGGGGTCCGTCGGGGGTCCGTCGGGACCTTTTCGGCCGACCCAGGGCCGACCGGACATGTCCAGTCGGGCTAGCCAACGGGCTAGCCGACTGGCCGACTGGAGTAGCCAGACCACAGGGTCACCAAAATCAGGGGTTATCCTCTGGGCTCCATGCACATATGCATAAATAAAAACTGGACATAACTAAATCGCTTACTGATTTGAGGAACGTTATTATGATTAACTAAAATGAACAAAATAACAAAAAACATTTCAGTGAACTGAAATAAAAATAAAAAGACGCTTTACCAAAAAAAATAACTGACTAGACCAGTTTGTCTGTATTGACAAAGTAGTCTTTTAAATGGTACTGTATGTTTATTTAGTACTGAGAGAAAACACAATGCCCACAACACTGAATTAAATAAAACCCTCAAGGTGCATGGCCCAACAGTATCATGAGAACAAGTAAACAGCCAGCGCTCAATAAATGTCCTTATACATAGATTTATTGTGCCTCACCCAGACAGAGCGGATGTCTATCAACCTAATTGGTCTTCCTCAGATTTGTGTTGTCTGGTTATCTTGTTCTCAAATTGTTTTTTGTTCACAATACATTTTGAAAACATGTACGAAAACAAACAAAATAAAAACTAATGACATATTCAAAACTATAATAACCTTGTTTGCGAGGGAATATTGAGAATTAGCTTATGACACATAAAGAACTTACCTTCTAGTGGTAGTGGGTTTGACTGCAGCTGTACTGGGATCAGACTCCGCCTAAAATAAAAACAAAGTTAACCACATGAACCCTAACATCGATATTCTAGGGTGAACATTCAGCGAAAATAGAAGATCTACAATAACATGCGTTGTGAGCTTGTAGATTGTGTAGATTTGGTATAGAGGTTAAAAGGTAGGGGGAAAGTATGGATTATAGATAAGATCAGAATGTTTGAATGTTTCTAAACAGACGTGCATTTCCTAGTAGAACGTCTATGGACATTTTCACAATATTAAATAAAGTGTCCAGAACATTAGCTATGTCTAGTTTGTCAACATGTGGATATTTAGAACAAAATAATATATTTCTAATAGTCAGTAACAATACTATCATAAGAAAACTAAAACTATCATAAGTGTGCTTTTCTTCCAGAAATATATACATAATATTATATTTATAAATAATACTGCTCCGGACGGTTGGCATGGCCGTCTGGGCACCTAGGCTGGTAATACCGACTATCTACCCGGAAATAAATGTTTGGCTGTGGTGATGTCATGATGATTTGCTCTATACAGCTGCCATACCTTCTGCAGCAACAGAGGAGACATGAGTGTTCCCAGACCAATGCTGTCCATCTCTGAGCTGCTCGGACAGGATTCCTGACAAACACAGGAAATGGACAGGGAGATGGTCAACACCAAAAGGTACAAGGTACAAAGGTCCTCATCATGGTGGTGTTGTTGCTCACTATTAGATACCAACATGTTATCAAAGCAGCTGTAAGTAGTTGTGGGCATAACTATGTGAGCCAAGCTATGATACAAGTTAACCTGTTAAATGTTATATACTGCACAGTGTAATTGTTTCCTTTCTTTACCGTATCATTTTGGATCAGAGTAATGAAATTGCAATATTACACATGGTTTAATTAAACGTTTAATACAAAAAAAGAAAAAAATTGAACAAAAGAAATTGAACAAAAAAAAACGAAAGTTAGCCAGCTAATGTACAAATCTGTCATGGTTAGTTAAATAAATAGTAAAAACAGCGTGATTGATCTACAACCTGCCTTCCAGCCAAGACGATTCAACCTGAAGGTTATCCGTCGCTGACATATAGAGCTACAACTATCTTATTTTCTTACCGATTATTCTATTGATTGACTTTTTTGATTAATCTAATAATCGAGAAGCTTTTTATTTTATAACCCTCATTTTTTATATATAAAATCTATCTCTCTCTCTGCTGTCCGGCAGGAACCAGCTAACTCCAAATTGTTAATTTTTCAGGAAATGAAAAAAACAAAAATGGAGTTAGGAGGTTTTGTTTATCATTGATAAGAACAGCTGAATGGACCTCCAAGCTCTCAATGAGGTTGGAGGTCAAAAGGGGGGCCTGGAGTCAGCAAAACCAGCTAACTCCACCCCCCTTTGCTGGAGTTAGCTGGTTTAACAGAAAGTTTGAGGATCCAATGGAGTTAGCTGCTTCTGTCAGAAGCACTTTTTAATACTTTTCATTGGTTAAATATATTTTTTAGCGGTGCCAACCGCTCTACACTTGACTTTGTCCGTATGTCCGTCCGTATGAGCCTGACGGCAAAGAAGAAACACATACAAACACACACACACACACACACACACACACACACACACACACACGGACTTGGAGATTGCCTACGCCAACTCTCCTCTCATTGGCCACACGTGCCACTGGCTACAAAGAGGAGTCCAGGGACCCCCAGCGTATGTTCTGTCCGTCGTCCGTTTCAGCACGGGATGAGCACGGCGCTATAACTCCAGTTTGCAGCATGCCACCAAGTCCACATTTGGTATGTGGACTTAGACCACCAATAGGCACGAGCATGAATTGATAAAGTTATCAAAGAGGGGTCCAGGGACCCCCAGCGCCCGTATGAGCACGGGATTTTAAACAGCTATAAACCCAGTTTGCAGCATGCCACCAAGTCCACATTTGGTATGTGGACTTAGACCACCAATAGGAACGAGCATGAATTGCTGAAGTTAGCAAAGAGGGCTCCAGGGACCCCCAGCGTATGTTATGTTTGTCCGTCCGTTTAAGCACGGGATGAGCACGGGATTTTAAACAGCTATAAACCCAGTTTGCAGCATGCCACCAAGTCCACATTTGGTATGTGGACTTAGACCACCAATAGGAACGAGCATGAATTGCTGAAGTTAGCAAAGAGGGCTCCAGGGACCCCCAGCGTATGTTATGTTTGTCCGTCCGTTTAAGCACGGGATGAGCACGGGAATTCAAACAGCTATAACTCAAATTTGCAGCATGCCACCAAGTTCAAATATGCTATGTGTGGACTTAGACCACCAATAGGGACCAGCATGAATTGCTGAAGTTATCAAAGAGGAGTCCAGGGACCCCCAGCGTATGTTATGGCCGTCCGTCCGTTTAAGCACGGGATGAGCACGGGATTTTAAACAGCTATAACTCCAGTTTGCAGCATGCCACCAAGTCCACATTTGGTATGTGGACTTACACCACCAATAGGGACCAGCATGAATTGCTGAAGCCCCGCCCCCTCTGTCTTCCCATTGGCTGCCCTTCAAACAGCCATAACTCAAGTTCGCAGCATGCTATGGAGTACAAATTTTGTACATGGACTAAAGCCAGCAATAGGGACTAACTGTCATTAATTAAGCCCCGCCCCCTCTGTCTGCCCATTGGCTGGGCTTTAAACAGCCATCATTCCAGTTTGCAGCATGCTACCAAGTACAAATTTGGTAAGTGGACTCAGACCACCAATGAGTTAAGGCCCGCCCCAAAGGCACCGCTTCCTTCACACAGGGTGTGATTTTTTACCAACACACAGACGTAAAGGGTGTTCAATAGCACTGATTTATGGAAACAGCTGAAAAATGGAGTTAGCTGGTTCCTGCCGGACAGCAACGATATTTTTTATCCCAATGGATTAACTGTTGCACCCCTAGCTAACATACCAGTCTTCCTTGCAGTATGAGGAGGTCACCGGCCACCTGTCGGAGTAGGAGGCGCAGCTTGTTGGAGATGACGTGGACCTTCTCCTTGGCCTCCACGCTGTCCTCCCCTGTGGCGGCCTCCAGGAGGAGGTGGGAGGAGATGTCCTGCATGGAGGAGACCTGCCTCTGACCAGCACACAGCTCCTTGTCCAGAGCCTGCAACAAACACACAGCACCGGCCTCAGTAACACAGCTGAACTCTGGTCAGCGCATACACACCAGTGCTGCTAACCTCTGAGGTGTGTTTCACATTACACTGCTCCCATAAATGATCACTTCTAAGTGGAAGTCCACGTACATTAGTGTCACAATGTCAGCACAGCATACTTTTTTTTTTTACTATTTCTACTAAATTTCCAACTAATTTGTACAGTAATACAAATTGTGTGTGTGTGTGTGTGTGTGTGTGTGTGTGTGTGTGTGTGTGTGTGTGTGTGTGTGTGTGTGTGTGTGTGTGTGTGTGTGCATGCGTGTATTTGGCCTTCTGTGTGTTTCTGTCCAGAGCTAAATCAACATACATCGAAAGTAAAAATTCTAAAACACCATGCTACACTATGTCGTCCAATGTAAAAAAAAAAAAAAAACACCATGCTACACTACTGTATGTCGTCCAATGTAAAAAAAAACTAAAAAAACACCATGCTACATTATATCGTCAAATGTAGAAACCACAAAAAAATGCCACGCTACACTATGTCGTCCAATGTAAAAAAAAAACACCATGCTACACTACTGTATGTCGTCCAATGTAAAAAAAAACTAAAAAAAAACACCATGCTACATTATATTGTCAAATGTAGAAAACACAAAAAAATGCCATGCTACACTATGTCGTCCAATGTAAAAAACGTTCAGGCTAGCCAATTACAATGCTCCTGTACTGTACTTCCAGCTTATGGGATGTACTGCCGTTAAATTAACGCTGCGCTGTCTTAACTAAGTTAGTCTTTAGTCCCTTTTTACAGAGTTTAGAGTGCAGACGTTCAGAAAAGCGTGCCCCAAATCTGACCGCTGCTTGATATCACAGGCGCGCAATACATAGGCCTATAGTCGCTGAACGAGCATGCTGGATCTGAAAATAACATTGGTTGGTGTGATCAAGACATCGTAGGAGGAAGACAGGAGAGACAATTTACAACTGGCACATGCTGCGTTAGACTTTCTTGTCTGTAGGTACAGTAGATATGCAGCTGCATACATCACTATGATCATTAGGGCATGCATCCTGGCGGAGATGTGTGCTCTACTGAGTGCATCTTTCTAGTTACAAGTTTGCATTTACATACAGTACAGTACCTGACTGCTCAAACAATCAGAACGATATGACCTTTCATATGATTGTGTTTGGAAAAGAATGCCAAATTCTAATCTTAGACTCAATGACACAAGTCTAAAACAAATCTCTTTACCAGGAGTGTCTCTCTGTGTTCCAGCAGGGCAGTGTGCGGGGTCTTGGGGTCATGGATGTTGACGGCGTAGCATCTGTTCTCAGCCTGCGCCAGCCACATCAACAGGGAGTGGAGCATTTCATGGAACTCCTACAATAGCGACAGGACACCACGGGGTAAGGGTAATGGAAAACGTGACAGCAAGTACAGGACAAGTCCCAGATGCTACATGTAATATTAATATTAGCTAGGTCTGCTGTTAGAGCTACAGTAAGCCCTCCCACATCTTATGGACACCGAGGTCTCTAGTTTGAGGCTGGTAAACTGGAGCCTTCAGCCTATAACTACCCAGCGCAGTGTTGTCGCTGAATTCCACACAGGCGCTAATGTGCCCCTTCAGGGCACAGATTCCCAAGTATTGATCTCAGAAAATCTGAGATCTCTGCCTACTGATACATCTGGGGTAATCTATATCCATTGAATGGGCTTGGATGGCAGAGAAAACCAGCACTGACAAACCTACACCTACTGCTTTGAAAAAAAAAAAGATACCGTATATATATTTTTTAAATAATAATAATATTAGAATATATTCGAATATCTGCCAATTTTTAAGACCAATATTCGAATATAATTTCTGAGTAAAGTTACCAGCCCTACTAACTACTGCTGTTTTGACGCATTTTCTGGATTTGTCTCACATAAGGTTCTCAGAACCAAACTTTGGCCTGGCTCAGGATGTATAGTACTAACCATGAGTAACCCATGGGAGGAGCAATATACAAGCTCCATCTACAATCTCACAACGCTTCATGATGCGACGTGATGTGATCTTGTAGACCTGCTACTGTATGTTCGCTATTTAAAAATAAATACAAATTTCAACCTGGCACTCCATCAGGGCGTTGTGCAGTCGCCTCTCCCAGCTCTCCAGGGCAGCGCAGGCCTGAGTCCAGCTGTGGTTGGCTGATCGCAGGCCTTCCTGGAGCTCCCGGAGCTCTGCGCTGTCTCCGCGCTGGAAGCGTCTGCTGCTCAGATTGATGGAAATCAGCAGACACTTGTAGCTGTTGAAGGTCTTCTGCATCTCCTGGTTGAAGGCAAGGAGAAAGATAAAATTAACTGAGGTCAAGATGGGAAGCTCTTTGTTTGGCCACAGGACGATGCACAGAAAATATATCGATGTCGGGCAGAAACCTTGTATCTCAATTTTTCAACTTTTCATATATTTTTCCCCGTAATTAATGCCCTACTTCGTCATACTACAGCGTCACACAGTGACAGTAGTACCAAAAGTAGCCGATCTACAAGCAAGGTTCAGCAAATAAGTATTGCTTTCTATTCTGTAACAGTTGTGCTAGTCAAGTTTTTTTTTCTTTTTTTGGTTTAACACTTTTTTGCAGGTTCTCATGTTAATCAAGTATTCAATCAATCAATTAAAAGCAATAGTCGTTTAATATCTGTGTATTTGTGTCCAGGTGTGATTGAGCTCTGGGAGCTGAGAGCTTATCATTAAACATTAAACATTTTCCACTTTCTCTCATGTACCCTCAGTAGTACCTCCGCATACCCCTAGGGGCACTCACTGGGATAAAGGATTGACAATTTGATTTAACCTGTTGTTGCCTGAAGCTGCAGAGAAGCCTTACCTTGAGTTTCCTGATGTTGCACTCCATGTCCCTGAGGCTGGTGGCTGGAGCAAGCCTCTGCAGCCTCTCCAACTCCGGCAGCACCCTGCCCAGCCAGGAAGTGATGTCACAGAGGTCAGAGTTGAGTTTCTGCCACTGCTCCAGGTCCTGTTTGATGTCCATGTCATGGCTGAAGTTCTGGGCCTGGATCAGCTCCCAGCGCTCAATCACACCTGGACACAAATACACAGACATTAAACATGACTATTGAAAAAAAAAGTTTTTGTATCAACTTTAAACAAATCCTACAAAGTGTAAAAACATTTTAACAAAAAGAGGAACCATGTGTCTCTACCTCGTCGATTCCTGCATGATCAACTTCCAGTACAGTTTTCCATGTTAGTTTATTTCAAGTTTAAAAAAAAGTTGTACTTGATTAAATGTACTTAGTTACTTTCCACCACTGGCTACATCCCCCCCACCCCTCCCCAAATGGTGTGTTACAGCTGAAACGGTTGGTGTTGTTTTGCATCCATCTGGTACCTGTGCTGGTCTGTTTGTCGGCAGTGCTGCCGGTGAGGCCTGGTTCATCCAGATCCTCCTCATCGTTCAGAATCAGCTTGACTCTCTTCACACTGTTAACACTGCCACTGCACTCTGACATCAGCTTCACCTGGACACACGAGCAAAACAATGCCTTCACTGTATTGAACACAAGGACAGCATGTGCCAGTGTACTTGTAGCTCCAAGGAAGGGAGTTCTGGTGGTGGTGGTGTGTATTTGTTTGTGTATTTGTGACTGTGCAATGTGCATGTACTACACTTAGGCAGCGCTGCCAATGGAAAGATAAACGTGTGGTGTGTGCTTAGGATTTAGCGCCAAGTGTGTGTGTGTGTGTGTGTGTGTGTGTGTGTGTGTGTGTGTGTGTGTGTGTGTGTGTGTGTGTGTGTGTGTGTGTGTGTGTGTGTGTGTGTGTGTGTGTGTGTGTGTGTGTGTGTGTGCGCGCACGCGCGTACTGTACGCTCTCACACACAGCCCTTTCGGTGGTAGGGGGTGCTTGGGGTGAAGTGTCAATACTTATTTGTGTGTATAACTTTCAGAGCTCTGCTGGTGATAGGGGCTGATGAGTAAATACTTGTTTGTGTGTATTACTTACATATCCCTGCGGGTGGTATGGTGTGCTGGCGGTGTGTGTGGGGGAGGAGCCCAGCCCTCTGATGATGTCTCTGGGAACACGCTTCCTCTCTGGTGTGTCCGACTGGTGCCAGTTGGGCGGGTCTGTCACAGACTTCACTGAGAGAGGGGAGAGGAGAGTGCGAGCCAGTGTCAAACCCACGACCAGATTAGGTTCACAGAGACTGTGAAAAGTCTAATTATATACTTTGTTGCACGTCAAAAACAGCCGACCTACAAGCTTGTGCAATGGAGCATGAATTAGGTTTAGCTCAGTCAAAAAAACTGGATTGAGGATAGAACCAAGGAGAGAGAGAATAGAGGAGGGACTTGGTGAGAAAGAAGGAATAATTAGAGGAGACAAAAAGTGAGAAAATAGACCGCAGGGAGACATAAAACAAAAATCGCAAGAGAGAGAATGGAAAGAGAAAATAAAACCACAGTAAGGTTATGTGATCACGGGTAACTTGTGCTTACTAAAGCATTGTGTGGTCCAACGTACACAGAAATCCTTTCAAACTGTACATGCAAACATCTGCAACGCCACAACAATGGAGTGATGATCCATAACATGCAACGAGCAGCATAACAAACTCAATAAGTAACAATAACACAATTCAGTGTCTCATCATGCATGTTCATGTCATCACAGGTTAAGATGCGTTTGGTTAAAAACTCAAGGAGTTCACATTTCATTTGAAGGTGAAATATGTCGTTCCTTTGCAAGGAAGGCCTCATTGGAAACGCAAAAACCCAAATGAGGCACAAAAAAGTTCCTCATGCAGTGCTCTTAATCTTCTACCTTTAAATTAAATTGTAATTTTAGTTATGAGTTATCCAAATAAAATGTGGGAATGAAGGCCAGGCTGTGAATAGGCAGGGTGTGCAACAAGACATGAGGCATGACAGTGTGATGGTAAATAAGGAGTATAATGCCTCATTGATAGTCCGTCATATCATGGTGACCCGCACCAGAAATAGCAGATCTACATACTCACAACGCGTCACGATGCAACACGTTATGAGCTTGTAGATCTGCCAATTACGGCACCCGTCACCATCGTATGACTATGAGTATAAATCAGGCTTAATATCCTAAAGGGTGGAGGTTCATGCCTGGCTTAATATCGATGGGGAATTTTTTGTTTTGTTTTTAAGCATAGGTTCTATTTTTCGATCATTTGGTCCACAAACGTGGGGTGGGTGTAAAAAATATTGGAATTGGTCCATCTAAATTACCGGCAATTTGTTTGTGTTCCAAATGCTCTAAAATAGGGTCCAGGTTTAAGAAAAAAATTCCCCTTTAAGCACACAGTGAGTCAGAAGCATGCAGGTGGCAGAGTGCCTACCCGAGGCCCCCTTCAACGCTTTGGCAGTCGCCTTAACAAACGACTCTGTGCTCTCTGTGACCTCTACATCTGCAAGAAAGAATGCAAGACAACGGAATAACCTACACAGCACTAGTTACTGTACAGTACATCTATTCTCAAAGGAATCATGGGACTTCAGTTCAGTCTCGCACGCTGCGAACTCCGGAGTATGCAAGTCAGTGGGACAATGGGTGTTCGGAGAAAAACACAGAACTAAAGTAAAATAACCACCACAGAGCTCTTAAGCTCAGAGAGCTAAAGAATGGAAGTGTTTTGAGAGATCTTAAAGGCTCCAACAAGACTGGAGAGACGATTCTGAGAATTCCAAAATAACCTGAGGTCCACTGTAGACAAGGAAGTCAAAGTTGTTCTAAGAAGTACAAAGATTGACAGTCAATTTTCAGATGGCAGAGTTTTCTATTCTCGGATCATAATTGTCTCTCAAAACTCCTGGTACGAGAGTCAGGATTCATCTCCCTGAGCACACTGGGGGGAGGGAGGCGGCAGACAGTAATTACTACCTGACAGCGCGCTGAAGAAAGTGGCGTCTTCATCATCCTCGTGCGACGAAGACCCTCCCACGTCCACGGTGTGGTCCCACTCTAGCGGTATGGAGTCCACACTGACGGGGGTCTCCCGACCGGATCGCTCCAGGGGAGGTGCCAGGAGGTGACACACGGCCTGCCGTCCCGCCGACACACCTCCCCCCACCACTCGACCCATCTCCTCTTCCTCCTCCTTCCCCGCCCTCCAGGACGGAGGGGTGGAGGTCAGGTCTGGCGAGTCCTCCAGGTCCGTGTCTCGGTCCGACAGCTCCCGCTCTTCCTCCAAGACCTGGAAATGATGCCATATACGTCAAAGGGTCGTTTCAATGTTTATGTAGTTTCCATATCCAATGAGGAGCTTTATAATGGCATGCCCAAAATAGGGATTGATTATTAAAATCGATTACTTTATTAATCCATTCAGACCGGGAACGCTTCTGTGTCATTTTAAGATTTCTTTGGCTATTCAAAAAAATGCAGGTATACAAGCTCATACGAGCTTGTAGATCTGCAAAAAAAAAATATTGTGAAAATGTGTGCAAATCTTTGAATATATATATTTTTAAAGAGAACATTTTTAACTCAAATTGAACCACTGATATAGAAACATAGGTTAAAAAAAAAAAAGTAGGATTTAGAAGACATTTGTAGAATCCCCAGAAGCAAAGATTTGAGTTACAAATGTTCGCTTTAAAAAGATTTGCACAAATTTACACGATTTTTCAACAAATAGCAGATCTACAAGCTCGTAGCGCAGCACTTGGTGCCGCGCCATGAGCTTGTATATCTGCTATTTTTTAATAGCCAAAGTATGAAATAATGGTTAAAGTGGTTAAAATCTAAAATGACAGATGCTTTCAACAACTGTCAAATATTTCTTGGTGTGGTTTGAGTGAAGTGTGTATGTGGGGAGATGAGAGAGGTGTGTACTGACAGGCCGTCTGTTGACCAGGCGATGGTGGAAGCGCGCCACCCTGCCAAACACCTCCTGGCAGTAGGAGTGGAGCTCCTCCAGCTCGTCCTCGATCAGCACGGCGTCCAGAGGAGCGCTCTTCTGAATCAGGTTCTCCCCGAACACGATGAGGGCGTCGATCTTGTTGGTGTTCAGGGTGATCTCCTGCTGGAAGCCCTGGAGAGAGAACAATCCTTTCAGTCATGCGTATCCTTGCTGTCGGGGGGCAGAAACCATGTGTTCCAATGGAACCTATGTAGTGATTATTTAATTTAGTCACAAGCTCTTGTTAATACTTTTAATTGGTTAAATATTTATAAAGTCCACAGACAGATTTAACCACTTTCCCTAGTTTGGGACACCAGATGTCATTTTAGGCAAAACTAGCATATACAAACGATGTGTTGTGAGCTATAAATCAGCTATTTTAGCTAATTCAGCTTACAAATACAACAAAGTATAAAATAGGGCATTCATTTATGAAAAAAAATCTAAATAATATGAAATATGATGTTAAAAGGTATCTACCCAACAGCAACCATAAATACATTTACTGGTTAACAAGTTGTTTAAATAAGCAAATAAGCACTAAAATAAACCACAAAAAAAATGTTATGAAGGGATTTCTGGGGCTTTCCATAAGGGTAGACTTACATTGAGCTGTCTCATCTTGTCTTCAATGTCGCTCTCTGAGAAGTGCTCCACGTTGGTGAGCTGGAGGTCCATCTCTGTCAGCCACACCAGGATGCCCTCCCTGGTCCCCTCAAAGTCCTCCCTCTGAGAGGTGAAGTGCTGCAGGGCAATGAACAGCAAAACCGGTTCCACGTCACTCATTTGAAAAAAACGGTTTACATATAAATAAATAAAAACGTTTACACATAAATAAATTCCAAAAAGTGCCTCTCCGTTGGGCTGAACTGATGCTTTGGCTTTCAGGAAGAGAGTGCCCCCCCCCCTATAAGCTACACACCATGGTTCAAAATGGTTTAACTCAATAGAGTACATGGATTTTGTATGTAGGTGAGAGAACAGCAGAGCACTGCTCACAGAGCAGATGATAGGTTTAATGTATTAAATGTGTCTGTATTTGTTGCCTTGGTATTGTGGCTTTGATCGTAACTCTTCTTTTTTTTACCACTGGCTGTTTGCAAAGTTGACAATCTAGGAGTGAATGATAGTGTCACACGTTTGATATAGCCGACATACAAGCTCCCAACGCATCACAATCACTTGTATATCTATTATTTTTGGCACATGACACCATTCATGTGTCACAGAGCATACATTTAAGCATTGCAACGTTGCGGGGAAAAATCGCAGCGATGTGTATTCTATTACCCATAAAATGTTAAACCATCAATGGTGTTGGGTATTATTAGCTATAGTATAGTGGAAAGTATTTACAGCTATTTGACCCAGGTCTTATACACAGCCACCACCGGGCCACAAAACGGGTCAAAAGATCCAATCACTGGGACTTCTTTGATTACAGGTCAGGCCACCATCTTTAAACTGCAACAGTTTAACTGGATTTGATTCCCGCCGGGGACGCTGTGGGCGCTGGGGGCGTGTCTTCTCCTCCGCGTCATCAGCGCCCATACCCTGGGTGGGGTTGGCGAAAGGGCCTACTCTATGTGGAGTTTGCATGTTCTCCCCGTGTCTCCTAGGGCAGTTAATACCCTCACAAAAACATGTAGTAATCCTGGTCGCTATACTATACCGCCTCCCCCATGACAGCCGGGGCGCCCGATGGAGGGGAAGGGAACTGGTTGGAATAACGTGTTCCTTCCACACGCTACGTCCAACCAGGGAAACCCGCCCCCCTGTCAGGTGACAAGAAGGTCAGTTGGCTCTCATGCATTGAAGGAGGCATGAGCTCGGCCCTGGGCTCCCTAGGCTGGTGGGGGGAGTGTAGCGCCCAGGATCACTTAGAAAATTGTCACCGGGAGAAAAAAGTGTTACAAAATCGCGGCATAAAAAAAAAACTGCAATAGAAACATCCTCCATCTGTCCAGAGCCTGGTGCCACTATAAACCCAGCAGCTTAGCAACATGACTTCGTCCACGCACTGTCACACTGTCTGAGAAGTGACCTAAATAATGACAGCTTAGGGCTTGGCCTGGTGTGCAGCACTGTTAACATCATGACACCGTAGGTCACCTCCCTCTCAACGTTTATGTCCGTTTTTATAGAGGCACAGCAGAGACACCCCATCAAACACTGGTCATTTAATGTGATATTAACCACTTAAAACTGACAAACTAACACCAGTCCTCCGTGACCTCCACTGGCTCCCACTCAAGCACAGAATAGACTTCAAAATACTAATCACTACCTACAAAGCCCTCAACAACCAGGCCCCCCCCGCTACCTCCCTGAACTCATCCAACACCACGTCCCCTCCCGCTCCCTCAGGTCGGGTGATGCCAACCTCCTGGACACCCTCAGGACAAATAAGCGAACCTGGGCTGACGGGGCCTTCTCGGCGGCTGCCCCCTCACTGTGGAACTCACTCCCAGCTAACATCAGAGCTGCCCCCACCCTCACCACTTTTAAATCCACACTCAAAACCCCACCTTTTCAGACTCGCATTCCCTACAGCATAAATCCCAACCTCCCTTTGTTTACCTTTCTTTTATAGATTTCTAAGATGTTGTAACTAGTTCTTCCTAATACAGTCGTTTCTGTAAAGCGACTTTGAGTACCTAGAAAAGCGCTATATAAATCATATGTATTATTGTATGTCCTACCCACCAACAGTCGAACCCAGGTCCCCCACCGAAGTTCTGATATGTTTAACACTGAGCTAATAGAGCCTGCCTGCTTGCTCAGGGGATAATCTCTATTTTGACCTTCAGGCAGTACCACTTGTCAACCTGTAGGGGTCAAACCAGACCACAGGACCTACAGTACATTTCTCAATAAAAGAGCAGGGAGACCAAATACAACCACTGCAGTGGTGTTAGTTATATTGTACTAACATACTCTACCATACAAATTGGTCAAAATAACATTCTATTCACAAAACAAAAGTTACATAGTGGAGATTTAAGCCCTTATTTTATACATTGTTGCACGATCGTGTTGCCCGGCGAAAATAGCTGATCAATGATCTGGACAGATGGAGGATGTTTCTGTTACATTTCTACACTCTCAGAGTTAAGTAAACACTGACTGAGGATTTCACAGTTATTGAGGTCCCAGAGATAAAACATTGAATCAAAAGTCCATGAAATTCAAAAGGTTGATAATTATTGCTGTAGATCTCCAAGATGTTGTGGTTGTTTTGTGGCTATCTAATATAATGAACATTATTGATATGTATCCAGCGATGAGTCTTCACGCTGTTACCATCTGGTGAACGGTGAATTGATTATTATTTTTTGCCTGGGTTTTAGGGCATGACAAAACCACACAATTCTGGTTTAATAGAAATTGCAATAATTGAAAATATCCAATAACAATTAAATACACCTGGATGAGCAAAAGGATGAACGTTACCATGTAATAAATGGGATTTATTTTCAAATGTAATCATAACCAAGTGGCCTTGTTCCATCTGCCCTCCTTTCTCATCTCCGATGACAAACAACAGGATTAGTCTTGTGAAGCAGAAAACAGCCTTATTATCTCACCTGTCACAGCTACTTCAGAGGAGGATACAGGTTGAAAAGTCTATCCATCTACAAGTATCCATCAACTGACAATCACCTCACCTAACCCAATGGTTCTCAAAGTGGGGTACGGGGAAGCCCAGGGTTGTCCCCAGCCAAGCAGAAGCGTTTCAGAACATTCAAGCCCTATTTTATTATTAAGCTGTGACGCATTGTGAGCTTGTAGGTGTTAGTGTTAGTTTTGAAAAATGTTGAAAACCCTTTATACATCTTGACAAATCTTCTATTATGGGGGTCCCTTGCATAAGGTCTATTTCAAATGGGGAGTACGCAGCCAAATACATATAGATTTGGGGGTCCTTGACATGAAAATATTTCGGAACCACTGACTTAACCAATCGAGCAATCAGCAAACCAAGCAGCCAATAAAATTACCAGCCAACCACTCACCCAGCCGCTCCTCTCTGAACGTTCTCACCTTGAGTCTACGGAGCACGGCGGCCACCCTCCTCTGCAGGTGGTCCCAGCGCTGGTTGCCCTCGTGGACCATGACTTTGAGTCTGCTGGCAGCGTCTGTCCTGTTCTCGCGGGCGAGGCGGCGGTACTGCTTGTTGACCAGCTCCAGCTGAGTGAGTCTCTCATGAACCTGCCTCTGGAAAGCCTGGCAGAGCATGAAGAGGGAGGATGAGACATGTTATGTTAGTTAGGAGCCCACCTGAGGTCAAATCTCTTTTGTTTTACTGACATTTTTATTATTTTCGTAATCGAATAAATAAATCAACGAATCAACGCCACATTGCGACTCGTTGCCAGCTTGAATATTGCCTATTTTGGGTATTTCTATGATCAGTTATTTATTTATAATCAATTAAATTGATTAGGTTGATTAAAGGTTGCACGCCTAAACAGCAGACAATACTATTGATATATCTCCCTCACTATTCTGACAGACATATTCGTACATGGGAAGAAAATATCTACTTTTAATGTGGTCACAAGTCTACATGTCTAAGTGCAGGCTTGTTAGACAGTCTAACTTTAAACCACTGTACGTCGGGTCCGGGACCACCAAATAGACCCTTACGGGTATGTAACTCTGAGTGTACAAATGGAACCAAATGGACCCCTAAATAACACTCATGATTTTCCCGTGTAGTTTTGGGTCCCAGAGATTAAAATATCTTTGTGTTAAATGGGGGTTTGTGGCCTAACGCATATCAAACTGGAGGTCCTTTAATTCAATTAAAAAGGTTGAGAATCACCGCTTTGAAGAAATTATGATTTTGTAACCCGTCAGAGACTGAATATGTTGTAACCTTTTCTTTACTCACTCAATAAAAAAGATTATATAAAAAAAGAGGATCACTGCTTTAAACTACCTCCACCCCCTATGGTATTCCACTGATACTCAGTATATAGGTCAGTGGTGGCTCTCTGTGGGATGAGGCATCAATACCAGCAACACTCAGGTCCCTGTTGCTGTGCAGATCAAAGGCTCAGATTAGCAGCCTCCACCATGTGCTGGTAATCCCAGTCCATACATGACGGCCAAATGCTCTGTCTGTCTACAATCACCCCTGGATTACCTGCTACTGAAACTCACAACAGACCAAGCTCAAGCAGCATTAGAGGTTTACCACATAGAACGTAGTGTGGAGTGCCTTCTATGAAAACCCTTGAAGCCTTAATTCTAGCCATGTCATAAAAGGTGAACATGCACCAAACATAGCTGATCTACAAGCTCACAATGTGATGCGTTGTGAGCTTGCAGATCAGAAATTTTAAGCAGAGATTTCGTGAAGAGGGAAAAAAGCAGGGGACCAAGTATTAGACCCCTGGGGTACCCCAGTCAACGAAGTATACACTGTAGGGGCGAGGCATTTTCATTGTGTGGGTGAGAACTTTTAATCCATTCAATCCGGGAACTAAACGCATCTCTGTCATTTAAGATTTCTTTAGCTATTCAAAAATAGCAGATATATAAGCTCATAGCATGGCACAAAGTGCCGCGCTATGAGCTTGCAGATCTGATTTTTTTTTTTTATCGTGAACATTTTTGCAAATCTTTGAATATATATTTTTTAAAAGCGAACATTTGTAAAATATTTAATTCCAGGGACCCCCCAGAAGCAAAGACTTGAGTTACAAATGTTGCATTAAAAATACATATGTTCAAAGATTTGCAAACATTTTCACGATTTTTCCCGAATTGAATGGGTTAAAGTTATTCAATCATTATCAGAATCTGTTTGGCCAAGTATGTTCACATGCAAGGAAATGGACTTGATGCACTTCTTTCCCCTGTACTACTGTCATCCTATCAGCTTCCCTGCTATCTCCCCCAATACAGGGAGAATACTAAGGTGGTGGATCAAATGCCCTGTCTGTTAGGAATCATAAAGCTTTGTGTGTTATTGTGTGGTCTCTTGTGTTAACCTCAAACTTCTTGAGTTCCTCCTTGGCGCTGGTGTAGAGGACATGGGCTGAGACAGGGTTGGCTGCAGTCTGCTCCGCCGTCTTCAGCCAGTCCTCAAAGCGAGAGTAGTCGTCCAGAAACTTACACCACAGACGCCACGTCTCCTCGATCCTTCAGGGCAAGAAAGATGGATGTGTTTGAACTTCTCCTCATCCTTTATTTATCATGGGAAACTTTACTGAGCCTGTGTGTGCTATGAATGTATAAAATAATATACGACTGTGAATGTATTACTTCATAGTCTTACACTCGCACATCTGCTAGCCTGGGAGCTGCCCGGTATTCTATTGTTAGACCCTGAGCAGTTCCTGAGTAATTTAATACAATTATTGAATGTATTTTTTTTTTAAATGTTATCCTCCATCACTTACTTTAGTGAACGGATAATACATTTTCTGGCCATGGTACCAATTTTATCCAATCAGGAGTCAGAACTCATACAGGATAAATAAGTGAAAATGGAAGTGATGACACAAAGAAATGAGCAGACAAATTTGAAACTGTAACACTATAAAACTGAACCTGATAAATGGGTGCTCTCTCCCGATTGGATTGGGATTGGCAACCCACCTGAAAATGTATTTTCTGTTTATTAAAGAGCTGGAGAGACCTCTGATACAGAACAAACACTGACTATACTATCATACTATCATAATATAGAGCTTTGACTGTTTAACAAAAATATCACTTATATTACCTTTAAGAACTGATATTTAACGTTATTAGGAAACGGTTGATGTCAGTGCATATCACTGTTGTTGTCATCGTGTGTGACAGACCAGAGGTTCATAAACTAACCCCAAGTTCATCCTCCTCTCCATGGACTCATGCATGTATGTATCTGCAAGTCTCTGTATCTCTGCTGTTAACTTTTTATGTAAATGAATGCCCTAGCTCGTCATACTACAGTGTCACACAAAAGTAGCGAAAAGTGCTTTTTTTTTATTTGAATAAAATGTTTTTACATTTTAGACATGCAAGATTTCCACCCGACAGCAATGGTATATGAGAGCCTGTGCATCCTCTTCATGGTCTCACCTCATCCTCCTCTCCATTGACATGGCACAGATGTTCCTCCATCGGCGGTCCAGGCTGCGGGTGGTCTGCTGGATGGAGTCGTTCTCCGAGTCGCTGCCGCAGGCGTCGGCGTCGTGCAGCAGGACGTCACAGAGGGTCAGGACGGACGCCACGCCCTCCGTGTGCTGCTCAATGTCCCTCTGCAGGTCCTGGAGAGCACAACGACAATGGCATCAAACATACAAGTAGTAGTATTAAGGCCTGAGGTGGACCCCCATCTGAACATGTTTTGTGTCAGGGACCCCCAGAAGAGAAGATTTGTGTTTAAAAAAAAAAGCGGCACAAAGTGACGCGCTGTGATTGCATATCTGATATTTCTGCTATAAGATCTAAAATGAGACGGATGCTTTCCCGGTCTCAATGGGTTAAGAAATAAGAAAAAAACAATGAAGCCTGCACAAAATCAAACAAAACGTCAATAGAGAATGAACAAGGACAAGAGTCTGAAAGCCCTGCTAGCTCTGACTAGAGGTGTAGACAGTATATGACTGAATGGAGGATAGATGAATGATAAATGTATATGCATTCATATTCACTGGTGACTTGTACATTAATTTAATTCAGAAACCCAGTGCAGATATCTAGCCAGAATTTAAGCTCAGCATTTTATTTTATTCTCATTTTTCTTGGTTCGGTGACTCACACCCCTCCTGTGTTTCATTCTTGTGCAGGAGTAGTGAGGTGTAAATACAGTCAAGGTGTAAAGAACAGCAGCAGAATCTTGCGCTGACTGGAACATTACATCATGTGTGTATACAATGCAACACTGAAACTCACTAGTGATGAGGTTGAAAACACCAAGTTCAGCAGAGCTGGTACTTTGTGACAGACTGCACATACCTAATCAGTCAGAATCAACTCTTTATACAGAATGAGCAGTTCAGTGTCTTGCTCAATGGCACATCAGCAGTGCAACCGAGTGCCTTATACCCTCTCCATTTTTTATTTACTGCATTCAATCCGGAGCACTATCCATACACAAAACAATATGTATTTTCACTGACAACATTTTTTTTTTCAGTTGAAAACACGTGATTTTTGTGTGGCAAGTGGCACTTGACGAAAAGGGTTGTGTGATAAGTTGTTGTGTCATAATTGACTATTTGGCTAGTTATTTTGAGGTGCACATACAGAACATGTAGGATCCATACTGTAAATTGTGTAAATGTTATTGTAAACCTTCTCCTGTTGGTCAGTGAACAGCTCCACCTAGTCGGTTTGTTCCTTATTTTCTTTTGGGAGGGGGTATGGAATGAGGTAACTATTAGCTCTCTCCCGCTACCCGTGACAGCACTTTTGTCAGGGTTTACTTGTTCGAAGTTAGCACTTTGAGGGTTGCCTAGGCGACTGTCAGAAGCCTGGAGTGTCCATCCATGAAGGGGCCATTTTAGACTTCCTTCTTCCTGTAATGGTGAGAAGATGCTATTTTCTAAAGAACAGCGGGAGAGAGACGGCAAGTCTCATCTCCGTTTGTTTGTCTGTCTGCCTGTCTTTAGTTCTCATCATGCCTTTCTGCCTCTGTCCGTCTGTCTATCTTGATTGTCTGTCTATCTGTCGGTCTGTGGGTCTCTCTCTCCATCTGTCTGTCTGTTTTTGCCTCTCTGTCTTTTCTCCCCAGCACTCTCATCTCATCTCTCTCTCTTTCTCTCGTGTTTAATGAAGACCTTTGACTGTCTCTCGCTGGAACTCTTTCCCTGTTCATTCACATCTCTCTCTCTCTCTCTCTCATACTTAAAACCACCCATTCATACAACCCCCTAGAGTAGAAGGAAAAAAATGACTAAGGTGACTAAAATAAAACAATTTGGTTCTGCTTCGCTCTGTAGCTCATTTCCCTTATGGTTCCATTTTTATACTTTCCAAAGTTCAATTAACACTTAGACTGTGCTCTCACCTGCTGTTCGGCTAGTTTCCGCTGGATCTCATCGCTGTGACAGACGTTGTAGACGACGGGCTTAGACAGCTCTGCCTCGATACGAGACAGCCAGGTCCGCAGGTTACTCATGTTTTTATCCAACTGCTGTACTGTTACCAGGGTCTCCTTCAGCTTCCTCACCCTGGGAACCAAAACACAAAGAGAATCAGAGTGAATCAGACTGTCGATTGACAGAACAATCAAACGACCCGTTTATCCATCCGTCTATCCAGTCAACATCCATTTATCAGATTCCAAGCTAATAGAAAGTCTTTAGTTAACAGGCTGGAATAGAAGCCATTGTTCTTGAATCAATACAAAAAATATGTTTGAAACCTTGTTTAAAATGACCAAACCTGACCAATGATGTCACTGGTAGGCAGGTTTCTGAACTGTCCACAGCCCTCCTCTGAGACCATCGGTCCTCACTAATGCTCATAAGATGCCATCTTATGAGCATTAGTGAGGACCAATTAGATTAGAACATAGGTTGGAAATGGGTGAAGTGGTCCTTTAAGCCCTATTTTTAAAAAGCATCATGATGTGACCCGTTGTAAGATTGTACATTTTTCGTCTATTCTGAAATTCTGTGAATTATTTTGATATTTATGAAACATTAAAAAAATAGAAATTTGGGGGGGAAAAGATTTTTGAAAAAGAAATGAGATTTATTTTTTGTAGGAAATGTTACAAAAACAGGATGTTTACGAGTGACCCATAAAAACGTATGTTTGGGAAACACAAATCCTCTTCTAGCATTCTCCACTGAAGACACTATAATCAAATGTTAAACAGATGCTTCTCAGTCAGAAACACTACGATTTCAGCCAAGCAGCAGTCCTGTGGCTAGCCATGAATGTGGACATGAAACATGACAGGACATGAAGGTCTTTCCAAACTGATCCGAAAAAATTTAGGGCATTTCTGTGTTATTTGGTCAGTACAATAAGACAGAGAGAGAGAGAGAGAGACAGACATGTGGAGAGACATCTCCACATTGTGGAGACATCGGTCTCCACAATGGACTCATATTGACTGCTGCATATTAAACGGGTGAACTTGTGATTATATCAAAAACAGCTTGTTTAATTGAAATAGCTACACAGTATGACTTTAAAGCAAACACTCTGTATTTGACTGAACACAACTCAACAGGTGTTCTCATCACTGAGCTCCCTGGGAGCTGGGGAGTGACCTACTGTACATCTGATGATGTCTGACAGACAGGGGCAGTGGCAGTCTAACTGACCTATATCAATACATTCAGCTGAACGCACAGATACACAGTGCAGAGAGAGAGAGAGAGAGAGAGAGAGAGAGAGAGAGAGAGTTTTTGGGATATACATTCATGAGATATGGTAGAAAACACCATACAGTATATGGCATCATAACATTATGTAATACGTTTGTATTTCATTCATATCACATGATGTATAAGCTTAGTATGTGTGTGTTTAACTGACTGGTCACTGACCTATATTAGCACATTCCTCTGAGAGAGAGAGAAATATTCCACTGTCATTGCAAGAGCATTCCATGAGACACTCTCACAAAGAGCGTGCGTGTGTGCACACAACATGCACTATCTTGTACATACTGTCAATGTTTAAGTCTCTTAACCCTCTGATGAAACATCTCTTGTGCTGCTGATTCCAGCAGATGTCATGCTTGCTGAGGATGACCAGTCCATGTAAACACTGTATGATGCAACAATGGTGGTGAGCCCAGTCCACCTCGTCACCTCACTGTCCCACTATCAGCATCAACCAGTCCACCTCACTGTCCCACTATCAGCATCAACCAGTCCACCTCACTGTCCCACTATCAGCATCAACCAGTCCACCTCACTGTCCCACTATCAGCATCAACCAGTCCACCTCGTCACCTCAGTGTCCCACTAGCAGCATCAACCAGTCCACCTCGTCACCTCACTGTCCCACTACATTTATTTATTTGTTTTTCATACTGTATAATCAACAAATTGATGCTGAAAATTATTTTCTTATAATTTACTATAACCACTTAAGCCATATTTTATAGTTTGCCGTACAACAAGGTGTACCGACACATCACAACGGGATATGTCGTGAGTTTGGAGATCAGCTATTTTTCACATTTTGGAAAATCTGATGATGATTTAATAACATTGATTGTTTTGACTATTAATTAAATAGAATAGTGTGATTAAATGTTGCACCCCTATTTCTGAACACACAAGTGTCTGTCTGTCAGTCAGTCAAAACAGCAGCACAGACAGTTTTGGGTGCACACAGTACAACAGCAGTGAATATGGTCAATGAGACAAACAATGTTTTTTTCTTATGTTAAATGGTGCATTTAAATAGCACCTCTCTCCAAAGGGCTTCACACTGTGCACTGATGCTGCATCAGTCTTCATTAACACATTAGCATGGGGTCTGTACTGAACATCATCACCATTTGTTTTGTGTCAGTGAATGTATGCATATGAATGTATGCATATGAATGAAGGAATGAATGGACGTATTTACATGTACACGTACGCACATGCGGATGTGCTGAGGTAGCTTAAGGTTGCGTGTGTATCCGTCAGGTCACGTGACACAGTGGTGGAGGGGAGGGGGGAGAGATATGCGATGGCATCAAAACATCCACCCTGCTTCGGCATGCACACACACCTGCTGCTAGCACAAGCCATCATCATGCAAAATACCAATTACATCAAAGCAGTCGATTCCTGGCGACCTGCTTTTGTGCTGAATGACATGCACAGCCTGCCTCTCTGTCTGCCTCCCTGCCTAAATACATGCTCTGACAAAGCATGGCCCATCCCCCCATGCTCTCCATCTCTCCACCCCTCTCTCCACTCTTCCTTCCCTTTCACATGCATGCACACACACACACACACACACACACACACACACACATAACACAACACTCGACCTGCTCCCTCCATTCACCCGGCTGTCTATTGAGCCCTCCCTTCGCGGTTGGGTACACAGGGGTGCCATGGCGCTTTGGGATCAGGACAAGACAGAGAGAGAGATACTTACGGGCTGGTGAGGAGACTACTCCACGACGATGGGCGAGATGCTAGTTAGCTAGCCGAGCGCTCTCTCTCCCTCTCGCGCTCCCTCTGCCCACCTGGTCTGCAGTCCGCCTATTACCCCCTCCTCTCTCTCTCTTCCTCCCTCTCTGCCTCCCCTCCCCGCTTTTCTTCTCCTCTCCTCAATTCAGCCCGTTTGTTGTGTGTCGCATGCCAGACCTCTGGCAGCATCTCAACATGCTGTTATAAAATCAACATGACTTTAATGTACATTCAGAGATCATTATTGCGTGGCACTTATGTTCACCAGTGATGCTGCGTTTGCTGTGAAACGGTCAAACTGGAAAGAGAGACCCTTTTTAATTTGTTTACTGTACTTCTTGCTAAACCAGTAGACTCTGGTTGGGGCTGAATACCTTTAACACAAACTGGAGAACTTCAGTTAGAGGTTTATGTGTGTAAGGAACATCATGTCGACTGCATCCATATAGACACAAAAACTTGCTCAAGGACACTTCTGCACCGCAAAATGGCAAGTTAATTACATTTTCACAGTGAAATTAACACTCATGATTTGACACCTGGCTGATAGATGACTGTTTGCCGGGATCCAAGGTTAAAGGAAGGTCTCTCAGACCACTAATGCCACCTCACTGTACTGTACCTACTCTACCAGAGTCAATATCACTTCAAGGGCGATCGAGTAGCAGACTAGCTGTAACTGCAGTACAGCTGCACCTGTCCTGTACACAGTATGTCAAGTGAGGACAGAAGCATATTCAAATGAGGCCTGGTTTTCATGGGAGCAGATGTCTGCTGCTGAAGCTACTGTTCATGTAAACTACAGCTACACAGACAGACAGCAGACACGCTCAGCAGGGAGCAACACAAATCTCTTTTAAAACCCATAAAAAAATGTAAAAAAAACATTATAATCCCCTAAGGCAGCAGCTTGGTGCATCTAATTTTTTTAACCTTTGTATGACACTCGTTTTAATTGACTCGTCATTCTTATCGTTTAAATTTCTCTCAGTATTGGTTGTATAATTGCTTTTCTGTTTTATTTATCTTATTGTACTTCTTTTATCTGAAAAGCACTCTGTAACATTGTTAAATAAAATAAAAGTAATTATTATTTAACCACTCTCAAATAGGGCTTAGCCAGCCTTCCCTGATGCTAAACTGCTAAAAGCAATTAACATGAGGAGAACTTAACTTTCAACAAGTAGACTTAAAGACTGGATATGCATGGAGGTCATCACACAGGTAGAATGACTGATCATATAGCGCACGCACGCGCGCGCACACACACACACACACACACACACACGTCTCTAAACCCGCCTTGTTCAAACTCAGCAAAATCACCGTGGCAACGGAGCTGGCCGCCTGCACGAAGACTTGTTTAGAAAAAGTCATCACCGTGACAACCACATCTACGAGCGCGGAGCAGAGTGAAGTGCAGTCGTAAAATTAATACAGTGCTTTTATTTCCCAGCCACTTACACACTAAGACAACACCTCTTAAACAACAATCACTTACACCCTAAAACCTCACTGCATAAACAACAATCAGAAACGGTGTCGAAATTAACGGCTGAAATTATGTAAATTAACTAAGTACATTTACTTTTACTTTACTTGAGAATGTCAATTTTTCAATACTTTCATATACTTCTACTCCGCTACGTCTCAGAGGCAAAGATTGTACTTTAAAAACAAACTTTTCCACTACAGTTATTTGAATATAATAACTGTTATATACTGTATATAAGTTACTTGTAGATTTTGATTATTATTACAAAACATACATTAACCAATCAAGCCATATTTTATACTTTGTCTATTCTAAAATAGCCAACCTACAAGCTCAGCTAATTTATTTATTTTTTAATTTTGCTAAACTTTTGTACTTTTACTTATTACTGAAATGTGATGCCAATACATTTTTCACTTTTACGCAACTAACATTTTGAATACAGGACTTTTACTTGTAACATATTTCTACATCGTGAAATCTTTTACTTAAGTGAAAAACATCAGAGTACTTTTTCCAACACTGCCGAAATTAACGACTGGGAGACAAACAGCGAGAGAAGATAAAGAAACATTTGTTTTCCTGCTTGAAAAGGAAGGAGATTTGTGAGTCCAGGGATGACAGGGAGAGGAGGTGGAGAGAGGAGGAAGGGTGGGGAGGGCAGAAAAGGGCAGTGCGGAGAAGTTGGGGGGTAGGAGAAGGGTAAAGGAGGGGAGATGGTGGACACTATAAGAAATAAAACAAATTATCAACAAAAGAAAAGCTGCTTCTCGATTTTTCAATTCACCTACATGAGCAAGATGAAGTTGGTTATTGGATCTAAATATCGGTTTGGATATTTTCAGTTAACTGGCCATGCCCAGCCCTAGTAGACTAGAGAGTGAACCAGACAAACATCTGTCTCCCTTTCGCCTGGTTCAGACAATGGAGGGAGAGGAGAGGAGCAGAGGGAGAGGGGGGGGGGGGGGGGGGGGGGTGGATAGAGAGAGAGGATTAAGAGAAGAGGAGAAACAGGTGGAGGAGGAGGGGGGAAAGGTAGCATGGAGCTAGGAAAGGAAGAAGTAGAAAGTGAAAAGCAGTCGAGTGTGTGAGTGCATGTGCCAGTGTGTATGAAAATGTTTTTGTGCGCTTGTGTGTGTGTGTGTGTGTGTGTGTGTGTGTGTGTGTGTGTGTGTGTGTGTGTGTGTGTGTGTGTGTGTGTGTGTGTGTGTGTGTGTGTGTGTGTGTGTGTGTGTGTGTGTGTGTGCTCAGACTGGGTGGTTGTGTGGCCCTTGGGGGCCCGATGGCACAAAAGACTCGTGTCAGCACACAGCAGCTGCTGGACCAGGATGACACGGGGACCCCGTTTGTTTTGGGGGACAAAGGCAAAGCGGAGGGCCTGTGTCAACCCACGTAATCCTCTCACATGCACGCACACAGGCACACAGCCAGGACACACATCCTTAGGCAACACCATCTCACAACACCACACACACACACACACACATCCAGAACACATTGTCTCACAAAATGCAGACACACACACACTCTCTCAACGACAAACCCCCCCCCCCCCCCCCCCCCCCCACAACCCTATAAAATCAAGTCAAATCCCAGTGTGACTTTACTGATGCGAGAGATGGACAAAGGGCTGAGGACAGCCGTTATTCCGGTTGACACTGGACGAGCTTGACCAGTGCTTATCCAAACATGTGACACATCACCTCAGGACTCTGTCCACAGCGCACACGCACACACACACACACACACACACACACACACACACACACACACACACACGCAGCATTAACTCACTTCCCTTCCTTGCTTGTCCACTGTAGCATATGACAGGGTGAGCAAACACATTTTGATTCAGAGCTTTGCTCAGGGTAGCTGGTATATAAGTCACTGTGAGTGCACTGTGAGTATACTGCATAGTGGTGACATCATAGGTTGGAAGTGTGAGCTCCAGACCTCTGCTCTGTGTCCTCTGGATGGATTACTGTTTACCAGCAGAGGTTAATGCAGAGTGGAGCTGACAGCACTGAGGCAGCAGAATGCTGATCTGAGGTCAACCATGGCCGGGGACCTAATGATTTATAAAGACACGTTTAGGTCTCTCTCGTCTTTTACTGATCAACACATAAACCCAAATTAACCACTTAAACTCTACTGTATACTTTGTTGAGCGGGTTCCCATGGGCTCTATACTACAAAAATAATGATGTTGCTATATCAGTGTTTTCATGTCAAGGACCCCCAAAATTAAATGTATTTGGCCGCGGACCCCCATCTCAAAATATGTTGTTCCAGGGACTCCCAGAAGCAAAGATTTGAGTTAAAAATCTTCCCTTTAAAAAATAGATATATTCAAAGATTTGCAAAAAAAGAATCCATTTTTTTTTTAAAGAGCAGATCTACAAGCTTGGGATGCGTTCCCGGTTTTGATGGGTTAAGACACGTTTAGCCCTCTCTCTCTCTCTCTGAGCTTATACCATCAATAGTCAACAAATAAATCCCACATTTAAGGTAAGTCTGAACCGGCAAATGAAGACAGGTAGACATGGCAACAGGTTAGTTTCCAGGTCACGGTAAGCAGCTTCCCTGAGTCTGATAAAAACAGACATTCCTCACGTTTATCTTCTTAAGAGGGTTTTTACTGCCTCACTACAAACTATAGCACAGCATCTCAGAACAGGTGGAGGAGAGATCAAAAACAATCCTGGCTTCTTTTTACCCGGTTAACACTCAGATTTGTGTTTACATTCAGTGGACCAGCGGCTGCCCACCTTTTGAGGATCAGGGCCCACTTGAAAATTGCGAAGGCGGTCGCAGCCCGACCCATCTGACCACTTAACACGGCAGCCTAGCCTATAAGTGATCAGATGGTTGGGCTGCCTGCATTCTCAGAGCATGTTTATTTTAGTGATCAATGAATCGATTATGTTCCGGCTTGGATCATTCTAACTAACACAGTATACTAATTTTTTTAAAGAAAAAAGACCATGACTTTTTTTTTTTACATACATTTTAAAATATTTGTGTTATTTTAATATGTGGATTCAAAAGCCTTGCTCAAGGGCTCCTCGACCGCAGTTAGTGAATAGAGAGAGAACAAGAAGAGGTACTCCCCGTTACTTTCCTTTCGCTGCTTTCATTTGGTTTCCTTGGTCTACAATTAGTTAGCTAGAATGAAAGCTACAGTATCAATAAACACTGCTCTGGTCTCTGGTCTAGTTAAATGATGAAAGGGTTGGATAGAGGTGTTCTTAATTCAACTCAAATGTTCACATGAAATCTTAATTATACAGAGCACACCAGTTACCATTAACATGTGTGTTAATGCCATTAACACACATTCCATTGCACTGCAGTGGCTTGTGTCTTAATTTAAAACCAGTTACCATTAACATGTGTATTAATACCATTAACACACATTCCATTGCACTGCAGTGGCTTGTGTCTTAATTTAACAAGTGCATATGCATCCACACACGTGCATGCACTTCTAAAGTCTTGTATGCAAATGGACGAGTGACCGTGGGCAGAGGACAACAGGTCCACTGCACTTCATGGTGTATGTGTCCTGTCTGCTTCCATTGTCACAGACATGGTGTTAATGACATGTCAGTCAAACTAAAGACCCTTGCCTTTGGAGCCAGCGTCAACCACATGGTCAGGCTCTCATGACTCCTCCTTGTGTCTGCCACCTCAATTGAGTGAAAGTAAACATGACTGTCTAAAAAGATTTTATATATATACATATATACACATATACATATATATATATATATATATATATATATACATATATATATACATATATATACATATATATATATACATATATATACATATATATATACACACACACACACACACACACACACACACACACACACACACACACACACACACACACACACACACACACACACACACACACACACACACACACACACACACACACACACACACACACACACACGTTGTATAGCGTATGAAGCATTTGAAACTCTTAAAATGCTTCATAAGCAGCATTTGGACATGTGCAAAGTACAAAAATTAACTATTAGCCGATTAGGCTCTCACACTAAAAGATTCAAGTGTAAAACTGACAGATTAGTTTGAGAGGGAGAGAGAGCAAAAGGGAGAGACAGAAACATAAGGAGGTAGGGGAATTAAAAGAGAGAATGACAGAGAGGGGGATAGACAGAGAAACAGAAAGAATGAAAGGCACATCCAGACAGAGAGATGGCGATACTGGCAGGGAATCAGCAGCTAAACAGCCACCATATGGCCTCATGGGTTGTTCACCCCCACCCTCCCCAGTGACTCTGTCCATCTGGCAGTGAGAACGCATTCCAACACAGAGCATAGCAGCAAGGCACGCACACACACACACACACACACACACACACACACACACACACACACACACACACACACACACACACACACACACACACACACACACACACACACACACACACACACACACACACACACACACACACACACACACACACACACACACACACACACACACACACACACACACACACACACACACACACACGGTTATGACTGCATGTGTGCCACCATCACAAAACACAGGACCAGAACCCCCTCCAAAAAACAAATGCCGTCAAAATCGGAAATAATAGGCTACGAACGTAACCCTGGTTACTTGAGTATTACGAGCGAGAAGTAGTGAGTATATGAAAAATAACTTAACTTATCCGAAATTCAATCATCAACCCTCCATTTTCTGCTTACTGCAGAGAGAAGGCATAGAGCAGATAATTGCGGTGCACTCCACCTGTTCTGTTCCCAGTCCACTGTGTGCCATTAGCTAACTCAGGCTCTGTGGTAAACATGTAGTCTGCACCAGGAGAGGCAGTACATTGCTAATAATAATAATAATAATGATGGTGCCTCTTGTCATCCATGGGAAAAACTATTTCCTTGATTGAGGCAAACAAGTCCAAATCTGCTCCATGATTAAATGAGCCTGGTTTCTCAGATGGACCAAGGAGAACATTCTTTAATGAGGAAAGTGAATCTATTACATGTAAAAACCTATTTCCTTGCCCTACCCTTTTTAGGCTGTCCATGTTCTAATTGCCTAAATTGACAATTTTCGTCGAATAGCGACCTCCTGGTTCACAACGTGACACGGATGCAATACGTTGCCACGAATTTCAGCATGTGACACATTTGAGCATTAGAACATTGTAAAGGACACTTCAACAAGACACATCAGCTGTTGTAAGGCTTGAACCTGTGACCTCTGGCTAATGAAAAGGTCCCTTTAACTACCCAGTCACATAATACAGTAGCTTCCTTGCCAGTGCAGACTGCAGTTAGGTTTAGGTTATATTAACATGTCTGCTGGACTACCATTAATTCACTAAATTATATGTATACTGTCAATAACTTGACAACAAATTGTGTCAAGTCATCTCTCTTATGTCTCCATTAACCAGTATTATATTAGAAGTCAGGACTTTGTAATAATAATAATAATAATAATAATAATGCAATATAGACCAATATTTCCAGACGGCCATAGTGACTAAGCTACGGCCACCCTGTACGTGTTGGTCCATAAATAAGATGGCATATCGCCCAGCAATAGGTAGAACTAGGGGATACGATATACAACACTGCACTGAAAAACCTGCTATGAGAAATCCACTGTGTGTGTGTGTGTGTGTGCATGTGCGTGACAACTCACATGGTTTTCATTTTCAAAGGCATCTGCACATGTGTAGGTGCACATGGGTTTGCACATCATTTGTTTATCAGATGCAGATAAAGCCGTCAGTAAGCATCATGGGTAAACACTCCCGCCAGCTAAGCCTAATACTGCATTCAACCTATAAATGGAGCTTAATGGCATCACATAAAAGATACCCTCTGACTGCACCTTGTTTAATGAATGCTCGCTCAGTGATGTTTAATTACTAATGTCTGTCTGTCTGTCTGTCTGTCTGTCTGTCTGCCACAACATAGCTATCTATCTGTCTGTCTGTCTATTTCATTGTCTTCAATCCCCACCCTTGTATGAATAAATAAGAGGAACTAAACTGACCTAACATCCTTTGCTGTCACATGTCATCATGGTGGTGTCCTCATGTATCCAACAACTACTCTATGGTTCTGTATCTCCGCCCAGCGACCTTTCCCCTCTGTGCACGAGTGGGATTTGTATTCATGGATTAATTATTAATGTCTCTCCATCGTTTTTATGGATTTTATTGTGATTTAATCTGCTGAGGGATACAGCGGCCACAGTGACAGCTGTGACCTGTGTACTGTTATGACCCCTTCTCTAGACTGATGGAAAAGAGAAGGACCCCAGGCAGAGCTTTGAAGCCAGAAATGTTGTAGTGAAGAGGCATAGAGACACACGCACACATGCACGCACACACACACAAAGGACAGATGACTATCTACAGAAGCTATCGAAAGCTAGCAAGTGTAACAGTTAAAGAGATACCACTGGTGTATCATATATTTTAAAAGGAAGCCTCGCAATTCCGAGAAATAAGGTTTTGTACAGAGCATTAAATGAAAAGAGATGCCACCACACACAAACATACTTTACAGACACAAAAACACACGCCTCAGATACAGGTTTACAACTCAAGATACTGGTAGTGGTTAACGTTCACAGACACAAGTATAATCACACACTTGCGGTTGAGAGCAACATCGGCTAAATGGCTAAAGTTCTAAATGTAGCCTTAACTGTTCTCTGTCAATTATAACAACATACTGAAACATTCCCCTTACCCCTCTCAATGAAACCAATATGGTTTCTGTCAGTCCTACGGTTTACAGTTCAACAACAACGGTCTTGGATGAGTACTGATTCCAGAACACTGAAGCCGTAAAACCGGTAGTTCCAAGGACCGTACAAAGTACAAAACAACTTCCTTATTTCCTTGGCAGGGAAACCCTCGAGATCGAGATTATCTCAGAGTCAATGCCTTAGCAGAAATATCACTGTAGTTCGATCAAAACAGTCAAGCTACAGGTGAGAGCATCAACTTCCCCTTGATGAACAATAGTGTTTTGATTGTTAATGCAACAATCTATATTAAGTGTACATACAGTGACATTAGCTAAAGCAGCAGTAATAGTCGAGTGATTTTTTTTCTTTTTCTCATCTTTTGAATGCCTATAACTTTTTCATATACTTTTTGATTGGAGCTAGTGTCTGCATATGTCATAATGACACATACCTCTACTATCTTTCCATCTAGAGGCCTACAAACCAAACTATGGAGAAACCAACCACCTGATTTCTGTGTTCAATAGTCTTGTCTTATAATCAGATGGCAGTATTTCCTTGCTTTAAACCACCTTCCACCTGTGTGTAGCCGTTTTGTGTACCTGGCGTCAATGTGGTCAAAGAGATGCTGCCAGCGGTCGTTGATGTCTTTGAGTTTGTCGTTGACCTCCGTCTCCTTGGTCTTGTTGCTGGCGGTGATGAGCTGCTCTCCAAGCTGCTTCAGGTGAGTCTTATTCTCGCTGAACAGGTTCATCTCCTCCATGCAGTCCTAGAGGACATTATGGTCAATAGTGTGCATGTGTGCGTGCACACAAAAGAGTCATGTAGGCCTGCTCTCAGTGTGTCCTCTTTCTCAGGACAAAGTATTAAAGTTCTTGTGCACTTAAAGAACATGGCTCCTGTAATGTAATGTCCTGTAATCTGTAATGTATCCTGATACGATGGATGTATATGTGCCTAGGAACCAGGAACATGAAATTACATATTTAAAGCCTTGTTTTACGTTAGTGTATTGTGAGCCTGTGCTTAAGTATGCAAATGTTGGACTTAACTGAAATCTGAATTGAAATCAAGTGTTTTAAAAAACTCCCACTGGGCCGATATGTCTGGGTATCACCGACGCCAATTGGCCTTCGCTCCACCCCCACACACACACACACACCATGACTAAAAAGAGGCCGGGCCCCCGACACAAAACAAGTCCATGTGGCCTTGCAGGGGGACAAACAGCTGGCATCTCTTGCACAATCAGAGGCTTCGCTGAAAGCCATGCAGGCCTTCATCTCTCCCTCTGTCACATCTCACTGCGTTCAAACCCCTGTGTTCAAAACATGTCACAACTGCTAAATATTTGGTGGAGGTGATATTTGGTGGACAAAAATGACACCAAATATTCAGCTACATTTAGTGGCTACAATAGAAATACTGCTGTAAACTGTATGTTAGGCTAAATGTGTTCTGAACGGGTTTTGTGATTTTGTGAAGTTTCATTTAAGCAAGAATGAAATTAATCTGTCTGTTCTAGCAATGATGTGTCAGACTACTTGAAGAGTGATAGCCTCTGTTGTATTGAATTGAATCATAGTGGTGCAGTTGTCTAAATAAGCAATCTTATACAATGGTCATTAGACTAATAATGATTATAAAATTTGAAGATTGCTTATTTGCTCATAAGTTATTACATACCACCATGTAAGATTAGATTAAACACCCCAAGCATCTGCTATCAGTCTAATCCCCTCATTAAAATGCATAAGCAAGTACACACACACACACACACACACACACACACACACACACACACACACACACACACACACACACACACACACCTCCTTAAACCTGATTTATACTTAGTTGCGTGCCAGTGTCGCACACTGAAAATAGCAGATCTACAAAACACAATGCAACGAGCTGGGATGCGTTGTGAGCTTGTAGATTGGCTATTTTCGGTGTGTGACACAATGCGCATCCAAGTACAATATAAATTAGACATTACCTTCTTGAGTTTCTCCACCATCTCCTCGATGCTGAGGTCAGAGTTATGAGCCACCTTGTTCTCCATCTGGGTCAACCACTCACACAGCTCCTTGTTCTTGTCGTTGAAGATGATCCAGGCATTGAGACGGTCGGCTATCTCCTGTTTACGCAGAGACACCTGAGCAGGGAAGACAGAAAGTGTGACACATGGCCTCAAATAGCTGGGGACACCACACCATTAGAGTTGATTAAAAACTCCATTATGAGTGCCTGCACCTCCACAAAAGTGACACTGATAAATCAACACAGAGTACATTCTGCACAATTATGATAATTATAGATATGAATTATAGCATAATTATAGATATGAACATACAGTAAAAGCACATTTTGCAGTCAAGGCTCTCTCAATTAATGAATTCCCTTTAAGCATGGAAATATTTCCAATACATCTGCCCAATAGATATTACAGGGAATGAAAGAGCAAGAGAGACCCAAAGAGGATCATTGAAACCGAGCCCACAGGTGGATGCTGGGGAGGCGGTGAGAGTGTAAATCTTCATAAGGTAGAACAGCAAGTAACAGTGAGGATTTTACTATGTAGAGAGAGGAGGTGTCACACATCAAAAGGGCATTGGTCAAGCCTTTTCCAAATCCTTCTCAGCTCGTCTCTGTTCTGGTATAGTCTAGGCTCGATACAGGTGTTAAGGCTAAAATATGATCAAATGTCAAATGTCAGGTGTGCTTCCTCAGATTGTCCCCTTGGCTATGGGTGCTCACTGCTCAACTACAGTAGTAGTAGTAGTAGTATTATACTATTATAAAGAAATGCATAGAATGCTTTATGGTAAAACACACTCAATTGAACAAAACGATGCATCAGAGCAAGTCTTGCATTTTTATCGATTGGAGTAATCGCGGCATTACAACTTTTTGGGTGGTTTACAGTATATAATAAAATGCCACTTTGTATTTTTGCATTATAAAACAAATGTGCGCCTGGTGGCTGTACATAGTGAAGCTGTCAGTTTTATGCGATACTGAAGCAGAATATTTCACAGTTGGTATTACATTATGTTGTAGGAACAGAGCCTGAGGTGACAACAACATGTCATTCTCTGGAGATACAACATTTTCCAGGAGAGCTGAAGAACCACTGTCAGCCCTCAAGACTTTAAAGGGAGGCTGCACTCTCTGTGCCCTGTTACCAGACTGGTGGAGGACTGTGTCTATACACAGAGACACAGTCATGCACACACACATGCACACGCACCGCTCTGACTTAAATTCAAACACAAAAATTGAAAGCTACACAAAAAGTGAAAGCTACTACGTTCTCCATGGTAACCCCCCCCCCCCCCCCCCTCACACACACACACACACACACACACACACACACACACGCAGATTTGAATACAAAAGGCCAAAACTCATTTTCGCAATCACCATCTGTTCCCCTGAACCCCCTTAAACCCCCCCCCCCCCCCGCCTCCACAGACCTGTTGGTCTGACTGAACACCCTAACAAAACTCCACAGAAGATTTAGTAACTCTGCTCAGCTCATGAATACCTTAGCCCCTGCAGCGTTTGTCCGTAACTAGGTAAATGACTGCTAAATTAAAACACACAAGCAGAACAAACGAACACACACACACAAGACACACACACACACACAAGACATCTGTACTAGACTTTTGTCTTCAATCTATGGCATGTCGAATAGCAGAGAGCGCAGCGAGGCAACAGGCCGAGTCAGATGACAATCTGGTGGTGCACCCTTTTCAAAAACAACCAGTTGATTTAATAATAATGAACCTGAGCTGACACATTAAAGACTCAACACTGTGTCTCCTGTCTGCTGAGGTTTAGGACAAATAAACTGTCCCAAGTCACCCAGGCACACACTCACGATACATACAAGTAACACAGAAACAAAACAAACTGCCTACAGACCCACCCACGTGGGTGTGCAGGCAGGCTGTGGAGGATGCCTCCATAAGAGACAGACACCGTAGGAGAATAAAGTGTCTTCTACATGAATCACTTAAAACCCTATATACTTTGTTGACCGGGGTCCCCCGGGGCTCTATCTTGGGCCGCCCTTATTTCTTGCCTCTGCACCAAATCTCTTCACTTAAAATAGCAAATCTACAAGCTCACAACACGTTCCATCACCCAGAAAAGGGACACTAGCGTTCAAGAAGTTAAATTCAGTCTTGTGCAGTTTGTTTGCATTGTATACTGTACCATACCTGTCAGCACGTCCTGTCAAACTATTTTGTCTGTCTGTAATACAGCTGTGGATCTTGACTATGTGTGAAGACTGTGTTGAACTGTGTGATTTGAGTCAAAACAAAACAAGGTTGTCTAGTAAAGCCTCATACCCAATTCATTCTTCATCGTACAACTGCGTTGCTCAGCGTAAATTATGCATTTTCAACTGATATACTTTAAATATATCAGCATTTCTGGTAGGAAATCCACCTACAAAGACAACTTCCTGCAAGTAATGTTACAGGTAATGTACAATGAGAGCACACATTTACTAAAATGTATGCTATGCTAACTTTACTGTTCAAAGAGCACATCTCTTATAACACTCCCCATCCATAAAGGACCACACGTCCAGCAAAGTGACCACAACCCTTAGGAAGCATTGTGATCGTAATGCTACGGTTTTACCCATGAACTTCTTGAAGGACAGTGAGTGCCGCCCTATGGAGGTATCTCTAGAGTGGTTCAGTCAGCCCCCCCCCCCCCCCCCCCCCCCCAAACCATGACCTACTGACCTTTAGGCACAGCTCCTCCCACTGGCAGTGGAGGTGCTCCACCTGCTCCTGCAGTAGCAGGACGTCATCAGCGATGATGTACTGGGACAGGTCCGTCTTCATGGTGGACAGCTCCGTCAGGCTCTCAGCCCAGTCCTCCAGTGAGTCCTTGCTCTCCTGCATAGCATAACACACAGCCAAGCAGACAAACAAACAAAACGGTCAGGGACCCCCTCCAACGCTCGGTCACTCTCGTCCTGACAACCACTCTCTCCAGTGTCCTCTCTCCAACTGCCCCGTCTCTCTCTCTCTCTCTCACACTCTCACACACACACACACACACTCTTTTCTCTCTCTCCCCACCCCGAGAGAGGATTAAAGGGCCATAGCCAGCAGGCCTGGACGGGACAGGGGGGAGGGGAAGGGGGTGGAAAAGAGAGGGGGAGGGGGTGAAAGAGGGAGGGAAAGGGGTGGAGGAGGTTAAAAGCCCTGATGAGCCAGAAGGGATGAGTTGTGGGACAAACCTGTTGCTAACTTTGGATTAGGAGAGACTTTGATTGTTTTTTGGATTTAGTAGGAGCACTAAATGATTGTTTCCCCCTGACAGCTGGGCTAATGAGCTCTGATAAGAAGCAATGCAACAGACACATGAGTTTGGAAACCCTGAACAGAACAGCTGATAATCATGTTACCAGGATGTTTCCATCTTGTGAAGAAGAGTGACAGTTGTCAATATTATTGCCGGCCAGGATGTGTACACATGTGTGCAAACATCCTGACTTGAGTAGTTGTGTACCTCAAAAAAAAAAATCATATGTCAAAGTGTTCTGCTGTTTCACAAGGTGTCACCCAGGGGTCAGTACTGGGCACACTCCTATTCATGACACACTGATGACACACAACTCTACCGCTCCACTAAACCAGCTATTCCCAACCTGTGGGCCATGAGGATATTGCAAGTGGGCCCCCAAGTAATTGGCAAAACAGTAAGATTTTAATGATAATAATATTTTTAAAAGCCTTGGTATTTTTTTCATTTTTTTTTTTCACTGTGATACCGATGAATAGGAACTTAAAGTATACTACTGTACTTGATCCAAGCTGGAACACAATCGATTGATTGTTTGATCATTCAAATAAACATGCTCTGAAAATGCACGAGGCCCACCCACGTGACCATTTAACCGGCTGCGAACACAGAGAGTTTCAAGTAGGCCCTGGGAACCTCTGCACTAAACCCATCACTAGCCTCACTTTTACCTCCCTCACCAATGCCTTCAGGACATCATGGGCCGGGTGAGCGTAGGAACCTTTTGATGTTCAGTGGCAGCAAAACTGAGGCCCTACTCATTGGCTCCAAAACCACCTTCAAAGCCCTCCACAACCTAGCCCCCACGTATCTCTTACCTCCTCCATGAGTACACTACCCCCCATCCTCTGCTGGTCTCGACCATCCCCACCTCATGCCTCTCAAGCTTACAATGCATTGCGACGTGTTGTGTGCTTGTACTGTAAATCGTCTATTTTCAATATTTTTACATTGTTTCGACCATTTCTGCAAAATCACTTGGCCTCCCCAAAAGGCAAACAAAAACACTGTAAAAAAATAACAATTATATATATATATATATATATAGTCATTTATTTTTATATATTTAGTAAAAGTTTTTTTTTTAAAGGTCCCAGAAGGGCTTTCATCTCCCCCTAGCCCCTCCCCACACACATCCGACAGTCTGACGCCTACCAACATTTCAATCCCACCTCAAAACCCACCTGTTCAAACTGACATCAGTCAATGTAATGTATTGTGGATTTCTCCTATGTCCTTTGTAGTGTCCTTGTGCATCTCCCTGCTCTACACGTGTCTGTCAGTCCTACTTAGAAGTCCTTTGTTTATGTTAGTGTTTGTATGTTAATTTAAATACGTTTGATCTCTCATACAACTATACATGTTTGATTTCCTTTTGCTTCATGCTTTGTAGGTTATCTTTCTTGAGTGTTGTGAAAGGCAGCCACAAATGTATTATTATTTACCTTGTTGAAATGCTCAGCTCTTTGCAGATCATCAACATGATCAGGCATGGACAGGTTGAGCCTGGTCTTCACATCTTTCAGATGTAGCACGCCATCGCCTAGTCTGGCCTCAAAGTGCTCCCAGTTCTGAGAAATAATGAAAATAAAAACCAATTACACTATACGGTTGTCTTTTACTTTCAGAAATGTTGATTGTGTTGATTATGTTGAAACTGTTAATTCAAGCTGATGCCTATCCATCAGAGGCATGGAAAACCTCAGCTAATCAGGGACAGATGGTTGGTGGTGACCTGCAGGTGCAAAACAAGTCTCACATTATGCAGTAGCCAGGTGTCGATCCAGATCACTGAATCACAAGTCTGATGGCACATACTGTATGGCTAATTGCAATAAAAAACGACACATTTCAACTAACATGATGAGAACAAACCGAAACTAGCGGCCTAAAAAAACGCTTCTAAATTTGATATCTTGTGAAAAAAAGAATAAATGAAAAAGCACTGTGTGGGTGGGTGCGTGTGCGCATGCGTGTAACATTCCAGCACCCAGTGAACTATCCCCTGGACATTGCTCTAGTTAAAAATGTGGTCTTTGTCAACTTGCCTTGTTAAGTAAACATTTGAACTGAATGAGCTTACAGAGGAAAACGTGAGTCCCTGTCAATGTCCCTGGTTTGATAAATGCACAAGTAGCTTACTCAGCTCAAGTTGGATTTTCACAGCAGTAGTATTATTTCATTAAATTATAGTAGGTCATTTACACACGTTCCTTTGACGATATTACACCCTGACAGCGACTACAGAGCCTCTCTGTGTGTCTCAACCCACAGACATACTGCTCCGTCAGTTTAATCAGTGGCAAAAGCATGCAGATGTACACAGATGGTTTCAACAGCATGCCTGAACACAGGATTGCTTCATCATCTCATATCCTGCATCAAGGAGTTCAACATGGTAAAACATTTGTAACTCAGAGTATACAAATGTAACCAATAAGGGTCCATCTGGTTACATTAGGATGACAAAATACTTATAATTTGTCCTTAAACTGCAGTGAGGTGTGAGATAAGACAGATCTTTGACAGTGCAACTAGGATTTGAGGTTTAACACTCAAGCAAGCATCTTCAACTATTTTCAGTATATTTCAATGTATGACACATATTTTGAAAGCTTACGATCTAATCCTAACGCTTTTCATAATCTGTAAAGAAAAATCGGGACAGAAAAATGATCATGCCCACTACTAGTGTGTATTCTACTGGATCGCTGTGACAATTGGTAATGCATTATATCCACTGTACATCACACCATAGGTCACCACTTAGCAGTAGTTAAGGATGATGGGAGAATTGCGCTGTTGTTCAGTGGAGCCCCTAGACCACTGAGACAGAAATGGAACCCCTAATTCACTCTGAGAAACAGCAGGAACCTTCAGACCCACGGCACAGCATGGGTAGTACAGGCAGAGTAGGAGAAATAGATGGTGGAGAGTGTGAAAGAGAGTGTGAAAGAGGGTACACAGCAAAACCCTCATTTATCCATTTGTAACTTTGAGAGTATACAAATGGAACCAAAAGGACCCCTTATGGGTCCATTTGGTTCCAATTGTATACTCTCAAAGTTAAATTGACACTGAGGATTTTACTGTGTAGAGGAGAATAGAGGAAACAGAGAAAACAGCCCAGGTACAATGGAGGAGAAGCAGGGAAATCAGGCCAGTATGTGGTTTCAAAAAGTTTCAAATGGAGCACTCAGAGAAACCCCAGTCGGCTACATTTAGGACCCACATTTAGAATCCATCTCCGTTTTCTCACCCCGGTCTCTGTCTCATTATTTGCCTCTTTCAAACTTTCTAAGTCTTTCCTTCTTCTCTCTCTCTCTCTCCCTCGCCCTCCTTCACTTTGTGAAGTGCTCTCATTATTTCAGTCTTTCTTGTTTCAGCCTCTCTCCTTATTTCTTATTTTTGTTTTTCTGTGTCCTCTTCTGCCTCTCTGTCCCTCTGTATCCCTCTCTCTATGTGTCTCCGAGGACACCTCAAAGCCCATGCATCTCAAATAACGTCCTGAACAGCTCTCCACACTGTTCTCGTGTGTAAACACCGTCTCACATTTTGACAATGTTGTGCATTTAGCACAATTAAATTGTGAAATTAACACCGTCTGGCCCTCAAAACGTATTAAAGACACTTTTTAAATAGCTATGACAATATGCGACTCCGACCTCCTACTTTTATAGGTACAGGGTCCAACAATATTGATGTCTTGTCTCTCAAAGCAAGGCAAGTTTATTTGTATAGCACATTTCAACACAAAGCAAGTGCTTTACACTAAACAGCAAGCATTAAGACATCAAGACAGTAAAATCTCATATTTCATTGATTGGGTATTGCCTGTGAAATGGGAGCTTCCTGGTTATCGATCAGCATATTGTGATGTCACTCCACAGACATCTCTACGACAGGCCTGTCCATTAACCCATTCAATCCGGGAACGCATCTCTGTCACTTTGGCTATTCAAAAATATCAAATAGATATACAAGCTCATAGTGTGGCACTTGGTGCCGCGCTATGAGCTTGTAGATCTGCTATTTTTGAACATTTGTGCAAATCTTTGAATATATATATTTTTAAAGCGAACATTTATAACTGTCAAATGTCTAAACAAATGTCTTGCTATATCAGTGGTGCTTTTCCATGTCAAAAATATATGTTTCTGGCCGTCGATCCCCATCAAAATATGTTGTTCCAGGGACCCCCAGAAGCAAAGATTTGAGTTAAAAATGTTGTTTCAAAGAAATATATGTATTTGAAGATTTGCACAAATCTTTAGGATTTTTCAAAAATAGTATAAAAATAATGGTTATGGCTAAAATCTAAAATGACACAGATGCGTTCACGGATTGAATGGGTTAACAACACCTAGACTAGACTAATTCTTCTGTATCCGGTTGCACTGCTGTCAGTCAGTATTATGCTGAAACATCACACGGTTCTTTGATCTGCTAGCCAGTGTTTCTTAAACATTTTCATGTCAAGGACCCCCAAATTGATACTATGCGTTTGGCTGTGGATCCCCATTTGAAAAGATTTTGAGCCAGGGAACCCTGTATTTGTCAACCATTTTGTCAAGGTTTTTCAATAGCTGATCTATTATCTCACAACACAAATCTTTTATAACCGAAAAGGGTTACAGTGTTCCTATTTTTTCCCCGGGATCCCACTTTGAAACCAGTGAATCAAACGTTGAGACCCCATGAAAACTATTCACTGGCACTGGTCTTGATTTATATCATTCAACCAAAAAAGCACTTATCCAAATAACTGTAGAAAGATTGATGGAATATCTTGACAACATAATCAGCGAGGAACACAGGCCTCTCTGGCAACACAAATCCTGAAATTAAGCCAACCATTGTTGAAACCTTCCCTTAAGCCACTTGTCAGCTGAACTAATGAAATCATTGAATTAGTACCTTCACTATCAGCTTTCAGAAGAGCTCTTTAGGGCATTTAGCAGATGTTTATCCACTGCAACTTACAAAGTACAAGGCTGAAATAAATGCCACGAACATTGTCTAACAACAACAAAGTGGTCAAGGTTAGTGAGTAGAGTGAGTGAATGAGTGCTAAGAAAACAAGTATGTGCTACAAAGGAACTCTAACCACAAGGCCAGCTAGGCCTTATACTAGTTTAGTTTATTTTATTTAGCACATCGTTATAAAAAAATAGAAACGATACATATCAAAGAAAACAAGTTGCTGTGCGAGGAGGCTTATTTGGAATCCTTTCCTAAATGGAAGAGGTCATAATAAATCATAGATTAAAAGTTCAATAAGAACAATACAAAATAATAAATAATATAATATAGAAGGTAAGCTCCAGAGAAGATCTCGGACGGACGGACGGACGGACGGACGGACGGACGGACAAAATACAATCCTTCTGTACATAAAGTCCTCCTCGGCAGTCCAGTGAGGACTAATACTAGATAAGTAGTTATCTAAATAATCAGCATATCGTTGCTGTCGGGCAGAAACCGCCTATCTCCATATTCTAACTTTTTGTTTTTTTTCGTAAATTAACGCCCTACTTGATCGTACTACAGTGTCACGCGTCACACAAAAGCATTAAAAGTAGCAGATCCACAAGCTCGTAGATCCAAGAGCTTGTAGATCTGCTACTTTTGCTATTTTTGAATTTGAATCCTGAAAAGTGACAGTTTTGGAAATTGAGGTTTCCACCTGCGACTATATGCAGATATAGTCGCAACCCATTGCAGTACAGTACAGTACAGTACCTTAACTATGGACTCGGTGAGCTCCGTCCTCTTGCCCAGCAGGCTGTGCAGGCTGTCCCACTCCTCCTGCAGGTTGCCGAGCTCGGCCTGCAGCTGGACCTGGGTGTCCTCATCCCCCATGGAGAAGAGCTGCCTGCCCATCTCCAGGGTGTGGATGTAACTACACTGGTACCGCTGGAACAGCAACTCTGTGTGCTGGAGAGAAGAGAAGAAAGGTTCTGGACTTTGGCCTTGAATGTGTCCTTGACCTTTGATGATTTTGAGCGTAAATCATCCAATGTATTTGTGAAACTGCATTTCCACATGAGAAAATATATTTCACATACATTCAGCATATTTTTACATGCAATCAATAAGCCCAATTATTATATATATATATATATGTTAAAGGGATAGTTAAACGATTAGTCAACCCATGGAGACTTGAATTCATGGATATTTTTTAGTTTTTGTCGCATTTCTAAGCCAATAATTCGATGACCAGCGGATCGGTAGGCAGCGATTCTGGTAGGAGACACAAGGAGACTCTTTGTGTCTCCTACCGGAACCACCGGTCATAAAATGATTGGCTTAGGAATGCGACAAAAACAAAAAAATATCCATGAATTCAAGTCTCCATGGGGTGACTAATTGATAGAAAAAAAGTCATTTTGGGGGTGAATTATCCCTTTAAATAATGTATTATTTATGTGATCCAATAAATGTTCAAACCAAAAACTTTCAAGGCCCGCCTTGTTGGGAATACCAACCTGGAGCTCCTGCAGGGTGCGTCGTAGCTGCTGCAGGTTGGACCGGGCCGGTCCGGCAGGGGGCAGGAGGTTCTGGGTGTGGGACAGGAACCTCTGCAGCTTCCGGAGGCTGCGGCCATACTGGTGCCAGTGTTTCACCAAACCCTCCACCAGGGAGCGCCGCTGAGCCGCCCTCTGCACCGCACCCTGCCAGTGTTCCCTCAGCTGGGACAGCTTCAGGATGAAGTCACTCCTGGATGGACCAACACACGTGAAAATAAATCATAATCAGGAAACACACCTGGATCATTTGTGAATGTTTCGATGAACTAGTGCAGTGGCTGTTTCAGAGCACGCGCCCGTTCAGAATGCACATGCATTCAGAACAGGCCGATTGCCAGTGGTGGACAGTAACAAAGTACATTTACTCGAGTAGTCTACTTATATAGTAGGATATATAGGATAGTTCACCCCCAAAATGACTTTATTTTCTCACCCCATGGAGACTATTCTTTTGTTTTTGTCGAATTCCTAAGCCAATAATTTGATGACGAGCAGTGGGTTCCGGTAGGAGACACAAAGAGTCTCCTTTAGAAAATAAGTTATTTTATGAGTTCAGTCATTTTTGAGTGTTGAATGTTTATAGATGGGAGCAGAATTCTGGTGTGCGGATTCTATTGTTATTTCATATTGAATGTTTATAGACCACCGTACAAACAGGCAGTTCTCACCTGTCCTCTACCTCTCCTCTGTGCAGCAGATGAAGAGCTTCAGTGATGACAGAGTGAAGGATCTGATGACCAGTAGACAGCTCCGCCTGGAACCTCTGATGCACAAGAGAAGGATAAATACTGTTTATGTACGCTGTATTCCACAACAAGGTATTCTTCACCTCCACCTCTTCCATTATTTTCTATATCAGCTCATCTCATTGTGCAATATGGTTTTGATTCGACTCAGTTACAAATGGATAAATTACCCATTAAAACCGGGAAAGGATCTGTGTCATTTTATATTTTTGCTACAGCAATATACGTTTTTCAGAAAACTCTTAGTGGTTTGGAACAGTGGTTCTCAGAAATAGCAGATATACAAACTCACATAGCGTCACTTCGCATCGCGCTGCGAGCTTGCTATTTTTGAAAAATATTGAATCTTGATTTTTTTAACACAAATCTTCTCTTCTGGTGGTCCCTGGCACAAAACAGTTGGGGGGTCAGCGGCCAAATACATATTATTTTGGGGGTCCTTGGCACGAAAACGTTGGAGAACGACTGATTTAGAAGATATTTGTAGAATCGGCCTCAGGTCTTAATGGGTTAACACTGATAATTTTGCAGTGTATGTAGATAGCAGGTATTTGTGTGTGTGTGTGCTGCATGTCCTACCTGGTGAGTGCGGAGCTGTTCTCTGAGGCCAGTGTAAGTACCAGCCAGGTCTACTGCCAGACTGTCCTCCATCCTCTGGAGGAAAGACATCCAGCCCTCACACTTCTCCTGGAACTTCTGTCTCCTCAACGTCTCCATCTGCAGCTCACTAAAGTAGACAGCGTGTATAGGTTCAACTCACTGCTCTCCGGCTGACATGGAGGCCTCAACACAGCTTTTAGAGGTGAGTATCCCTCCCTCCCTCCCTCCATCCTACCGTTCATTAACCTCTCCAAACAGGTTTCCTTCTTTCTGTTGACAACATTAGTACATTCATTCATTCATTCGTCCGTCCACTCACAGACTGACCATCATTCATTCAGTTATCCAGACCTGCATGAGTCCATGGAGGTGTTGGAGGTGTGAGCCCAGCGGTGGTTGAGGCTCTGCAGGCGTTGAGCTGCTTTGTCTCCCAACGTCACACTGTGGCTCAGTTCGTTCACAACATCCAGGTCAGCGGACAGACTGCAGAACTGCACCAGCTCAGACTAACGACACACACACACACACACACACACACACACACACACACACACACACACACACACACACACACACAGGATGATTACACACTGCTGACATAGTATGTACACAGCATCACAGCTACAACACTGTGATCGCTGTTTTTTTGCATTTTTGTTGTTATCTATTTTTTCTGTTCTATCCACCTTTTTCAATGTTATTTTACAGATGCTATTAAATACACAAACCCAGCAGTAACACTTCAAATGAAAGTTAAATATGGATCACTGACTAAGAGTGAATACCACATAAATAAGGCTATAGTCATTCTTGTAGCTGACAACAACAACAAAACATAAAAACTAGTTCTGAGGCACAAAAACACTAAAAGACATGTGTGTAGGTGAACTGATTCATTGAAGTGAGTCTTACCTGTGTTATGTCCCTGTGTGCTGTCTCAGACACATGCTTTAGTCTGTCCTGCCAGTCTCCCAGGTCTCTCTCTAGAGACTCCAGCATGCTGTCAAACTGGTGCACTTGCCATAAATCCTCCTACAGGTACATGACACACACATCGCACAAATACACACAGACACACACACACACACACACACACACACACACACAGACACAGCAGGTATGGTGAGCAAATATACATAAATTGCCATATGTGTCTGGTCATTTATAGTTCAGTGGTCAGTAGTCCACCTTTTGGCTACTAGAAACAGAGGTAGGCAGAATCAGAATCAGAATCAGAATCAGGTTTATTGTCACATCACAGGTTTACAAGGTAAAAAAGTGGGTGAAATTAGTTTTTGTACATCACTCCCATCGCAACGTTAAATTCCGGAGTGGGGAGGCACTAGGCAGCATAGGAAATCATCTAGAATAAACATTGTTGAAACTGTTCTGTATTCTGTGTCCACTCCAGAAATAATATTTGAATTGAAATATAAAAAAATCTGGCTTTTAGCCTTGCTAATCCCCTATTTGCTGATTCATAACTACATCCCTGCATCAGAGATGACCTATGTTCCCTGACAGAATACCTTGTAACTGGGGGTGAATCAATAATAGTGTAGTGTACATAAACATATACCGCATTGGCCACAGCTGCTACTCAAGGGTTAGCGTAAAAAAGTGAAGTATTCCTTTAAACTGTTAATTAGCATTTCTGTGAGCTCTCACACAATGAATTACACTTAATCAAAGTGTATCTCTAGATGAGCATGTGACAAGTAATGTTTTCTAAGTTTGATTTCAACTTAACTAACCTTCTGTGTTGCATTTTCAGTTGGACCTTTATAAAACACATGGCAAACAGTAGCCCTGAAACATGACTGTCATGTATACAAGCGTCATGTGAACCATGGCTAGGCAAACAGATTATTTTCCGTTGTATTGTGAAAGCGGAATAAACAAGTTGAACTAGACTCATTGGCCCCGATTCATAATGAGGGTCGTAAATATGGTGTAAATGAAGTTCGTAAAGGAGGTCGTATTTCTGGTACTCACTAACGGACGTGCGATTCAAAAGGGGTGTCGTATATGACAGAGACGTGCGTATGACCAGTGCGTATGACCAGGTGTGATGATTACTCTCTGGAAGGCTGCATCCAACAGCATCCAACTTCAACGTCACCGTTCTGAACCGTGCCAAACAGTGTTGCCATGTCCGCTTATTATAAGCGATTTTGGACTTATTTTTCTGTAAAGTTGCTTGTAAATATTGGGAGCTGTGGGATGCGTTTTTTTTTGGCTTGTTTCTAAAGTGTAGTTAGTTATTTGGGCTTGCTTCACAATTGTTTAATTGTTTTAACCGGTGGTTCTCAAATATTTTCATGTCATGGACCCCCAAGTTAATATGTACGCTAATTTATCCCTATAAGGCCCATCTGAAAATGTTTTGTGCGAGCTGGAGGCAGATTTGTGTTGTTAGAATGTTTAAAAAATCTTCCAAATCTTCCAAATTTTATTACACGATTTTAAAAATAAATAGCAGATCTACAAGCTCACAACGGTTTAATTAAAGTGCTTATAATGGCCTAAGTGCCAGTTGCTTCTTCTGGGCTTGTTTTCCTAGACCTGGTTGCTTATTTCTCTCACAACATCTGGCAACGCTGAAGTTCAACTCTGCCGTCTCTCGTCTAAGATATGCGGTGTCGCATCGCCTTGACAACTTATTGTTCTGTCTGGAAGCGGATCACTAATAAATGCTCTCATGTGTAATGAGAATAAAGAAGTTTACAAGGTTTAACCCCATTACCAAATAAAAGGCTAATAAAACGTGGAAAGGATATTATAAGCATTTTCTAATGAACATTGCGCACCTTAAATATGATGTTGAAAATAAATCCAGGGCATACAAGTGGAACGCTTCTATCCGATTATGGACCAGAGCTTATTGATTAAATTAGTTCATTTTGGATATCACTGTCGGAATGGGGAATGGTTCTGGACACAGCTTTCATCCACTTTATTTTTCCTCATCAGATGGTAATATTTATTAGGCTGTTGTGTGTGGCGTTCATGTGATCAATATACAGTAGCCTACAGTAGGCTTTACAAATTAATACCGCGACACGGACACTGATGCAGTCAGTCCCTCCGCAGTTTCATTAAGGCATCATAGCCTATTTTCATTATTACGTGACACTTTGGCTGAGATGGCCCGCTGGCAAACACACACCTAATAATTCAGCTGCGACTCATATAGCCTAGAAAATAAATAAAAAGCGGTGGAATCTACATCATGTCTATATTATGCATAGGCTACAAGCAATATATCGTTTGACATTTATTTTTAATGTTTTATATATATGTGTTGACAAATGTTGGGCACATACATATTTTATTTGAGGTTTGCCACTGTTGTAATTGATTTTGACATGAAGAATAAAGCATTCTAAAGACATACGCACATTTCAGCCCTGGTACGCCAGCCTCGGGGCTGACCTGAGATCGTGCGCACCTGACGCACAAAACACAGACCAAAAAATCTTTATGCATCAGGTGGATATGTACGACTTGTCCTAAATGCCGGTACGTACAAAAGGGTCGCAAATCCCTTTATGAATCAGGGCCAATGGTCATCTGTTCCCTCCTCACGTAATCTCAACCCTAATATTCTACTATATAAAGCTTCACAAATTTAAAGGTAAAGCATTTAGTGACATTGACAACAATCATTCATCAAACCAGTAGCTGACCCAGTTAAACTTAGACCAAGGTAATATTTCATGTATGGTGTGTACAGTCAAATGAATAATACTAGAAAAATGTGCTCCTCGAAGCACAGGTCTCCGCCAGGCCAGGTAGTAAAGGTCAGTAGTAAAACGAGTCACTCCTGCAAACTTTAGATGATAATCTTAGCCAATCAGGATGGAATATGAAAAATCGGACGGATCTCTCTTGATCACATTACTATAGAGATAATGTGTACCGATTTGCGAAAATCTGCCTCCTAGTGGTGCTATAACAGGACAATGTGAAAAGTATGGCATTTCTTCCTCAGCATAGTGGGAATGTGCGTGCAAAGTTTCACAACAATCGGAAGCTGCGTTCATGATTTGAAGCATTTTGTTCAAAATGGGCACTCCTGCAAACTTTGGAAGCCAATCTTAGCCAATATTAAAAAAATGTGTTTAGCAAAAATCTGCCTCCTGGTAACTTAATATAATTATTACAAAAAATTGGGGCAGAGGTCCTGCTCTGACCTCCAGGGAGTGTGCGTGCACATTTTGTTTGCTTTTAGGTTTGCTCAGATAAAGAGTCATTCACTAAGCTCTACCTGCATGTGAGTCAGCTTCTCGGAAAGGGTCTGGCCAAGCTGCAGGATGCCACGAGACATCAGACGGCTGTCTGATTGGATGAGGGCAGCAGCCGAGGGCTCCAGGTGATCAATCAGGACCTTGGAAGCCTGTAGCACCCCCTCCAGCTCAGTCTGCAAAAGGTCAGTCCTTTCCTGGAGAGACTGTATGACAGTAGCAGAGATTACATTACATACGACTACGCCCGGTTCCCTATAGACTAGAGCCCTTGAGTATCCGGTCACTAAGTATACAACTAAGTATACGGTTTAAGTGGTTAAGTCTGATTTACATTTTGTCATATGATGATGTAGCACTGCAAAAATAGCCAATCTATATCTGCTATTTTCACCAAGCGACACTGATGTACGTTTGTGCGACATGACATCTATAAATCTCGCATATAGGACCTAGTATAGTATTTTCGGCTATAATGACATGCACAAACTGGGGATGCCAGTGTTAACGTGGTTAAAAAAGACACCCAGCACAGTACAATAAATGTACAATGAATTTGACTCAATGGTGGCTGTATAACACTACAGGACTGGCCTGAGTACCACATGTCTCACATACAGCAGTACACAAAGTACACACATGAGCAGCCTGTATCTTGGCGGTCAGCCTCTCCACGGTGTTGTCCAGTCCTGGGGCGCCATCCAGCAGAGCTTGGACATCCTGCTGCTGGCTGTGGAGATGCTGGGAGAAGGAGCCAGCCAGATGGGCGTACGCTTCCCACACCTGCAGCAACCTCTGGCCTCTCTGCAGGTGATGATCCAGGTCAGCACTCACCTGAGCCCACCTGGAGGTGGAGGTGTGGATGTACACGCAATGTTAGGTAATGCTGTGGGGACAAAAGTGTGTATGTGTGTGTGTGTGTGTGTGTGTGTGTGTGTGTGTGTGTGTGTGTGTGTGTGTGTGTGTGTGTGTAGTTACCGTGCTCTCTCTCGGTCTCTGTGCTCAGAGATGAGTGCAGTAACAGACGGACTGATCATGTCTCTCAGAGAGGACAGAGTTTCAGTCAATCCATCCCACTCTGTGTCTGTCCCGTCTGTCTCTGTACGGATCAGCTGTTTACAATAAGAACAAATACAACAATTATTACCCTGCTGGAACAAAATCGTTCCAAGATATAACGTCTTTGCGTGTTGTCGCTTTAAAAAAGGAGTTCCCAAACTTTTTCAGCTCGAGACTCAAAACAGAGATTTGATGTGTCCCGGGACACCCAAAAAGTGACATGCTCAAAACATGTCTCATTGCAACACGTTGTGAGTTTGTCGATCTTCTATTTTTTTGACAAATAATTATTTTTATTTGGAAGAATTAGAAAATCTTTTGAAACATGTTTGAAACAAAACAAAAATAATTGTAGGAAAGGTTAAAAGAATGAGATATTTACTGGCATAAAATGCTGGGACAAGTAGTCAGATATCTGAACACAGGTGTGACATCCTGAGCTAATGTCCATGTATGGACTTCAGCAGCAGTGAGTAATCCATACAACCTTGTGTCTTTAAAAAAAAAACTATCCCTGTAAGATTTTGTTGTGATAGTTGTGCCCGGAACCCAACCTGTAGTATTTCAAGGACATCTCTCTGTGCCTGGAGACAGAGCTGAGGGTTGCCGTGGTAACCCAGAATATGGGATGTCCTCAGTGTTTTCAGCACCGCCTGTTTGAGTCCGTTGTCCAGACAGTCCCACAGCTCCTGGACATGAGCTAGCTTCTGCTGCACGGTTGAGTTCTGGACATGGATAGACACAAAAGTTAGAGACAAAAAATTGCTTGGCGGTACAGTGACTTTTCTCACAAATCCCTGGACATTTTGCAGATATGTTTTATACTTTTTGAAATATTAAACTTAAATGTTATAATGGAAATCAATATAAGATCAGCCTCGCTCCATACTCCAAATTCCTTGTGCACACTGCCAGTAGGCTAACTGGTTTTAATGCTGGGGTCCAGAAAAAACTCACCTGCTTAATGAGAGCTGTACAGGCCCGGATGGCTTTGTCTATCAGAGAGATAAAACCATCACCTTCTCTGCTGTGTTTCTCTCTTAACTCCTGGAGAACAGTCAACTTCTGCCTGATCATCATCTCATGGTCCTGATAAAAACACACAAAAAACAGTGGTGCAGGTAGAATATGGGAATCAATAGCAAAATAATTATTCATTTTCTTAACACCATTCAAAAACACTGCAATAATAAATGTGCTGTAAGATTCAACACCACACCTCACAGGTTCCGATGCGTTCTGCGACTTCTGATTGGCTGCTGGGTGTGAGGGCAGAGGTCAGCCAGTTTCTGTGAGCCGACATCCAGCCAGTCAGCTGCTGCAGTCTGCCCTCTCTGTCTGCTCTTCCTCTCATCTCCTGCTCCACTTCCTGGATCTGGACAGGACATTTAGTACATTGAAAACACGTTTTCTGAGGCTCTCATTGTACAAATGTATGCATTTTGTGCTGCTTCAAGGCAAACAGGTGGGGCCAACAGGCATCTAAAGAAAACAGAGCAGACTGTGATGTTTTCAGACCTGAGAGTTGAGGGTTCCCCACAAGCTGAGCCAGCGGTGGTTGAATCCACCCAGCTCCTCAGAAAAGTGTGTGTGTTCACGGCGACCCCTCTGGCTATCTGGAGTAGCGCATGTCTGTAACACTGGCTGATTTACATAGTCCAGTGTGGCCTGGTGAGCAGACAACTCTGTGTGACACTCCTGAGGGAGAGAGAGATGGATTTTGAGTGAGAGAGAGAGTGAGAGAGAGAGAGAGAGACCCAGGGAATGGTCAGTACATCACCTTGTAGCAGGTCAGAATCTGAGGGAGATCTGTGTTGCTGATGGAGGAAGGTTGGCTCAACCTCTGATGCTGTTCCTCCACCCTGGACTCAACAACACACAGCCAGGATTGTAACTCTGCCAGGGCTTCCTCCTGGGACAGATTCTCTATATACCTCTGAGGAGAGGAGAGGAGAGCGATGAAAGGAGGACAATTAGGAAAAGGCAGGAAATTGGAGGGGAGGGTGATAAAGGAGACAGACAAAGGATGGACAGAGAAGTTTCACACTAATAACAGGGGAGAGTGCTACAGCTGATGCTCAACACTAATAGGTGTCAGGAGGACTGTAGTGTGGCTCTGACATACAGAAGACCAGCAGAGCACAGGATATGTAGCTTAGCTCTATTAAACGGTCATTCCTCTGATCTACATTGTGCTTTTACAGTACAACATCACCAAGGAATAAAAGCAACACGGACGATAACCTAAAGATGTGCATAACTGAGCCACACACCAGCCACTGGTGGACAAAATATAGGACAGAGTGACATACATAAGGTGAGGAGAGTGACATATATACATCATTAATGCATTCATCATTAATAGCTGAACTATTCAATGAAGCAGTTAAAATATAAATAATCAACCTTATGCAGGGCTTGCTGGAGTAGAGGTACATCTGCCAGAAGGTTAGCCCAGTCCATCTCTATCTGTGTGAGCTGGGACTGGATGGGGCAGGAATCTGGATCAAATTCAGTACAGTTCTTAGATGAAGGGCTCTGTTTGTTCCCGGTGTCTCTGTATGAGTATCTGTCTGAGAGTCTGTCTGTCTCTCTCAGATGGAGCAGCTGTGTCCCCGTGCTGAGGACCGATGCCTTCAGTCCAGACTTGGCTTCCAAATCCTTGGCGAACTCCTGGAACAATAAGAGTCGATTGTTTTTCATCAATCATGTTCAGCGCAGGACATTCACTTTTTCATTACCGTGACCTGTAACATAATTTATACAATATCATTTATCATATTTACACTATACTGTAAATATGACAAACTATGATTTAAAAAAAACATAAACATTGAAATAAGATATACTTGAGGTTCTGGTAGGGTAGAAACCAGCAGTACTAGCACTCTGGCAAGACAGAAACCAGCAGTACTAGCGGTCTGGTAAGACAGAAACCAGCAGTACTGGGGGTCCTGGTAAGACAGAAACCAGCAGTACCGGGGGTCCTGGTAAGACAGAAACCAGCAGTACTGGGGGTCCTGGTAAGACAGAAACCAGCAGTACTGGGGGTCCTGGTAAGACACAAACCAGCAATACTGGGGGTCCTGGTAAAACCAACAGTCCTAGGGGTCAATGAGGACCAGAGTTCAGAGTCCCTGGTCTACAGTATATACATACCACAAACTGCTGGTAAAGGTCATGGCTATGGTTCAAATCCGTTTCCGGATGGGCTAGGACAGTTAGCTGGCTCCAACTGCCAATCAGCTCCCTGGCCCTGCCCATCCACTCATTCAGAGCTGCAGCATCACAGTTTAACCTGTGGGCAGAAATAAAACATCTTTTGATTGATTGATGTACTTTATGAATGCCACGGCTTGATGGCAAGGAGTGCATTCTCTTATGTCTTGTCACTTACCTGCTACCTAGCTTCCTGTTCCTGTCTATGATGGTGCGTTCATGCTCCGCCCTCCTGTGCAGGGCGGTCCAATGTGCCTCCAGCCTCCGTGTAACCCCGCCCACGCCTCTACAGCCGGCCCCCTGCAGCTGTAGCCCTGCCTCCAGGGTGCATCTGAATCGTGCCCTGCTCTCCTCCAGAACTCCCTCCATTTTCTGTCAGAGAAACAACTGCATTAGCAGTCTATACAGACAGCTAATGCCCATGTGTACAGTACTTTATTTGTATCCCAATTATGTTTTTAACACCTTTGCTTTCCCAATATAGTCATTATGCCAATTTAGTTCTCATTTGCCACTGCTGTTGTACCATATACCCTACTAGCTCACCTTTAACAATTAGAAGCTCCCACTGGGTGGGAGGAAATCCTACTCGTCCCGTAAATAATGCTGATTGATTATACTCAGAACACTGTGACTTTTCTGTCTCCTTTATAAATGGACTTTTAGTGCCGTCTAGTCACAACAAATATTTTCATCAACTTTAGAGCAGATCAACAGTTTTTCAGCTATGACCATGTTTATCAGCCTGCATACCTGTTTTTACATTCACTGTCTGAGCTTAAATTGATGGAGTGCACACAGCCACACACTCTAATCCAATCACACACACAGTACACCCACCGCTTCCACGAAGCTAACCAAACACACATCCACTTCAGCGCACGCACACGCTCACACACCTACCTACCTCACGCTACGCACACACACCTACCTACCTCACGCTACACCCCCCAACCCCTTTGCAACTTCCTGTAAATGAAGAAAAAGCTGAGTAGCTGAGCAACGCTGCCAAGTCCATTTCCCACAAATAATAAAGGGGGGGGGGGTAGAGAGAGATGGAGGAAAAACGAATAAAACACATTTCCAGAGCGAAGACTGAAACTACAGTATGAGCCAAAATTACTTCTACATCACCAGAGAACATTATGTGCCTCTATGAAAACAATGCTCTGTCTCATAGCTAATTGCACCAATTAGTTTTGAGTATGTATTACAAGGAGTCCAGAGTTGAGAGAGTATGTGTCAATAGGATCCAAATGAGAGGAGGGGAACAGTGAGCATCTCTTGCTGGTTGTATATTAAGACCCTTACACACGGCAAGTATCAGACGTGCACGTTACAAAATGCACCCAATGTTTACAATGGCTGTAGCCACACTGGAGGCGTCAACTGGACGAGTTAAAACCTGTTGACGTCTCTCAGAGCCCTGTTCTAGTTAGGAGGAGCGTGGACTCGTGACATAGACCATCTGAAAGGTAGTCTGGGAGGCATTGCCTCGGAGTTTGGACAGCGGGGGCGCGGCCACTGCGTTGTGATTCAAATCAACAGCCAATGAAGAATAGGGGGCGGGATCCACATGCAGTGGGTGTTGCATCTAAATAGGATCGACGGGAAGCAATTTCCCCTTGAGAAATTTCGACCGCCATTGTTGTGTACTGCTGTTTGCCTCTCGTCGGACTTTTTAGACGAGTTGCAACCGGTAAGAGGCGTGTCCGCTCAGATTCAGAGCGTGACGTACATCCCGCCCACAAATACAGGGGGTTTGGCCCAGAAGTTCCTCGCCGAGCCGGCGAAAACTTCTGGGAACTCAGATTATCTGAAAGGTAACCTAATTTTATTTTTTATTATCTCTTGACGCGTGTCAGTGAATTGCGCCAGTGATGCTTTCAGTGTGTCATGGCCTTTAGTTCATTTAACCAGGAGATGTGTTAAGAGAAATAACCTGGCAGGCGGTAAGGTTCTCTGTTGTCTTTTCCTCAGAATCCTCCACCAGGTGCACCCTGGGAGATGCGGTCTCCAGATTTCTCAGTAAGGAGTCAAGCCAGGCGCTGTCCTCCTCCCACTGTGTCCACGTCTGAATTGGAAGACAACACAAGCACATATACCACCCCATACAATATTATATGATTGACTGCACATACTGTATGTAGTAAGATAATTCTAATGACCTAATTTGAATTAGAATGACCGTGTAGGACACATTTACCTGTAAGGTTTCTCGCATTGCGATGCCTCTCTCCAGACCTTTCTGCTGCAGTTTGGTCACCTTATCCTGCAGCTCCTTCACTACTCCCTCCCACCTCTGGAGGGCGCTGTGTGGGACTCTCTGGGTCAGGTACTGCAGGTTCCTGAGATGGTTGCCCAGGAACTGGAAGAACTTCTGTTGACATGAGTCAGAAATAATGTGACTCCCTCTTTCATTGGTGTGTCGCCCAGGTTGCGCCTAAACCCTAACAATTCAATTCACAAAAATTATGCCTAAACCAAACCTTAACCTCACAGAAACTATGACAAACATAACCTTAACCTCACAGAAATGATGCCTAAACCTAACCTCAAAAACCTGTCCACCTGGGCGAGACACTCCCCACAAATAATGTTGGAATAAAGTTGCTCACTAAACAGAGAGATTGCATTTTAATACAATGTGATGTGGTTACTAGGCTAGGATGATCAAATTTGTTTAAAGTGATTAAGTTCCCAATAAGTTGCAGCAGAGGAGTTTTCTAGCACAAACATGCCCTGGGAATGACTCTTAAGAAAATGTCAGATGGGACACCGTCTTGTTTCTGCATGGTATTGCTATATGGAGTGTGTTCACCCACAAGACAAATCATTTTGGAAATTCAAAAGTCATGGATATGATAATAATAATAAGTAAGCCTTGCCAAGCTCTGAGGCCGAGCTCTCCTGTTTCCTTAGCGTGAGGTATGTTGCAGGGACTTACCCCAAGCCAACCCTTGATGCTGAGTGCCAAGCAGGGAGGCATTGGGTCCCATTAGAGTCTTTGGTATGACCCGGCCAGGAATCAAACCCTGACCTTCAAGTCTAAGGGCGGACACTCAAACCACAAGGCCACTGAGCTGGTCATGGATATGACTAGGGCTATTCATTATTTTCTTAGCGATTATTCTATTGATTGCTTTTTTGATGATCGAAAAATAGAGAAGCGTTTTTTTATTTATTTTATCAATTAACCACTTAAGTCCGTTAGAAATAAGCACAATTTGTAACGCAAAATAAGGTCTGTTTCAAATAAAATGTATTATTATTATTTCAACTATATCTCATAATCTTTTTTAATTTTATGAACATTTTATGCAAAATAGGGATTGAAATCCAAAATAGGGATTGATTATTAATTGATTATTTGATACAATTATTGATTATATTTGCGAACTCAATTAGTTAAGTGTTACGTGTTACACCCCTAGATCATATATGTCCTGATGAAGGTCTGAACAGGCAGAAACGTTGATGAGCAATAAATTACCAAGTGGAGCTTTTGGCAACTTCACCAGTGTGCAGACTCTATTCTTTTTTTCATGATACTTTGTTTGTCTAGCACCTGGGCCACGGATGTGCGTGCACTACCTTTTTCATACACCCCTAGATGGGACCTCTGACCAAACCAAGCAGCTCCCTTACACACTGACCATGTGGGCACTGAGCTGCTGTTGTAGGCCAGCCCTGCTGTGAGGCTCCATCCCAGGCTGCTGTGACAGACGTTCTGACCCCGCGGTGAGCAACTCATCCAGGCTGTACACCAGCCTATCATAGTGACGCTGGAGCTCCACGCTGCTCTTCAACTTCTCATATGTGCCACATGCACCGGCCAGAGCACCCTCCACCTCAACCTGGGATAAAGGAACAGAGTCAGCCAGAGGAGCTGTGGGCCATGATTTATGCCTTTCCTCCTCCTACAACTGTTAAAAGTAATTGTTCATTCATCTAGTTTTCATATACTTTTCATGCATGCATGCATGCATGCTTTCATTCATTCATTCAGGCATCTATTTGTTGTGACATTTATCTATTTGTTGGCATTCATTAACGGTTTATGAATGCCAGCAAATAGATGAATGCCATAACAAATGATGGGTTAATGATTAAGCCATTAAGACCTGATGCCGATTCTAAAAATGCCTTCTAAATCAGTAGTTCTCACACTTTCAAGATGTTTAAAACATGTCCAAAAATAGCAGATGTACAAGCTTGTACACCTGCTATTTTTGAATAACCAACGTCAACATCTAAAATGACAGATGCTTAATCTAGTATCTATGTACAAAGATGCTAGATGAATAAATGTTTTATCTATTGATTTTTTATGTTCTCCATTCCTTACTGAAATGGATTGTAAATAGAAACAATAATGTAACTGCTGCTGTAACTGCTCCTGAAGGTTACAACTTTATATACTGGAGCATGGCAATAATTCTGTGATAAATCAGTGCTGACTCCATCCAGGCCTGTTCAGCAGAACAGATTTAGCAGCAGGCTTATTAATATCAACATCATAAAGTTCATTACACACATGCCCTCATCCATTTTTCATTTAATAACATTTCTATAAATAGATGGGTGGCACAGCACTCTTCTTCAGATAGAAAGGTATTTCATATTGAAGATACAGCCTCTCACTCTGTGCTCTGACATAGGCATTTCTACATGATTGCTGCAATGCCGCACTATTATTCGGAAGATGAGGTGGATTTCAACAGTCCTGAGAACCCAGAGATCTAAGGGTCTTCATTCTAGCTGGCTAATCAGGGACTAATTTAGATCCAGGACATCAGGGGAATGCACTTAAATGGCTACTGCAGGTCTCCAGGACCAGAGTTGAAAACCAATTGAGCAAAACATTTCAAAAGTAAAACAAACAAACAAACTAGATTAGATAGAAATTATCAAGAATTGTAAAAAATAATAATAATCTTATTATTAATAATAATCTAAAATCAAATATTTTATAATAATAAAAAAAACGTGTTATGAGCTTGTAGATCATTTCACTTTTCGCCATGCACTATATACTCCATAGTACTATAGGGCTTAAGTGGTAAACTAAACTAGCAGTAGTCTGGATGTACTGTACTGTGTTCAATCCGGGAACGCATCTCTGTCATTTTAGATGTCTTTGGCTATTCAAAAATAGCAGATATACAAGCTCATAGCGCGGCACCGATCTACAAGCTATGAGCTTGTAGATCTGCTATTTTTGAAAAATCGTGAAAATGTGTGCAAATCTTTGAATATATATATTTTAAAGTGAATATTTGTAAATAAAAAAAATGTTGTTCCAGGGACCCCCAGAAGCAAAGATTTTAGTTAAAAATGTTGTTTAAAAAAATATATGTAGTCAAAGATTTGCACATAATGTTCAAGATTTTTCTAAAATAGCCAAAATTAAATGGAATCTAATAAATCTAAAATGACCCAGAAGCGTTCCCAGCTTTAATGGGTTAAGAAGAGTGTATCCTACCTGTAGATGTGTGGCCTGGTGGATGAGGGCAGTAGGTAGCTCCTGCCTGTGAGCCTCCTCCAGTAGAGAGCTCACCTGACAGGCCTGCTGCTGCAGTGTCTGCTGGACCTGAGCCACAGCCTGGGGACAGCAGGCATACATACACCACTTCATTTTGTTTTCATGGTATGGAAGCTAATTGCAGCGCTGCAATTATTGTAATTCGCTCTGGATGAGAATACCAGCCAAATGTCTAAAATGTTCAAAGGAATAGGATATAGCTGCTATCGGGCAGAAACCTCTTATCTCCATATTCTAACTTTTTGTGTTTTTTCGTAAATTAACGCCCTACTTGATTCAATCCTTCCCATCCTGTGCATTGGACGATGATTTGGTAATGTGTGTTTACCTGGAGCTGTAGGTTAATATCCTGGGTCCTGTTAGCTCCATTAGTTATTTGGTTTACGGCCAACTGGTTAGAGGTGAGAGCTGCATGCAAGTCTTTAACCTTCCTCTGTTGGGTTAGACAAACACTGGGTTCATTAATGTGCATCCATCATTAGACAAAAGTGGACTGGAATACAATACTCAAAGTGTCACACAACCATCTACCAACCATTTTGCTAATTATTACAGGTGTATTCGTTATGAATAAGAATGTCCAATTGTAACAAAATACCACTGATATTATTCAGCTATGACCAAGGTTCAATTTGCTGGGGGGATGGGGGTCCATCCCTCTGCTTTTGATATCCCCCCTCTGGTCATTTATTTCTATCGTCGGTGGGCATTATGCTTTATCCCTTCTACTGGTCAGACGGAATTAAAAACATGCATTTCGTTTGGGGAAATGTAGACTATGTGATATGTTTGATAATATCACAATTGAACAATTTGTTAAAAAAAAAAAACTAAACCAAATTTTAATTCCAAAAATAGCGAAAATAGCAGCTCTACAAGCTACATGAACTACAAGTTTGCATCAGGTAATTTTCACCGTTTCACCAAAGTAGGCTGTTCTCCCCTCTGTTTTATTGTTTCACAAACTGAACCCTGGCTATAACTGGATTTTAACGAAGTGAGACCAGTTATACCAAACACACCAGTGCCTTATTCAGTGTAAAAAAAACACATTACTTATATTAGTCCATGTCTCCGATTCTCTCAGGTTCTAAAGGATTAAAACGGCTTTTAAACAGTGTGTCCAGTTTGGATGAAATGTTAGAGGTAGAGTTGATTTCAGAAAACATTATTATGAATCAAACATGAATAAAACCTTCTAACCTGATGTTGTGTGGTCTGTTCCAGCAGTGTTTCTAGATGTGTCTGTCTCCTGGTGAGACCGGTCTGCACCACAGTCAGGACTCCGGACAGGAGGTCCACACACCGCGGACCTGACTCTGACCCTACTGCGCCGCTGACCTTTGACCCCTGAGAGACTACCTCACTTCCCAGGGAGGACAGCTCTGACAAAACACTCTGCGCAGAAATGTTAACACGTACAGCATAACCTTAAGATCATTTCCAACAATGGACATTGAGATGTTTATAAATACACAGATATGAATTCATATGTCAAAAATAGATGAACCCCTTAAAGAATTAATGGATGATGAACATTGTCATTATTGTCATTAACTATATGTATGACTTCAGTTTTAACCACTCAAACCCTAGTGTCCCTATTCTGGTGCAAACATTTGACATAAATAGCAGATGTACAAGCTCACAATGCTTGTAGATCTTCTATTGTCCACAAAGAGATTTTGTGTTGAGGGAAAGAAGGAGCAGACCTATTATAGAGTCTGCAACTAAGTATAAATAGGGTTTAAGTGGCTAACTGACTTCTGGTCTCAATGTGGTCCACATCTAACAATAAATGAATGAATGAAATAAATAAGAGCTGGTAAGGTATTAGTTAAACACATGAACCCAAGCATCCAAATTCTGGGGGGAGAATTAGCCAAAGATAGCCGATCTTCAAGCTGTGGATCGGCTATTTTTGACGAAGAGATTTGGTGTAGAGGGAAACAAGCAGTCCATGTACAGCTGCAACTCAGGTCCATTTGAAGAAGACCAGAGAGTTTTAAGTGGTTAAAGGTTCAGATTGTTTGGTACAGTGATTTACCTGCAGCTGCAGCAGTCGAAGCTGGGTGTCCTCTTCACGTGTTGTCCCTGGAGGGGACTGCAGCAGGTTGGCGAGGACAGAGAGAGACAGGGACACTCCAGACAACACATCGAACAAACCCTCCTCCAGTTTCTGAAGAGACCCCTCCTCAGGGACAGCCTGGGGTGTGATCAAACCAGGGCAAGTTAGTGAAGTGCCTTGCTCATGGGCAGCATGATCTCAGCATGATCTCTTTCATATCCCTGCCCACTTCCCCTCCGCAAGTCAGTATGGGGATTCAGTGTGGCCTCCCAGTCCTAAACCTGCGTTTCTAACCAGAATACTGTTAAATAATGTGTTTTCAGACAAATAGTTTGAATGGTAAAGAAAACGTGTGAGTTGGCCAATGAGCTGAGCAGCCATTTTCCTAGTTCCCTCCAGTTTTTATTCTTATGGGTGAACATTTCAAAATGCACTCGCTCCTTCTGGCATGACAATCAAATGACATCTTAAAAATATTGTATACAAACAATAAAACCCCTGAGCAGCACTTTAACATCCACAGGGACCCCATGAACAGCTGGTTTTCTATCTATCTACACAGCTAGACTGAATGCAATTAATCACTTAAGCCCTATATACTTCGTTGTATGACAATATTTTGCTGTTTTGGATTTTCTAGCTAGACAAAAATAGAAATTGTTTTGGGGGAAAATGCCTACAATGACATGACCAAAATATGGACTTGAGGGTTAATGTGGTTAACTTGAAGTGCAGGAAACCAGGACCTGGGTCGAAGTGCTCTACACTTATCAACTCTACAGGTATATCTGTGTGCCTTATTGTGTGCATTAATCACAGTACAGGTCAGGAATGCCCCATTTGAGTGACATTGCTTTAATAATTAGCAGACAAGGTAGTGTCCTCACCTGGTCGCATAGCTGAGCAGCAGAATGTCCCAGCTCCCTCAGACGGCTGCTGTGGCTCTGAAGACCAGCCAGGATGGAGCTGTCAATTATCACACAGCCTGATGCTCCGCCAGCCTGACTCTCTGATGAGTCTGACACCTTCACACAGAGTAGGAGGGATGGGTGGTGAGAGATGGTAGATACATAGATAGAAGGATAAAGGGAGATAGTGGAATAGAGAGAGAGAGAGAGAGAGAGAGAGAGAGAGAGAGAGAGAGAGAGAGAGAGAGAGAGAGAGAGAGACAGAGAGAGAGAGAGAGACAGCAAAAAAGAGAGCGCAAGCAGAAGAAAGAAAGTCTGTCACAGAAAGAGAGAAGAAGTTAAGTAGTGAAGGGGAGATACTCTTGTGACGTTCAGCAAAGGGGTCAGCATCACACAGGAGACGACAGACTGATAACTCTTAAACAAGGTGCTAAACACTCCAGCAACACTCCTTTAACACAAAGGAAATGATAGAAAAGTAATAATCAGCCATATATGTGGAAGCAGACTGACAGAGAGAGATACAGACAAACAGATAGGGATAGAGAGGTATACCATGGAGCCATTGTGTACTGAGCTCCGTTCCAGACCCACCAGCCTGCTTAGAAGGTGCTCCCACTTCCTGTCAATAGGCTCCTCCCCTTTCCCATCAGCCTCAGCGGCAGCCAACCTACAAGTGTATGAAACAGTGTATGTTAATATTAAGTAGTGCATTTCATCATCCCTTTCCTCTTTTTCTTTTTCTCTTATTCCACATCCCTCCTTCCCTTCCTTCCCTGTTTCCTTCCTTCCACCCTACCTGTCTCTCTCCCTTGCACTCTAGTCACAACACAACCAGTGTTTTCCCCCATTGTCTAAACATCTATCCAACTGATTATAAGTTAATAGCAAAAATCACCCAGTTACAGCATGGTGTCTGACCTGGTGGCTTGCTGTGTGTGTTCCTCTGTGTCCTGGCTGAGGAGGCGTGCCCTGCTACCCTGCCTGGCGATGGCCTGGGTCAACCCTCGCTGCTCACACAGCTCCTGTTCGAACTCCTGCAAGAGAGAGAGGAGCCACACCACGAGAGCTGCATAAGTCACCTCTGGGAGTGATGACAAACCTGATTTATACTTTGTACAATGAAGTCGCTCACTGAAAACCTATGTCATGAAGCTGTTCAGATGAATCCTGAACACATATATCACTGTGCAAACATAATCGTGTGCGGACAGTGAACTCCAACTTAATTTCTAGTTTTCCATGTTGTCCCTCTGAGTACAGGCTCTTTAATAGCTTATTTATTTAAGTTTGTACTTATGACATGATTTTATGTCCGTCATGTTTGCACGCATTATCTGTGTCCCTTATCAAAAGATAGTAGTAAGAACTGACCAACAGGCTTTAAGAGAACATTAGACTAACATTAGGAGTGGTGAATAAAATAAAATAAAATAAAATAAAATAAAATGAAATGAAATGAAATGAAATGAAATGAAATGAAATGAAATGAAATGAAATAAAATAAAACAAAATAATATAGGAGTGCAGACAAAGCTAGCCCCTTAGCTAATCCTGTTAATAAATAGTCTGTGTGTATGTGAATTGTGTACTACCTTCTGTTGCTGCACACTGTTCTGTCTGAGCAGTTTGTTTCTGGGCGAGGAGAACATCTCCTGAACACTGGCACTGCGTTTCAGCTTGGCCTCCGGAGGGCGCTGTTTTTGGGGAGAAGGCTTCAGGAGGAGAATGGGAGAGCAAAGGAAGGTTGTTAAATGTCAGCATCATTAATTAACCATCATCATAATTATCACCATTATCCACATTATCACCAGATAAAAAAAATATTGGATCAGAAAAAATAAAGGACCAAAGGACAAAATCCAGGACAAAATCTAAGTGGTAAAACCAACATCAGAACAGCAACAGTGTCGTATAATGTACCACACTGTTGCTTTTCTCAGAATCACACAAAACATACAGTACTGTATAATTGTGTGATTCTGAGATGTTTGAGAGGCATCACACTTCAAATCATATCTTTATAGATACAACATACATACAGCATATAATTGTGAATAGACTGGTATATTTCATTAATGGAAGAAATATTACAAACGGTTATGAGGAATGACATTTTATCACAGTAAGAGACAAAAAGGCTGGTATGGTCCTTTAAGTCTCCGTAACGTTTGTTTGAGTGTGTTAGACAGAATGTGGGAGGGTTTCGATCTCTTACAATAATATTGTAAGAGATCACAACCCTCCCACATTATGCATGCAATGTCTGAGTTGTTTTAGGTATGTTTATACATGACAGGTTTGGTATGTGAAAGATTAACTGTCTGTCTGTCTGTTTGTCTTTCTGCCTGCCTGCAGTGGTGTAAAGTAACTAAGTACATTTACTCAAGCACTGTATTACTATTTTCAAGAGATTTTTATACATTAGAAAACTTGAAATGGGACATTGTGCATAATGAGTACTTTTACTTTTGGTACTTTAAGTACATTTTGATGCCAGTACTTTTACTCGAGAACATTTCCGGATGTTTACTTGTAACAGAGTATTTCTATATTGCAGTATTGATAAAAAAATTAAGATTACAAAAAATGTGAGTACTTTTTCCACCACTGTCTGTCTGTCTGTCTGTCTATCTGTCCACGTCGTCTACCTGTTGTGCGTGAGGCTGTATTAGCTCCTCTTCCTGTTTCTCCAGCAGCATGAGCTGGAAGGAGACCAGGCTGGTCTTGAGGACTTCCAGCCTGGAAGAGATGAGGTCTGCAGCCTCCTTCTGGGAGGAGGAGACCTCTGCTCCCTGTTCACCGCCATGCTGCTGGCTGGCCATGCCCAAGGCTGACAGACTGGCCACCTTCTGCTCTATCTCCAGGAACATCTCCTGCACACGCACACGCGCGCGCGCGCGCACACACACACACACACACACACACACACACACACACACACACACACACACACACACACACACACACACACACACACACACACACACACACACACACACACACACACACACACACACACACACACACACACACACACACACACACACACACACACACACTTGAGTAACAAGTTCCATTTAATTCATGTGGTGAACACACAAACGTTCAAAGATTGCACACACAGTCACACATAGTTTGTGTGTGTTTGAACACACCCTTTTCCATTACACTGTTACTTGAGTCTGACCGTTGTTGCTGTTATCATCACTTGTCTTTGCTTTGGTTTCCTTTACTGTTTTCGGTTTCTGTGTAAACTGTTATGCAAAATACTGAATGATATATCAGAGCAGCTGTACTCAGCATATTTGCACTGGAGTGCATTTTTTTGTATTGATCGTGAAATTCAGACCCAATATTATGCTGCACTAGACTAGACAGTGGCAGCGGGAGGTAACTCTTTGGATATTTGCGCCACTGGTCTTACCAGATCACTGAAGCTCTTTGCGGTTTAATGTATAGCGGTTTAACCTGGGCTATGGGCTGATCTTTGTTTTTTCAATCCCCAATGAGTTTTGATTGGAAAATAAATAAATGAATAACCAAACAAACAAATAAATCAATCAATAAACAAACAAACACTGGTGTTTTTGCATAATGTAACTTTAAATATCCCAATATTCTACAGTTATTAAGGGTCAAGTTAGATATAGGTGTTTTTCAGGAGAGAGAGCGTTCATTAGGGAGACATGTCTGGTCTATTTGAATAGGAGTTGAGAGTGTGTTCCTGTGTGTTTTGTTTACTGACAAAGCCTCCATTCAAATCTGTCGTGCCATGGAACAGCGTTTAACCTCTGAAACTTTAATGGAGGGGTCATGTTACTCTGTCGGGGTCAGCAGTGACTGAGTGAATCCTCACAAGGTGAATACCTGTATCCTCCCACATAGTACAGAAAAGGAGTACATTTGTGCTGTTCCACTTGAACCCTATACACTTCATGGACCACAGTCCCCCAGGGGTCTATACTAGGCTCCCTCCATTTTTCCCCTCTACACCAATGTCTTCGCCGAAAATACTCAATCTACAAGCTCACACAACATGTCACAACCCGACGCGTTCTGAGCTTGTATTGTACATTCACTACTTTCACAGAATATTCGCCCCCAGAATAGGCCCCACACATACCTGCACACAGTCCTTACTGTAGGTAATCGGATCAATATCTCTGAATTGGCGACAAATGTGAAAGGTGGTGACTGGGGTATTTTCTCTGGGATAAAAGTAAATTCTCTGGTTCAGAATGGACAGCAATAACACTAGAATAATAAGTGGTTTAATCCTAATTTACACGCCCTAATAATGAGGTATTTACAGATAAAAGTGTCCAATTGTTAGAAGGATGGACATTGTAGAAAGACAGGCATGATACACGGTAATACTGTACTTATTGCCAGTTTGGCTGACACCCACTGCAGGTCACCGCGCCCTCAAGGCAAACAGCTGGTAATTTGTCTGACTCTTTAATGTTTACATAACCTTGTCTAATATCATAAAGTCATATTTTCTGTACACAGACAGCAGGACTATTCACCAGTAAGACTCCCTAATCGGGAGATAAGCGACCGTAGGTCACATGTATACAGAAGAGGGCTGTAACGGCGATTGGTTCCTAGTTGTGTGGGCAATGTATAGTTTTGTTTGGTGGTCTAAGAAATGTGGTGGCAGGCATGTTGATGACATGAGTGTACACATACTGTGTAGTGTGTAGCAATTTGCGTGTTTTTAGGGGCAAAACTGTAGGAGTAGTGGGCAAAAATGTGTTGTGAAAAGCGGCCTGAAGGTGGCGCTAGAAGAGGGCCATGTGAGAAATTAGGGGTGGGGTGTCCGCGTTGCCTCGGCGGACGAATAGGTACCGGCCGCGGCTCTCCCGGACGCTCCTAGCCCGAGTTACGGCATTTTATGTGAGCTGCAGTGGCAGGGGGTCCTCCACTGGGGGCGCCACCACTTTTGCATCCGTTCTGGAGCACCAGGAGTGGGTGGTCCCCGGGAATGCCCCGTGAGCAGCCCCGTTGGGGTGGTCATTTGGTAATTTGTCCACATGTGCTCATTTTTTACACTTGGGGGTCCCCGAGGCAGCTGGGGGTCCCTGGAGCTCCGGGGGTCCTTGGAGGGTGTAGTTTGGCAGGTAAGGAGTGTGTGTGCAAAATCTGGCATGGATCGGGGCAAGGGGTGCGGAGATATGAGCAGGGCAAAAGTGTGACGTGCTGATTTTTTACACTTGGGGGTCCCCGAGGCAGCTGGGGGTCCCTGGAGCTCCGGGGGTCCTTGGAGGGTGTAGTTTGGCAGGTAAGGAGTGTGTGTGCAAAATCTGGCATGGATCGGGGCAACGGGTGCGGAGATATGAGCAGGGCAAAAGTGTGACGGGACGTGTGTGACGGAGGGACGGACGGACACCTGGAGCAGGTTTCTATAGTAAATGCGACCTACGGTCGCAACTACAGATGTACTACTCAACCTCCGGGTCAAACCCATGTTCAATAACCCATGTTAACCACGGGTTTTGTGTGTGACAGACGCTCTCTTGTAGGGAGCATCCTTGTAACATGCTCGAGGACAGTGGGTCCTAACTGGTGTCACAGTGGGAACTGAATGTTTACATTGACCATGAAATCAGTACACAACTGTTACTCTTACTCTCTGTTATGACTAATTTATACTTCATCATACGATCACTGAAAATAACAGATTTTCAACTGGAAAATGTGGGTCATTGAGTTGTTTGACAAAGTATAATTTAAGCTCTAAGGTTGTTCTTTTATCTAAGGCCATGTCAGAACATTTTACTACCAAATCCACTGTTTGAAATACATTGCCATGCAATACATATTTGATTAACAAGATTCAAGGGCCTTTTAGATAAGACAGATAAGATGTTTATTGTCACCGTATGGAACATACAACGGAAGGGTTCGTTTAGTGCATCCATCAACAAAGAAATAGAGCAACATTATGCCATAAACTGTTAGTCCGTCATAGTCAAGTCATCTTAGTCTTTTAGAAAATCACCGATGTGTTTGAGTCACAAACAGGACTTAGTGTTTACTGAGACTGAATCAGACACGCATCGAAAGGCTGCAATAAAACGTGAACAGTCAACAGTTATGAACACTTTTAACTGTGATAACAGAGGTTTGAAATATGAATGGACTGATAAAAGGACTAATAAATACTAAAAAGGAAAAGTATTCTCACCTGGGAGCTGAGAGCCTGTAACTCAGAGTTAACCTTTTATATATTCAATCAATCATGTGTTTAACTTCAACATGACTATCTGCAGAATAAACCATTTAAAATCATTCTAGTATCACAATCAACAAGATGGGTAAAATGTGAAAATGTAAAGGTTAAATCCATCTAGAATGTCTAGACAGACAAAACATATGACTGCATATGTGATCCTCAGTTTTCTTCCAGAAGTACACTGTAAAATCCCAAAGTGTTCGTTTAACTCGGACATTATTTAAATAGAACTATTTTAATTTGAATACTCTCAGAGTTAAATTAACACTTGTTACTGTGCAGCATCCCTGGATGTCCTACCTGACAGGTGAGGAGCTGCTCTTCCACGCTGCCCTGCAAGGTTGTGGCCGACCCCATGGCCTCGGTGACGCTGTGGGGGGCTCCCAGGCTGCTCCGGGCCCTCTGAAGCCAAACCTCCAGCTGACCCGTCCGCTGCAGGCAGGCATGGAGCAGCCCTTCACTGGGGCTGGGCACACACCCAGACCTTGCTGACGGGACCTGGGGGAATCAATTTTCAATTCAATTCAATTTCAATCACACACGTGTGCACACAGTCTACCTGTCAGCATCACAGACAGAAGGAACAAGGGCTGTGGGGTCCTCAGGAAAAATATAAGCTGAACACATTACATTCCTAAACTTAGAAAACTGTAGGCATAAACTACTACCTGTATGTACAGTAGGCTTCCTCTGCAGAGTTGGCTAAATGATGAGCTCTAATTCTGCTTCCCCTCTGTGTGTGTGTGTGTGTGTGTGTGTGTGTGTGTGTGTGTGTGTGTGTGTGTGTGTGTGTGTGTGTGTGTGTGTGTGTGTGTGTGTGTGTGTGTGTCTGTCTGTCTGTCTGTCTGTCTGTCTGTCTGTCTGTCTGTCTGTCTGTCTGTCTGTCTGTCTCTCTCTCTCTCTCTCTCTCTCTTCCCTGCTGAGTTCAGGTGCAGACTAGCAGAAGTAGAATGACACTAGAAAGCTACTATAGCTGTACATTGTGTAGCTACTACAGCACTCTCTATGAGATGACCCGATTGACGGCCTACAGTCCTAATTCTCACACAGTCACACTGTCCCTACTCCCATGAGCCCTTTCTTCTCCTTCCTTTTCTTCCACCCCGTTTAATGCAGTTGATTCTTTCAGTCCAGCTCCCTCCCTCTCTGTTCCCCTCTCAGCCTATTTCCCCGTCTGTCAGTCTGTCAGTTAGTCAGCCAGTCAGTCTGTTTGTTTGTTCTTTTCTTTCCCTCCCTGTGCTGTTCCACCCACCTGTGGCTGCAACCACTTCCTGGTTTGGTGGCACTTAGTGAGCGAGCTCCAGTGACAAGGACTCATTAGCGCATAGCGCTCTCTCTGTGTGTCTCTCTCTCTCTCTCTCTCTCTCTCTTTCTCACACACTCAGAGGGAGAGAGAGGCGAGAGAGGGACTTCGCGCATATGTGTGTGTGTGTGTGTGTGTGTGTGTGTGTGTGTGCGTGCGTGCGTGCGTGCGTGCGTGTGTGTGTGTGCGTGTGGCAGGGAGAGGGAGGTGAGAGGCTTCAGGCTACAGTAGGTGGAGTTGAGATAAGGGGCTGGGTTACTGGTTGCTGGTTACAGCCTCTGTCAGCTGACTAAGCAGTAAACATGAACACACTTCCCCGGTGTCTGCCCCAACTGCTGCTGTGGTTTGGCTGCCTGACGTCACTTTGTGTCAAGGGATTTCATGTTGGTTTGCTTTTATCCTAGCCTGGCTCCAGACCATTGACTCCGCCCACTCACTGAGTGGACTGCCTCTCTCGCTTCAGTCAGATAATCAGGCTACTTTTATCCCTATTTTTTTAAAACTATATGGTTACCAAAGCGAAAAGAGGAAGACAAATATATTATTTGACAAGTTGAGTGTCAACCCAATACAGAGGTAATGTAAATTTACAAACACAAGCTCCAAACATTGGGTTTGTTAATGCACAGTGATATGTACAGTACCTTCCTTAATACTGGTAAAGGTTAAGCACGTGCATCCAGTTTTCAGCATAAAGAGGTCAAACCATGCTGAATATAGGTGTAAATATATAAAAAAAATAAAAAAAAAATAAATGATAATTTTGTATTATTTTTAAATAATTAAACATCCATTTATTAGAATTGCCTAGAGGGTGGGTGGACAGTGGACGGTCACAAACATGTGGACTTGGCACGAACACTGGTCAGGGGTCTACCACCAGTATAGCCACAAAAGGGTGCCACAAGTGCACCGTTGTTCCAATCCGCACCAAACTGGGCACAAACACTGTTCAGGGGTCTGCCATGACAATAGTCACACCAGTATGGCCCCCAGGGCCCACACCAGGGGCCACGTTAGGGGCACACTGTTGCTCCAATCCGTACCAAATTTGGCACAAACCCTGTTCTGGGGTCTGCCCAGGCCCAGTCATTAGGCACGTTCTGTATCCACCACTGTCTGGTACCTGGTTTAACCAAGCCCCCAGAGTTGCTGAGAAACATTGAAGCCGCCACCCCAGTGGCCAAAGCTGGAACTGCAGGCGGGGAGAAATACATGCACGAGCAAAACATACCGAGATATATTTAAATATATAGATATAAATATGTAAACATATTATACATAAATACATATGCATTTACATATAAATAGGCATCTCGAGTGTATTTAATAAATATCTCGCGTTCAATCCTTGACACACAGGCTGCCGTAGAACGCAAAAAGGACACTAGTGCGCATGCTCATAACTCTATGGTGTGTCCAAAAACGACTCAATAATTCTACTTCCGGCAGGCTTCCGGGTGCTTCAAAACGCCAGTGAGCACATTCATTGAAATGATAGCTGGGGGCGGGGCAATCCGCCCTCTAGTTATATTATACCTCTATGGGTTTAACAAGGTTTGAATACCTCTCTGGCAGTGTCTTTATTAGAGTGTTAATGGCAAAGGGCATTTAGGAAACCCATCTATTATCCTGTTAAACTAAGTTAAAATCAGGTCATTCATTGGCATGGAAGACATTTTTTTGGAATGGTTCTCGGCAGAGGCGTTTCTGGGTGTACTGGCACCCTAGGCCAGTGGTTCTCAAAGTGTGGGCTGGGGACCCCCCTCGGGTCCTTGAGGCGGTTCCAGGGGACCCCAGCAAAACTGCTTAATAGCATCAACATCAGTTTAACCACTTTAAACCTATTTTATACATCAGCATACAACAATGGACAGCTGGCAACAGTGCCTGTTGTGACTATGAGCAGTTTGGATAATCCAATATCATGATGACGAGTTACTTGGAATTATATTCTGATTTGATTTGAGTAACGAGGTGTCCAATGTATGTAGTAGAGTAAAATAATAACTTAATTAATATTTTAAATGTATTGAAGTAAGTGAAAGTTGTGATGAATAAGTCACTAACTCTAAGTCAACTATAGAAGTAATGTAAACTTTTTTCCGCATTCATTAAATCAGTGTCCTATTCAGAAGAAAACCTGGAGACTGGCAAGTCAGCCTCACTGTATACTGGCTCTACTGTAGTAGTATTTTTTAAATCAAAGATTTGCCATGGACATGGACAAGTCTTGCCACGGACACGTTTGTCTGAGTACAGACAAATTGATGACCTCTGGTGGTGCACTACAGCAGTGTCTAAACACTTCAAATGGCCATAACTCGGTGACCATTGCTCTGATCAGCGCAATATAGGACTGAATTTGAAAATCTAGTTTTAATAAAAGTGCATAAATATAATTAAAAATCACACCCAGTGTGAAGTGAGCGGTGTGGTCATCACAGTGATGGAAGCTCACTTAAAAAAAAAGTTTTTTTTAAAAAAGTGCATAGTCCTATTTATAGATTATTCATTTCATCATGTGTCTCGCTAGCCAATCACAGTGCTGAATAGAGTCAGCCAATAGAGTCAGCCAATCACGGTACAGCTAGGGGTGTACTAATGAAGAGGGGTGTGCTATTATGAGCCAATCACAGTACAGCGAAGGGTGTACTAATGAGGTGTCCCAACCCCACTTATAGGCTCAAAAAATGTATGTGAGTAACCTCAACACTCTACTGTACATCATATATAATTTAGTTAATTCATTGATTTATCCAAAAGTCGATTGTTATCTTGGATAGCTATAGACAGCAGCAGCCCAATCCATCCTGTAACTCAACCACAGACCCCCCACCCCCTCCACCCCCATCTTTTTGCCATCCTGTAACTACATGTGTGCAACAAGTCTCCATCAACCAGGCCCCTACAGTACCTCTACATCCACTGGTGCATGGTTAGGTAAGGCATAACAATAAGGTTATGAGTTATGACGCTGCGTTGTGAGACATGGTGCTGAGATCGGGGTGGTAGGATGGGGGTAGGTGACGACAGACATATGCTTACCAGGGCTGCCGTACGACTCAGGCCCCCCATGTCCTCTTGGTGCTGGGGTGAGATTGCGCTCTGAGGGCTACTGCGTGTGATGCTAGAGGTGGAGGTGGACGAGGAGGCTGGGGACTCTGGTACAAGGTCCCCACATTGTGCGGATGGTGGTGTTGCGTCTGTTAGTTCAGAGGGTTTGTCTACCTGCGTGGCAGCGGCACGAGATGCGGCAGATGCAGTCTCATGTGTTATGCGCGAACCAGCTGTGCACCCCTCATTTGGTTCTGTCAAAACCCTCTCAAAGGTTAGAGAGCGCAGAGGAACAGGGTCTTGAAATGTCTCTATGGACCACATACCACTGTCCGCCCCTCTGGCCTCAGCCGCTTTGGCCTGAAAGTCTCCGGTGATGCCGGCGCCCTCTACCCTGAGCTCACAAGGAGAGGGTAGGATTACATGCGTGTGCTCAGCGGGTGTACGTGCGTCAGTGTGAGTCTGGGCTTGTACATGCACGGTCTTAGCATGTGCACGTTCAGAGGGTTGTGGGTGCATGCCTGCAGCCTCCTCCTCAGCACACATCTGCAAATCCTCAGCTTGTGTTTGTTCGACAGGTGAGCGCGCCTCCTCCTCGGCATGTGTGTGCCTGGCTGATGTGTGTGTATGTTTGCCAGCGGTGTGTGTGCGCTCTGTGTGTGTCTTCAGCCCCCCGAGCTGGTTGTCATCCCCCCTCCATGCATGCCCCCTCAGTCCTTTCATGAGTTCCTGACACAGAAGAAGAGACGGAGGAGTAGATCATTGTTGTGGATTTATTTGGCTTTTGGCTTTTTATTGTCTCGTTTGGCTGCACAATGACTGTAATGCACTCACAAAATGGTAAGAGGGGAACAAATAAATAACCTACAGTACAATACATGCAAAAATGTAAGACATCTAACGTGACTTGCTGTTTTGGGGTAAAAACCTGATATCTCCAGTGTGTCAACTTTACAGGAATTTAGAAAAATAGAATTAGACTGATGGTCATGCATTGTTGACATTTTGAAAAGGTTTCATCTATCTATGTAATACTTTAAGCAGAAAAACACTCACTTTGACCTGAAGCTACAAGGTGTTTACCCAATAACAGCTCTGTGTTAATTTCTATTAATTAAATGTAATATCAATTCAACTTTATTGTCATGAACACAATGAGCAGGCACATACAGTATGTAAACGAACGGAGGGCTGCAGCTTGTCAGTTAATCAGTGCATTTTCATGGCCAACAGCAATCGTAGGAGATATGGGGGTTTATATAAATTGGTCTAGAAAATAAAAGGGAACTTCTTGGCTCAAAGCAAGCAATGCTTCATCATTACATCCTGCTTCCAGCCAGGGATGGAGCAATTCATTAGATCTGTAAACAGATTTATCATAATGTTGAGCTTGTAGGAAGAAAAAAGCATTTGTGTGCTTCCACATGGAAAATAAGGGTGTTTGAACAAAATAGTCCCTACATTCACATTGGCAAATAAGCTTAGACAGAAATGGTCTACCGAAGGGTCAATAATTTAAAATGTAATATATTACTTTATGTAATGCCTATCTTAAAACAGTGTTATCTATCTTAATCGTATAATACATTATAAAACATGGTACACAGGTCTGACTATTGGTACATTTGATGTAAAGTCTAACAGAATAACTCAGTATTTTTATAAAATCTAATATAAATCATCACAATTAAGGTCCATGCTAAAATCATATGGTAGACTTTTCTTTTTTAAACATCAGACACCCCACATGTTGATTACCACTGGACACTTCTCTTTCCATTTGGTGGAAAGGGTAACTGTCTTATTGTTAACCTCACACTGTAAAAGTCTTTCTCACTTAGTTGCAGATTATGTGCTATGCTCTCGCTAGCAGCTGTGAACCACACAGCTTTTCTCACTTGTCATTGAGCAGGCAGAAATGCTCACTGAGGAAGTGCAGCCTCAGTAGTCCTTCATGTAAACACACAAACAAACATCGGAAAAGTAGCTCTGTGCCATATTTATCACTGGTTTATCACACTGCTTTTCCATAAATGTCATGATGCAAGTACAAACACAAGTGTCCACAGTAAACAGACTGCCTACATTCAAGAGAAGCTAATACAATACTTGGAATTCTTCTTTGCCATGTAAATGCACTGAAGGTAGAAAAGAGAGACGCATCAAGAAGGATTGGGAGTTCGAGAATCGGTTCTAGAGGTTGAGAGTTCTAGGGTTGGTTCTAGAAGAAGTTGGGGGTTCTAGACTTGGTTCTAGAAGATTCTTAAAGTTCTGAGGTCAGTTCTAGAAGACGTTGTGAGTTGTAGGAATTGCTCTAGAGCAACTTGGCAGGGTTGGGGTCCTAGAACAAGTTGAGAATTCTAGTCTCTTTTCTAGAATTTAGAAGTGCTAGAACAGCTCTATGGATGTTTCTAGAACAAGGTTGGAAGTCCTGAAGTTCTAGAGAGTTCTCCTGGGCCTTCTAGAACTAGGAGACTACACATCTCTGCTGGGGCCTAGGGGAGGGGGACCTGGAGAGGGTGACGGTCGACGGTGTGTTTACCATGTCGGGCAGGGATTGTGTTGTGACTGTGCCCAGGGGCACATCTGATAAAGCTTCAGATGAGCCTCCTTCCGATGTGTCAGATATGCCCGCTAAGCCCTGAAGAAACATGAGTAGGTGTTAGAATAAGGGTCAGATGTTATTCAGAAACACATTGGCTTAAACTGTGATCACCAAACTACCTAATAGTTACTTATGGAGGCAGCACTGTTAAAGGCTGCTATTTCGAAAACCAATTAGACTATTGGAGACCCTTTTGTTGGCCAATGGGCATACTTTCTGTAGCTTTCTGTTAGTAGAGGTACCCAGTTGATAAATAACTTAATTATTTAGTCTAATATAGTTATAATAACCAAGTCATCCAGTCAATACAACACTTGTTATTTAATGTTATTATTTTATTATATTTTTTTCAATATGAGTTCTGTTAAATGTTAAATCAAATCAAATCAAATCAAAAACAATTTGTTTAGGGTGATTTATAGCTCAACTGGTCACACTGGTTAACAATTTATTGGTTCAAATTAAAATCACAATTAATCCAGCTCTACCAGACTGAAGACAGATACTCGTTTGTCTCAGTCATTTGTTGCTAAAGGGGGCTGGATCAAGAAAGGTATTCACATTTCATGTATCCAGCTGATGCTCTTTGCTCTGATCCTTAAAGTGTAAATATACTGTAGAATGAGCTTCAATTAACAGATGACTACTTTACAATTCTAAAAAAAACAATGGTTCGCTGGAAAAAGTTATGAAGAAGAGGTGTATCACTTGCAATTTTAGGTTGAACCAATAACATTTCCCCATGTCGTTACGTTACCTGTGTGTCAGGTTCAGGCTGGCTGTCTGTTTCTTCTGAGGTGACCAGGATACTTTCCACTGCACCAGCTCCAGTCTTCTCTGAGACAACAGCTACGGGTTCCTGTCATGAACAGCAAAATAGCAATCACCTTCATTAGGACAATAATCTATTGGCAAAAATGTACCGATAGGAAAAATGGGGGTTGGGGTAATTACCCATGTTAGATACTGGTGCCCTATTACTCAAGGAGGGAAAAAATACAGTATACATTTGTTCAGTCATGCGTGTACATTGCCCCCTAGAGGAAGGAAAAATAAGCAAGAAGAAGAAAAGGAGAGGAAGCCACAGATGATCAGAGCAGTCTATGAGAAATAAAAGTAGATCCCAAGGTGTTTCAACAGCTTTATTCAGGAAGGACACCATGGAACATTTAGTCAGACAGTCAGGTGGAACAGAAGGAAGTGGACGGTGGTGTGGTGAAAAATGTGGGGATACAGGCTCAGTGCCAGCAGAGAAGCAGATAAGCAGGGAGTGAAGCGACCCAGCTCAAGGACAGGACAGGGAATAAGTAAAGATCAGACACCTGCGGTCAAATAGTTTGCACAGTGCAAAATCCTCAGTGTTAATGTATCTCTCAGACAGTGTACAAATAGTATTTGGTGACATTTGTAAACTCTCTGAGTTACAAATGGATAAATTAACACTGATGATTGTATTGTGCAGGAATCTTTCATTGGGTTTGTTTTATGCTTCTTGTACCATGGGTGGCATTGGGACAATCCAGGTCCACTAAATTCACTCTCAAATACTTTGCTGCTGTCTCAACATTCAAGCAGTGACTGTACGGTCATATGCACAAACCCAACCCATCTAACATATAAGGAGCATAAACACTCTAAAACATTATTTGTCCGAAATGATGTGAGCCCTAAACTGCATATGATGTTTTCTTAGATCACAGGGGGAGTGAGGTCACAAGGAGGAAGTGAGGCCACGAGAAGGAAGTGAAGTTTACGTTGAGGAAGGGTGCATCCACACATGAGCGTATGCTGACGGCAAACGCTACGCTAGCCCCGTACACACCCATGTTATAGGAAAAACCGGACCGGAACTTCCGGTTTCTAACTTAACATGGGTGTGTACGGGGCTAGCGTAGCGTAAGCGTAGCGTTTGCCGTCAGCATACGCTCATGTGTGGATGCACCCGAAGTGAGCTTTACGTTGAGGAAGTGAGGTCAGAGAGTTTGGCAGCAGGTTGGTACTTGTTCCTGTTTACCTCTATGTCAATGCCCACAAGAGTCTGCATGAGCCACCATAGAACACCTCCACCTTCCTCCTCTTTCTTCTCCTCCCTTTCTCTCTCCTCCTCCTCCTCCTCCTCCTCTATCTGGGACTCACCCAGAATCTCCTGTTGTTGTCATGGGAATATGCAGAGTAACAGGTATGCAATCTAAAGTGTATTTGGGAGGGTGAGCGTTGTTTTGACATACTGTAGTATATCATAGAGGACAATAAAGCTTCATGATAAACTTGAAATCTAGATATCAAACTGAGGAGTCAACAGCAAAAAAAACAAAAAAAACAGCAACAACTAACTTTAGCAGTGTCCCAAAACTTCACCAAATTACCGTATTACAAATTATCAATATAAAAAGGTATGAATAACATGCAGACAGAATTCATATATTAGGACTGCCCCTTAAGTCAAATAAGCCATTTTGGTCTTAGACGAGCAAGAGAATTGTTAGTTGATTAGTCGATTAGTCCATTAGTCTAGCCATTACGATATCAACATAAGAATGTTCAGTTCTCAACCGTATCAACTTGAAAAAGCTGGTTGCTTTTTTTGTTTTGTTTGATAGATTTGTCAGTTAAATCAAATAAACGATTGACTATTAGTCAACTAATCATTTTGTTAGTCCAGAATAGCCGTAGAATATATTGCATTCCTGTTAGTATACAGATAAAGAGTGGGTTAAGCATGCATGTACCATCTAAATCTTAGATGGAATTATTCATTCTAAAATAATGAATAATGACAGGTAGTGGCCTGGTAATGTTTCGTAATTGATTGGTGACTTACACTGTACACTCAACATCAGATGTTTTACTGAAGCTCAAAGTGTATGTGGCAGGCAGCGCTCACTTCCAAGGCAGGTAGGGATAGTCCTGTCTTTAATACCCCCTAACGTGGCCTAATCTACTTTCATGGTTTCAGATTCTATCTGGTGTATTTATATACATGCAAATATTAAATATAAAGTATATGTCAAATAGTTGTTTCTGAGAATGCTCAACTTTCTTTTTACATTAATAATCTTTTTATGATACAGTAGCCATATACTCATGTACTGTGCTGTTAGGGTGGTATTCCCTTCGCTTATATTTCTATAACATATGGCTCCAAAATCCTACTCTAAACACAAAGGCAAATAATTATAGTAAGGAAACATTTGAATAAATCACTAAATCTGTTGAACCCTTTCACATTCAGGAATGTTACATTTTCTCTTCCAGAAACTACTTTGTTCCCCATTTTAAATCCCACCCATCCCAATTCCAAATCGTTCGAAATCAAATCCTACTTCCTATCTCCTGTCATCCACTTAAACTTAGACAATCCCATGCCCCTACGCAAGTGTGTGGTCATCCTCTAAAAAAGAGAAGTAGAATGATACAAAAACACCCAGTAAGATTATTAGACTCTAAAAAATATAAAAACTACTCATTTTCAAATTCCAGCTCAATACATTTACCGGCATGTACAATTAAGAAACATTAGTGATGACCAAATCTGGGTTAAACAACTTTTTCAAAACAACAACAAACAATAATGTTTTAATTGTCTAAGGTTATTTGACCCAAGGCTGGGGCTAACCACTGACTTTTACCAAGACCTTTCTATTCTACATGCATGAATGATAAGGTTGAGAGCTAATATTATTTGTTCTAGCTAAGAAATCGTACCTGGGAAGGTTATCAATGACACAGAGAATAGGATGAAGTTGACAGGGGTAGAGTAGGGTGAAAATACTATACACTGCCACTTGGCACTAGACCTCACTTATCATGCAACTATAAAATATTATAATCACTACATAGCACTATAACCAACAACGTTCAAAACCCCCCAAAACAAATCATGGCAGACACACTGGCTGCATACCTCTGTTTTTTCAGTCATCCAGGATCTCCTCTGTTCAGGAGAAGATGCTGCCACGGTCATCAGCGTGGCTCCAGACTTCCGCAACACATCCTCCTCAACATGAGCGATCCTGATCAGACCCTTTTCCACACCATTCTTCTAGGAGACAGAGAGGAATATGTGTTAACTTGAATGTGTGTTAACATAACGGTAGGGTAAGTGATATTCTTTGGTTAAAATAAGTGTTTAATAGCTCCGTATTCTGATAGTACTCATTGATATAGAATGTTTGTTCAGTAAAAGGAGTCTCCCTGTCTCTCCAGCTCTTTAGTAAGCAGAAAAGGCATTTTCAGGACGGGATACCCATTTTAACCAATCAGGAGAGAGAACTCGGACAGGATACAGATTAAATGAGTGAAATTGGAAGTGATGACACAAAGAAATGAGCAGCAACATTTTAGCTGGAACACTACATTTAAGCTGATAAATTGGTATTCTTTCCTGATTGGTTGGTCACCCACCTGAAAACTGAACAAACACTCTATACGCAATGAATACTATCAGAATATAGTGCTTAAATCTTTTAGCGAAAAACTTTTTGTTTTAACCAAAAAATATCTCTTACCCTACCTAACTATACAGACATGTGAAACTCTTTCGAGAGTTGACACCTCCTCTTAGAACAGAACACTGTAAACTAAAGCCTTAAACAGCCCACTGATCACTGTGTCATACATACAATTCATAATGTAGTTTCTTTAAAATAAGATTCTGACAGCATTGCTTCATTATACTGTGCTATAGAGAGATAGTGGGAAGGGGACAGAGAGATGGGATAAATTAGATATGAACTGGCTTCATGTTCCTTATTTTACCTGTGTGTCCTCTGAGAACACCATTTTAGGTGAGGTCTTCTGTTGGGCTGATGCGGGACCAGCCTGGTTGGTTGACAGTGCCTTAGCTGGGCCCGGGGTCAGAGGCTGCTGGAGGAACAATGCAGGAACCTTCTGCAATGGGAAGGTAAAACAGGAAGGCGTGTGCTTGTTAAGAGAGTTCTAGTAATGACAACATAAGCAAAGATAACATTTGCAACATTTGACAGGCACCAGGGGCAGACTGGGAACAAATATCAGCATGGGAATTTACAATACAGTTTATGAAAGAAACAGAAATGAAAGGGCATCACATGATAATCAATATGGGACCAGTACCCCTACGGTCTATTGCACTCTGTGTACTGCAGAGACTTATGAGACAACAATTTTGACAGTACTTTTGGTTTTGCCTTCTATGGGAGGAAACTGAAAAAGAGAGAAGTACTTCTAAGTTACAAAAGCTGTAGATCTTATCAACTTTATGTTGAAATTTGAGCAAACTGTTCTTCCTCGAGGCTCAGGTTCTTTGGCGTGTGCACAGGATGGTCCGATATTTTATCAGTCTGTTGTGGCCAGTGTGCTCTTTTCTGCACATGTCTGTTGGGGGGTTACATCAACAGGAAGGTGTGGAGGGCGTGGCGGAGGTGAGAACGAAGCAGCAGCTAGCCATCATGGCTAACCCCTCCCACCCTCTTCAGAAATAAATAGTTTGTTGCCTGAGCACCACAGGCAAAGACGTATTCATACTCCCACCATGGAAGACTGACGGTCTTGGTCATTTGTTTGTGCCGGTGACCATGAAGCTGTATAATGATGCTAAGGGTCATTCCTCTACCAGGCATTCAGCCTGGTCTGTGGAGTGTGGATTAATGATTATTAATTATTAGGATTGTCGAAAAAGGATTAATGTGACTTTTTATTTTTTTGCTACGCTGTATCCGTTCTTTTCCCTTGTTACATATATTTGCCCCTGCTGGCCTTTTTATTTATTTATATCTTTCTTATCTTTCTTTTAACTTACAACTAACTACCTGGTATTAGCTGTTTTTGTGTTATTTTCCTATGATGACTGTGTAACCCAAAGGCAGCTGAATTCCCCTCGAGGGATAAAATAAAGGGCTATCTACCGAATCTACTGTATCAAAATCACAATAAAAAAAACATAATTAACCAAGGTAATGTTGCAAAGGAATACATGAATAGTTTGTAACTAAAGTGCACAATGCAAGGATTAACTTACCACTAAAGGCGTGTAATAATTCAAAAAGTGTTGCATGTGCAAAATGATTGAAAATGACTGGCCCATGGACCAAGTGCCCCATCGGGAATATTGCCGAAATTCCTGATGGCCGGTCCGCACCTCCATACAGGCCTCCATAGACATAGACCCCCATAGACCCTGAGAAGGTTTGTATACAGTATGAGCAGAGTAGCAGACAAATCCTTAGTGCTCTAGTTTCAGGACCACCATAGTGACTGAGTATGAGAAGAAATGAAGGAAGGAAGGAAGGTTGGAAAGCAGGATGGATGGCAGGATAGGATGGATTGTTGTACTGTACCTTCTCCAGTTCCAGGAGGGTTGTTTGGAGCTGGTCCACTAGAGGGAAGACAATGAGGGTCTCCTCAGATTTCTCTGGCAGACACAGGCCTGGTTTACACTTCTGGATCTCTGCTACGGTCCTCCTCATTGACTGGATCCTACCCTCAACCAACTAACACACACACACACACACACACACACACACACACACACACACACACACACACACACACACACACACACACACACACACACACACACACACACACACACACACACACACACACACACACACACACACACACACACACACACACACATGCACGCACACGCAACGGGAAGAGGAATCTGAATACATTTCCTTCCACTGATGTACTGATTCTAAATTCTATGCAGTGTCCAATTACACATGGATTAAAGCAAAATAAAATATGACGATTGAAACATTTTCAGTGCGATTTGTGAAGCAGTGAAAGGAACCCCCCACACTAAGGATGTTTTGTAAATAATCAACACAATATGTAAACTTATGGTGTTTTAGTAACATTGTTCGGGCTTGATTTAATACGTCTACATACTGTAGGTGAAGACAGCACAGATTGAGGCTTTATCCCAGACCATTAGGGTCTTATGGAAGATGATTCTGAACATAATTTGCTAGTTTGACCACTTCAAATGCCCTTATCTTAAAATAATAACAGAAAATAGCCTATCTACAAGCTCTCAATGTGTCCAATCCAAATGACCATGGCGACTGAGACCTTTAATCCATGTGAACAGCTGACCAGGGTTCTGTTCTGCTCCCATACCTTGAGGCTGTCTTCCCTTGGACTGGGGAGTGTCTCTGGACACGTAAATAAGTTCTTGATCTCAGCCGCTTCCTTCTCCATGCTCCTCACTTCACTTTCAATGGCATCCACTTCCTGAAGAACAATACCAGACCTCTTATTAGTTTAGAGACCACACACACACACACACACACACACACACACACACACCTCCATATTTGGGCAAATATATGATGTGTGGAACTCCATATTTGGGCAAAATGTTGGGGGACATACAGAACGTATTTTATATACAGTATGCCCGCCCCTTCGGGACCACGCCATATAATCAATTATGCCCGAACAGACTGGATTGGGTAGAGGACAGGTGTAACATAGGAAGGAAAGATAAACAAAAGAATAATAGACTCACAGCAGCGGCGTGTTCTAGCTGAGACAGCGGAGAGGCAAAGCTGTCCTGAACTTCGGCCACCTGGCAGTCAGCCTCCAGCAGCTGCTCTTGCAGAGAGGTGATGTCACACACCCGCGACATGTCTTTCAGCACTTCCCCGAAGCCCTCTAGCGTCACCCTGATCTGCTCAGCATCGTTCAGAACCATCTGACACAAAAATAACCAATGTCACTGGTGCAGATTTTTAAATTGATTATTCACAACTGCCATTGGATTGGATTTCAACTTTGACATCAGCACCATAAACAGTAAAATCCTCAGTGTTCGTTTATGAATTTGAACTCTGACAGTGACACTCTCAGTGACTGAGGATTTTACAGTGTATAAACAAAATAGGATAGGATATGAATATGATGATGAGAGGGGTCCTTGTAAGGCGGGAGATGGTGTTAACTAACCTGTAGAGCGCTGACATGGCTGCTCAGACATTTAGCGGTGGTGTAAGTACAGGGAGAGGTGAGCCAGGACTGAGCTTCATTTATCCAGCTCTTAGAACTGTTGATCATCTCTGCATGTTCCTGAAGCCAGGTTTGCATCTGAACACAACACAAACAATATTCACACTGTAACACATTACAGTATTTTCTGTCATCACATTATCAAAAAATTACGAGCCACAAATTGTTTTTTGTGTCTTTTCCTGTGTTTGTTTTCCAAACAAGAATCCCCTACAAAGTTGAAATAGCTTTAAAGTAGATTTAAAAAATGTTTATGGTACAAATCCTGAATACAAGCATCTCTATCACACCAATATGAGATGTCTGCTGACGTGTATGTGTACCAATATCACAGTTTCAAGATTGACCAGTATTACTTCTTTGGTCAATATTGTGCAGCCCTGACAATTATCCCACACCATCAAGTGGTCTTAATATATAATATGATCATTTGTTGGTGTCTGATGATTATATCTGCACATCATGAAACATCAAAAGACACTAAACATATTGACCTATCCACATTCTGATACAGTAATTGGTATTTGATTTCCAGGACTTACATCAGGTATTCCCAAAAACACAACAAAAAAGCCACAGTGATTATAAAATACAAAAACTATTTATTAAAAAGCCTAAAATACAAGTGTATTTGTATTGTAGGAGTTTATAGTCCAAAACAGTCAACAAAGCTAAGCACAGACGCTGAGGCAAAGCTAACAATCATTGTGAAAAGAGATGAACACAAAGCGTTTCTTGAATTAAGCAGCTAAACATTTAAGTTCACATGTGATTCTCACCCGTTTTCTAGTGACGTGAACCCATTGCACTATGGGATAAATTTGTACAATATTCCGTTGCTGTCGGGCAGACACCTGATATTTCCATGTTTATTTTTTTTAATAAATGAATGCATACAAGAGTGTCGCACTAAAGTAGTGAACGTGTTGTGAGCTTGTAGATTGGCTAATTTCACTATTTGATTTTAAAAATAATAATAACAAAAAAAGGAACGGTTTTGGACATACAAGGTTTACCCGACAGCGACAATTTATTTGTGTACAGTAGGTGTTTTTCCTAACTCTTTTCCTCTCTCAGTTCTCATGAATAAAAACCCTATGTGAAACATTCTATCCAACTACAGGCACATGGGACTTGTAGTCCTTCTGACCTTGCCGAGGATGGCGGTTCTCTGTTCGGCCTGTTTGGTCAGGTCGGAGTAGAGCTGCTGGGCATCAACCAGTCTCTCCATTAGGACCTGGGACTCCTCCAGTTTCTCCAAGTCGTGCACCTCCACCTCCAGAGCCGCCACATGGGAGTGCCACAATTCTAGTTCATCCCACACACGCTGGGCACCAACAGAAGCACACATGAGCACAATGTACATGAAAGCCCAGCAAAGACAGACAGGCAGACATAATGGCAGAAACACTTGTATACACAAGAATACAGACACATAGGTACAAACACATGTGGTACATGTACACTTGCAGGTGAGCACAGATATACACACTCTTACATGTATGAAGTATCCCAGCTCTCACCTTCTGAGTGCCCTCTGCCTCTGCCAGAGTGGGGCTTCTCTTTTCCAGTTTCTCCTGGACAGACCTCAGACCAGCCTGGATTTCAGACAGTTTGGCTCCCAGCCTGTGAAGGGGACCGCTCTTCTCCACAGCCTCCCCGACCTGAAAGGTTAAAATCACAATCTCATCAGATCATAACAATTAGACATGTACAGTAAGTAAACAAAACTATTATATTGTTATAGTTAGTTATAGTTAGCACCTAACATATTAGGTAGTGGTATGGACAGTCAAATCACAAATACACTAATTTAGATTATTAGGAACAATTAGGGTATTAAGGTTTAAAACATTATTGAGTATTAATAACATGTATTACTTTTGATGGATTATTTGGTCCTAGAGAATCCATAATGTGGATCTTACAATTACATTTAAGCCATCTAAGCCTTAGATTCTAAGGTATCTGTACCTTGTCCTCCACTTCCTGTAGGGACTGAGTCACTTCCTGTAGTGAGTCCTCTATCTCCATAGGCACCAGGGAGTACATGTCAGAGTATTTCATCCTCACGCTCTCCATGATGTGCTGCAGGAGAGCCTTCTGGGTACACAGCTGGCTATGGACCTCCTGAGGAGGGGAGGAGAGAGAGAGAAGAGAGAGAGTTTAGACAGAGAAAATTGAGATAAGGAAAATTAAAGGAAGGAGAAAGATTATAAGAATTAGGCAGAAAGACAGGAGAAGAGAACAGAAGATAATAGAAGTGATCTAGACAAGATGCCCTAATATTAATGAACAAAAATCCTGTACATTTGTAACTCAGAGAGTGTACAAATGTAACCAAATTGACTTGTAAGGTTCCATTTGGTTCCATTTTACACTCTTAGAGTTAAATTAACACTCAGGATTTTAAATTGTCCAAGCTACTTCTGTAACGGCACTCTCCCTCTCCCACTATGCTCATTAGATGAAACAGAGCCTAGCCTACCTCTTCAAGGCTTTCTTTCACACAATACGTGAAATGATCTCTCTTCATCCCTCCAACTCAACCATCCCGGCAGAGGCTTGAGTTGCTGCTGTTTTTTTTAAATCATAATCCACACGCTAAAGACAGATTCAGTTAAAAAGCTGAAGGATAAATGCTAGAAATGTGAGCCGCAAACGTACAAAAGTCTACCAACTCCAGGTCTGGCAGTGTCCCATGTAGGCATGCACCGCAAAAGAGGGAGGTGCAACTCGTTATCACCATGGGATATCACCAGTGTGTGTGTGTGTGTGTGTGTGTGTGTGTGTGTGTGTGTGTGTGTGTGTGTGTGTGTGTGTGTGTGTGTGTGTGTGTGTGTGTGTGTGTGTGTGTGTGTGTGTGTGTGTGTGCGTGCGTGCGCGTGCGCGCGAGCGTGTGTGAGAGAGTGCAAGGGGATAGAAAAAAGGGGCAAACAAGTGTTTGTGTGGGTGTGTATGTGTGCGTGTGTGTTCGTGCGTGTGTGGGTCGGTGGGGTGACATCAGCGCTGGTGTGATCCTCAAGCCTCCAGAGGCCACCTGGAAGATCCGCTTACAAGGGGAACAAAACGTGTGGCCTACGGGGCAGAGACGAGGAAAATGGGGGGTTTCTGCAACCGTGACAGTCTCCACGGGGAGAGGAGGTTGGAGAAAGGAGAGGGTCTGTGGACAAAAGCTGCACAATACCCAGGGGTAGCTGGGTGGATAGAGTGCACACCAAACAGTCTCTGTGCCTGAGGCCAACACCAACGTACCACATAGTTACTGAAACACTTACTGTACACTGACTGTACACTGTACTTACTGTACAATGAAACGATGTACACTGAAGCATTTACTGTACATGGCACAGTCACAACATATTTACCAAAACATTTACTGTACCCTGAAACACTTTACACTGTACAATGCACAATCAACAGGTTCATATTTACTAACACACTAAGTGTATGCTGAAACACTTACTGTACACTGCACAGTCATCACATCATTACTGAAACCCTTGTACACTGCACATGTTTATATTTACTGGAACACTTAGTGTTCACTACACATGTTCATATTTACTGAAACACTTACTGATCCCTGCACAGAAATACATCCTTCCTACTTCATCTGTTGTGTTGTCTGTTCGCTCATCCTCTTTTTTCTCTCTCTCTGTTAACTGTCACATCTCGTGTTCAAATGTGCAAATAAATACCAAAGACATGAACATGAAGAAATGCCAGCCTTGTTTCCCTCACTCCCCTGTTCATCAAATCAAAGCACTTACACAGCACAGCACAGCCAAACGGGGTCAACACTGCACTACTGAGTTTCCTAGAGGATTAGAATTGCTGAACTTTCATCAACATTCATCCCCTGATAGTGATAGTACTCTATTTTTCCGCGTTTGCATTTTTTTCCATAAATCAGTGCTATTGAACACCTTTTACGTCTGAGTGTTGATCAAAAAAATATTGAACCAATGAAAAGTATTAAAAAGTGCTTCTGACAAAACCAGCTATATAATGCTATGAATATAGTACTATTATATAATGAATGAATTCCAAACATTGCTGGCCCACAATAACCTTCCTGACCTGGCGGAGACCTGTGCTCCGAGGAGCACTTTTTCTAGTTTGAATATGCATTACGATGTACCCAAAGAAGATGGACTCCTCCTGACAACCCAATTACTCAACCAATCTCCAGTACCACTGCACTCATTTGTTTGACCTGACGCCCACCAAACGCCCACTAAATAAGTGTTGGAATAGCACATTGATGAACTTTGACAAATAAAAGTTAAATGTTGAGGTGAAAACTATACATTCATTCCTTTTCAAACGAATACATAGGCATGTGTACATATTTTGTGGATAGAGGGAGTTAATTATCCATCATGGTTTGACCTGATGAAGAGCCTCTAGGCTACAAACGCCTACTAAACAAAGTGTGAGTTTTTTCTTTTGTGTCTTTTTTCGTAATAAAAATAATAAAGTCAAATCTTGAGGTTCATTCCTTTTCAAAAGGATACATAGGCAAATATTTTGTGCGTATAGGGAGTTGATTATCCATCATTGAGGATAATTACTGAAATAACACATGTTGCTGGGTTGACATTCAATACAGTGTCATCATCAGGGGCCACTGTTAGGAGTTCTGGGCACAATGACAACATACAGTATGAGACTGGATCCCAACAATACAATCTATAAAAGATGGTATCTCCAAGTCTAAGGAACCACCACAGCAGTATAAGGAACCAAGACACCCAGTATCCATGCCTTTTATGAAAGCGCGACGCAATGTGACTTCTCTATATTACAGTACATTGGCATCAAACATGTAAAAAGCTCCAGATGAGATGGTGATGTCGCCAGGCATTTGCTCTAAAGTCTCTCCAAGGGGCGACAATGAGGGTTTCTATAGATATGCTATCTATACGTTATCCTCCTACCTTACCCCTATTCAGCACCAGCATCACATCAACCATCTTTTCATGACGACGTTGGGGATGTCTATTCTAGTGCCGTTAAGAGTGTGTACTGTACAGGGGAGGAGATGAGCTGCTATGCTGGGAGGACAAATGCGTCATTGTGTTTGTGAATAGCCCTGTCTCATTAGAGAGCCATTATATACACATCACTGGGCAGGAGAGAGACAGAGAAAGAGAAGGGGTGAGAGAGAGAGAGAGAGAGAGAGAGAGAGAGAGAGAGAGAGAGAGAGAGAGAGAGAGAGAGAGAGAGAGAGAGAGAGAGAGAGATGATAAGATAATGAATGTAATAAGAGAGAGAGTGAGAGGGGCTCAGGAAGGGTTGGCTATATGACATGATTTCACCTTACCAAATGATAGGCTTACATGTCAAGGACTGAATGGATAAATAATTGGAAATTACTTGCATTTGTTTTAATATGCAGGGTTGGTGGAGCTTAATCAAAAAGGGCCATTTAGATCAGCCACTGAAAAAAAGTATAGAAATTAACTGTTGAATACATCCCTATGATTATCCTAACTTAATGATTAGCCAACTTCCATATATAGATCTACATGTCAGACTGAGAGGTTAAAGTGCCAAGCTATCAAACTTCAAACCAAAGTATTAGGGCTGTCAAAAAAAATCGATTCATGAATAAATCACGATTCTTAATGCCACGATTTTAAAAATCGATTCAAAATATTAAAATCGATTTTTTTTTTTATTTTTTTTATTTTTTATTTTTTTTTTATTTTTAATTTTTTTTTTTTTTTTTTTATAAAATCGCAATAAATCGCAGAATCGAATATCAATTAATCGCAGAATCGCAATTTTAATCGAATCGGCACCCTAGAAAATCGCAATAAATCGCAGAATCGCAATTTGAATCGAATCGGCACCCTAGAAAATCGCAATAAATCGCAGAATCGAATCGAATATCAATTAATCGCAGAATCGCAATTTTAATCGAATCGGCACCCTAGGAATCGATTTTGAATCGAATCGTGAGGTAAGTGAATCGTGACACCCCTACAAAGTATACACAATGCCAACATCTTACAGCACAACCAAATTATAGGTTGTTAATAAATGTCACATGAAGCCTTTCAAAAAAGAAAGCCAGCAGAGATGACGAGTGTCACACTATACTTTTAAGGTGAAAGTATCATTATAATTTATTTACTGTAAGTTTCATCTGAATTTTAATGAACAGAAGATAAAAGAAAATTCCCTATAGATCTTTCAACAAAATAACATCTTCCACAATGATCAAGAAGTGAAGACCTAACACTGTGTTGCTGACAGTAGAACCCTAGACAGGTGGTTGGTGGGCCATCATATTTTATGTGGACAAACTTAGAGCAGGAGTTCTTACTGTAAATCTGCAATCAAGGGGACGACCCAATTAGCTGAAGGGTTAGAGCACGTACCACATAGGCTCTAATGCCTGACAGCGACTCCCCGGTTTAATTCCTGGCCAGCCAGAACAAAACCCCTGCAATCCATAACTTTTTCTGTGTCATGGGATGGAATCCAACTAGGGTTGTCCGATATTGGCTTTTTTACCGATAACCGATATACCGATATTGTCCAACTCTTAATTACCGATACCGATATCAACCGATACCGATATTTTCGGGGATTATTGTGATTAGGGTAAGCTCAAATTTCATATCACACACACCATATACAGTAAGAACTCCTGTAACTTATTTATAAAGCCAAAAAAAAAAAAAAAAAAAAAATGTTTTTTTTCAAAAACCGATACCGATATTTTCCCGATATCAATTTTTATGCTAATATCGGCCGATAATATCGGGAGGCCGATAAAATCGGACATCCCTAAATCCAACCCATGACCCGTGTTTGTTACACGTAGCAATAATGCCAACCTGCCATTCTACCTCATCTTACCTGCCTGTTAGATGTGTTGGATGTGTTATTTTCCAAAAATCTTGATTTTTTTTATATAACATTTTAACAACTTGTATCTTGTATAGAGGTGCCCTGGCACAACATATCTTTCAGATGGGGGTCCGTGGCCAAATAAATATCAATTTGGGGGTCCTTGACATGAAAAGGTTTGAGAACCACTGCACTAGAACATTCAATACATATAAAACACTTGGAGTTGTGACCCACCTGTAGCTCCTGTGTGCTGGGACACTGCTCCAGCTCCAACAGGACACCGTCAGCTGCCTCCAGCCAGACCTTGACCCCCTGCAGCTCCTCTCGTACCCTGTCCCTCTCCTCCGCTTCCACCCTGGCCACCTCCCGGCCCTCCTCGCTCCTCTCCTTCAGACTGGACACACGCACACACACACACACACTTTTTGTCAATATGTATGAAGTTTGATTGTTTAAATCCCTAAGTCAAAACTGCTTTATTATCTGTCTGTTTCTCTATATGGAAGAATTGAATTCAGATTTAAATTAATTGGCACATCATTGTTTTTAAATAATAATAGCATGATGAATTGAATACATACAGTAGGATCACGATGGAAATAAGTCCCCAGGACTTTTTTGTGTTATCCTTTGAGCCAAAGTGTTTTACTGTGCGATCGTGCTGTTTTACATTTTTGAAATCAATCAAGTAATGTTCAATCATGTAACAATCATATCAAATTGTACAAATCAATCTTTTTTGTTTTAGATGTCTTAGCATTTCTTCAGTATCGCTTCAATGAAACATTCAAAGCTTCTTCAGAGAGACAAACAAGCAATTCAACCGATAAACTGATGTTTCCTACCTTAGATCCATAAAAGGCATAGTTTGGATTGACATCAAAATTCGATACCAAATTCAGAACATTGAACTTCATTGCAGATAAAGCAGTGTATGTCAGTGTCATGGATGATGAACTGCATACAAATGATGATTGTGAACATTCTGTATTGTGGAGGCACTGCAACTCATGTCGACCCAATTTTCCTCACATTGTTCACCTAAGCAGAACAGCGGGGGAGCTCTTGGGTAAAGTAGTTTTTAGATTCCAGGCTCTAATGCTTGTCATGGACAGATTATACGGTATAGTGGCATCTGTATAAAATGTACTAAAGAAGAAGTCTGTAATCAATTAAACTAGTTTAACACCCTTCTCTCACGATCTCGCTCTCTCTCTCACACACACACACACACGCACACACTTTACAATTTGAGTATCGAGGGCCGTGACATTGGATCCCCCTACTAAAGAACATCCCTTTTGTATGGGCACTGATAATTTGTAAAGTCATTACTCATTATGTCCCCTAGAGCAAAGACACAAAAGGAGCCGTAAAATGCACAGTAAATGGTGCATCTCATCTGCCATATATTGTCCCTGCTGTGTACATGTTCAGTCGTAGCATGTACTATCTCTCACCTAGTGTATCTGCCCTGTATGGCCAGCAGCTGCTGGCATAGCGGAGTGGGCGGGGCCTGTTCCAGGTGGGCGGGGACTCCCAGCAGCCTGGCGATGCGGAGTTCCAGAGCGGACAGGGCTCTGCTCTCGCAGTCCAGTCTGTCCTGGTACTGGTCACAGTACAGCAGCAGGTCATGGAGCTCTTCAGATGAAGCTTTGTGCTTTGAGTCATCTGGAAGCTCTGACTCCACCTGCTCCAGCAACACAGAGGCCTTCTCCACCTGAGAGAGGGATTAGATTTAATGTCTTTGATTTGTTATGTGATTATTATAATTTTTTTAATTCTTTGTAGGTAGTTTTGTTATTTATTTAGAAAGGAGAGTGTAGACACACAGGATGTTGAGGGAAGAGAGGGGCCTGCAGCTGAATTGAACCAGGGATGTTGCAATGATGTGGCTGACGCAATGGTCAACCTACTGGTCAGCTACCCAGCATACCCCAGAATTTTGTATTAACTTTTTATTTCACGTATTGAAAACAGTTTATAAAGACATAGAAACATTACATTCTAGTAAACTGTTTAACATTATAGTAATTCCTTAATTAAAACTAACTTGGACCTAAATGATGTAAAAAAAAAAACATCCAACAAGGAATGTTCTACATGTTCTTCTGCACGTTCTACAGTCTAAATCTAGTAGGCTGAGCAGGAAAAGGCAGAGAGACACTCATTGGCAGTAATTTGAATCTATACAGACTTACGCTCGCTGTGATATCACTCCATTCTGCTGTCCTCTGTTGGGAACGAGCAGTAAGCTCCAGCGTACAGCGTTGGAGTCTGGACACCTGTCTCCAGACAGTAGCCACAGCAGCCTCCCTGCCACCCCGACAGCTTTGCTCTGAGCACCACTCCTTCAGACCCTCCAAACGCTGCCGGACGGACGTCACATCCTCAGACTGAGTCTTCACAGAAGGGCAAAGAGACGGATGTGACTTGAATACAGTAGGCATGTGGTCCTGCAGACCAGTTAGTAGTAGAGTATGGTAGGGTTTGAATCCCCACTGGAGTCAGCCGTGCTACAAATGTGTGCATGTATCATACTGTGACAAACTAAACACAAGTGTCTATCAAATTCCAAATAATAGAAACATAATAGAAAATCTTTGCAAATATGCTCAAATGTAATTTTAGGTTGAACCTTGAAGAGTGTGCTCTAAAAAAGCAGCCAGTGTCAATGGATGATGATTCATGACTCCTTGTAAAAGTACTGAAAGGCATCAGTTTTATACATACCTTTAACTTAAGTTGCTGATCAGTGCAGTCGGTCAGAGAAATGGATTTGTGAGCGATGCAGTCTGTGAGATTTCCCTCTATGTGATTTACACATTTGCTTATCTCCTCTTGACACTTCTTGTATTTTCTGTACTGCTTAGCACACCTTAGAAATAGAAAACTTTCAATTAGGGTGTGAATGAAAGAATATATACTGTGCAAAAATGTCTGCTTATAATAGCGTTGCACCTTGATTGCATGCAGAAATAGTGGTAATAGTAACAGCTGTAATATGGTAGCATAGTCTCTAAATGGTTGCAAATGGATGGAGAAAACTTTGTGGATGATAATGAATGTGGCTGAATCAAGGAATTGGACTTCAGTGTGCATTATGTCAACGATATAATGCACATACCTGCTGAGGCTTTCCAGTCTAAGGTGGGTCTGTGCCTGGAGGGTGGACATCCTAACCAGGAGCTGGCTCAGAACCTTCCTCTGCAGTTGCTCTACCTCTTTAGAGCAGAAGTATGGGTGCTGGAGAGCCTGGCTCTGGAGGTGGTTTATAAGGGTTTGGAACTGCTGTTCCAGTGAGGCCAGGGCCCGCTTGGTCTCCTCCAGCCTCTCTGAGCATGTGCCAACTGAGCCATGAGGAGGAAGGAGACAGGTCTCTGCCTCCCTTAGGAACTGCGCTGCACTTTTAACAGCACAGATGTAGTTCCTCAGAGAATCCCTGGCCTGGGTAATGTTCTCCTAAAGAAAGAGTAAAGGTTTTTAGTTTACATTAAACAAAGTACAAATAATATTATGTAATTAGAATAACATTGAACAATCACATTATAAAGTTGCCAGTAGTTATCAAAACTATGTAACTTGCCATTTGCAGATTGCATTCACTTGTGACTGCTTTCTTCAGAATCAAGAGATCGTTAGATTTGCTCCCTTGTTTATATCCTCTCTTCTGCTCCAGAACCTCCAGTGCCTTCAATCTGGACTCTACAATCTTCTTCAAAGACAAGATATTCTGGTACTCCTTGTCAATGGCCTCTTCCTTTGGCTCCAGCGTGGGAGTCTTTTGCTGTAGCTCCTGTTGTACTCCTTGGAGGAAGCCCTGTGTGGTTTTCTGCTCTGACTGGAGGTCCATTTGCTTCAGCATGCCCCACTCCATGATACTGAGGTCATTCTGGACTGCCATCTCCGTGGTGTTGAGACTGCCCAGGTTCTGTTTAAGCCTGTGTCTTTCAGCAGACAGGTGGGAGGGGTAGAGGTCTGGGGAGATGCCCTCAAGTTTGTCAGCCGTCTCCTCGCACAACCTCTTTATCAGGGGCAGTTGAATGAGGAGGATCTGGCAGGTCTTGTACCTCTCCTCTGTCCCCCTGTTCTCCTCTCTGGTCTGGAGAACCCGTTGCTCCACATTTTCCCTGAGGTCCTCCACAAGTTGCCTCAAGGTCAGGTACCTCTCATGGTCCCTGGCTTTGATATCCATGGCGGTCATTTTCGCACGAAGCTCGGAAATAACGGTGAGCAGATCCCTTCGCTTCTCCTCAGGGACGCAGGGTTGGAGAAGGTCCACGTGAGACTTATGCTCCACAATCATGTGTTTGAAAGGTTCCACAGCATGCAGGGACTCCCTGGTGATAGGGAAACGTTGTCTGTTCAGATCCACCAGCATTTGCTTCAGGCTCTTCTCCACAGCGATCAGTTTCTGCTTGGAAGAGTCTTGAATCTGGAGAAGCTTCTCCAGCTCTTGCTTGTTGGCCTTCTCATAGCTGCTGATGGATTTGATGTCCTCCTGGAGGTTGGTGAGTTTGCTGTGTAAGATACACTTCTCTGTGATGCTGAGCTCTGAGGCAATGTCCCTGCTCTTCATGAGAAGAGCCTCGCAGACGGCTGCTTGTTTCTCCGCTTCGCCCAGGGTGTCCTGGATCTGACGGGCATGGCGGTCCATATCAGCTGGACTCTGAGTCTCGGCTTCTGTTCTCCTGGAGGCCTCTCTGTGGAGTTGACTCACCACCCAGGAGTCTATATCAGCAACCTGCCCCGACATCTTCTCTCTGGTCTGCAGGCCTGAATCCATCTCCCGCACAGCCTTGGCCAGCTCTTCGACCGTGGACTTAGAAAGATCTTCTAGGGCACCGAGTGAGGACCGCACCATGGGCACCTCCTCTACCTGGTCCAGCTGTGGCAGAAGGTCAGCCACCTCCTCCACCAGCGTCTCCAGCTGGCCTTGCTTCGCCATCACCTCCGACTGCAGCTTCTTCAGGTCCCTAATCTGTCTGTGTACCTCCTCAGGGAGGAGAGCCACCCGCCTCCGTCTGAATTCAATTTCACTCCCTGTCTGCTTGGCCCAGACCATCGCGTCCCTCATCACCTTTTCCAACTTTTCCATGGTGGGGTTACTGCTGCTCAGGGTTTCAGAGGACATCTGCTCGGCCATACAGTTCAGCTGGTCTTTAACCTTCTGAAGACCCTTTTCTATGTCCTTCATCTCCTTTTCCCACTGAGAGCTGTGGGCCAGTGCCTCCAAGGTCTGCTGCAGGTGGATGCAGCGCTGATGTGCAGTGGTGATCTCAGCATTGGCTACCATCAGTTCCTGGGCCCTCTTACCGGTCCAGTGAGGCGGACCAGGGGACTGCTCTTTGAGGTCTTTGCTAATGGTCTGGAGGTGTTCTTGAAAGGCTGATACCTCCAACAGAAGGCTACCAGTCTCCTGAGTGATGGCATTCACCCGGTGTAAGGATGTCTCCGCTGATCTCTCAAGGTTTCTCCACTGCTCCTGTAGGCCTCTCTGCTGGGCCTGGGCAGCGGTTCGCTCAGCCTGGCTCAGCTGAGGACTGAGCTTGGTGAGGGTCGGGAGGAGGTCTCCTAGAACTGTCCTGTTGTGCTCCATTCGTCTCAGGAAAGCGTGTAATCGTTCTTCTTCCAAGGAGCTGCTCTCTTCTGGATATCTGAGGACAGAAATAAAGAGGAAAATCACTGATTTGCTTAAGTTCAGCATTTAAGTTATCAAAAACGAATTCCATTTTACGAGTGAGAGCTTCACAGTAAAATCCTCAATGGTAAGTTATCAGTGGAAAGTAACTAAGCAAATTTACAGTACTTAAGTACTGTACTTAAGAGAATTTGAGATATTTGTACTTTACTAGAGTATTTCCAATTTCCAATACTTTTACTTCTACTCCACCACATCTCGGGTCCAAATATTGTACTTTTACTCCACTACATTTATTTGAAAACTTTAGGTACTAGTTACTTTGTACATTTTGATTATTATCACAAAACATACATTAACCACTTCAGCCCTATATACATTTCGACCATTTGAAAATAGCCGATCTACAAGCTCACAATGAGTCACGATGGACACATTTTGAGCTTATTTTCAAAGGATTTGTATGAATTTGAAAACTTGAAATGTGACATTTTTTACTTTTACTTTTGGTACTCTAAGTACATTTTGATGCCAATACTTTTACTCAAGTACATTTTGAATTCCGGACTTTTACTTGTAAAAGAGTATTTAAATATTGCAGTATTGATACTTTTACTTAAGTAAAACATTTGAGTACTTTTTCCACCACTGTAAGTTATGCATGTGTACACTGTCTGAGTTAAATTAACCGTCAGGATTTACAGTGTTGGAACGAATGTTGCCCTATGAATCTACAAATCTCTGATTGCATAACTCACGTGTCGATATCCTCCAGCTCTGCGATCAGTCTCTCCAGTGTCAATTGGGCTGTTTCGGTCTGCCTGACGCACTCCGTCACCAGCTGCAGCTGCTCCTCTTTACCCTGGACCACAGCAGTAGCATCCAAGACGGCAGCGCTCCACTGGCTTTCCAGGTGATCCAGGGAATCTTTGTCGTCAACATGGGTCCCGTTGGACTGGGAGAACAAGGAAACCTGGGTCTGAGCAGCCTGCCGACACTCCTGGAATCACAATACATGGATACATGCAGTTAGGCTGTTGGTTTGGTTGTTTGCAATCTGTATTCTGTATATGATATCGATTTCAAACATACCATCCTTATCAGATTTCCTTAATAGTGGTACATGAGCATAATGTTTTACAAGGAAACATGCAACTACAGAGTTATAATATAATATGCTAGGAATGCTACACTTAGCTTCATTAGCTTATTTAAAGCTCCAGCTATAGGCATGCTAAAGGATGAGGTTGGGGAATGTTGATATTTTACTTTATAGTATTATATTTATTACTATTTTAAGTTTTTGTCTTTTTGTGCCTTGTATGTTTGTCTTTTAAATGCTGCCATTTTGGCCAGGTCTTGCTTGAGAACGAGATCAATGATCTCAAATAAGTACCTAGTAAAATAAAGGTAAAATAATCAAAATAAACTATATATTTAGCTAATATTAGCAAGCTTGCAATACACTTCAATGGAGTAGGCAGATACAATGTCAATGGGTGAAATAGATTTTGGACAGGGCCATTATTAGATCTCCTGTTCAACATGGCGTTAAGCCTCACCTCTGCTCTCTCCACTTGCTGGGTCATGGCTGCTGGGTTGAGTTCAGCAGGTTGGTTCTTCAGGTCCAGGACTTGGGTCATCAGCCTGCTCAGACGCATATCCAGATCACTGACGGAAGTGTGGAGAAACTCTGCGGTATCTTCCTGAGACTTACCATTGGAGAGAGGAATAACAATCAGAATCACTTTATTTACCACAAGTGCAATTAGTATAGGATGATGTCTTAATGGCACGCATGCAGAGATAAACAGATTCAGAGGGAACTGAATTACACAGCAAAACTATTGTTCTCCAAAAAGTTATGGATATTTCATAACATCTGAATGACTTCTACCTCAATAAGAAGGCTACCGGGACCAGTTCCAGCAAGATGCTGAATCTCAGAGAAGATGTTACTCATGGTGTTTTTTTTGGGTGCCTCCAGAACTGGTTTCTCCATCTTCACAACATCAACTTTTGCCTCAGCATGGGTGCCCTCAAGCGGTGTCCTTTCCATCAGAGCTTTGTTTACAGGGATAGCTGCAGCTTCCAAGACAGAAACAACCTCCACTGGTGCTGGGGGTGGCTTGTCCGCACTCAGCACCTGTTGCTATTGAACACACAAATTTCCATAATTTAAAAATATATAAAACAACAACAAAAAGGTTAAAATTGCAGCGTAAAAGCTCATATAAAGAAAAAGAGTGCCGTTGCACAAACAAAGAGTTTCTGTCCCTGTCCATTCAAAGAGAATGACGTCACCAGTGAGGCAGCTCATATTCCTTGCTGCAGGCGGTGAGATGTTAACCACTTAAGCCCTATTTTATACTTTGGATATGCAAAAATAGCAGAACTACAAGCGTCACAAGTTGTCACATTGTGAGGTTGTAGATGTGCTATTATTCAAATTATTTTTAATATAAACTGAATTATTTAAAACATTTAGAAAAAGAAACAAAGTAACACTCAAATCCATTTTTGCCTATGACATGCCCAAAATATGGACACCAGGGTTTAAGTACCTCCGCCCTGGGGTGCCTTACACGTATTGCCTTACACGTTTCTTGACCAGTCGTTCATGTTTGTGATAAGACTGTTATGGAACAAGTGTAGGCAAGTCAAAGCAGAGGATTGGAACAAGAGAGGCTTTGTATTACCTCCCTTAAGTGATGAAAAGCTGTTTTTATTCTCCCCCCTCATAGTATCTTGTCTTTCTCTACCCAGATGTGTACAGATGTTAACTTCTCTTCCCTGCTACTTCAGATAAAGCCGTATTTTGTGCTGAAACTCTGAAATGTGGCTTGAAGGCATGGAAAAGTCAAGTGTACAATTTTTATCTAGCTTATGTTACACAGCCTGCAGAAAGCATACACTGTTTTGTGAAAAGATAATGGGAATACACAGGCTTCTTTTAGCAGCAGAGAGACAGAAAGAAGGGAAACAGAGGAGATAAAATTCTTGTGGATTTGATCTTCTGCCAGCTGAGGTACTGTTCATGGCATAACAAAGTGTTTAGCGGAGGACTTCACTACTGGGCCTAACAGCACTCGATATATCTTCAATAAGACCTATTAATCTAAAAAAAAATGTTGATGTTTAACATAAGCTCCTAAATTTACTAAAAGTTCCAGCAAGTCTTAGAAAGCCAGGAACACAGTATGCTGTTGACGAGGAAGAACACTAGTTCTAACCGTGTTGCCATTTACGCTTGTATGTCGTTATACTTTAGTAGTACTATTACTACACATATTTTGATGCATTTAAGGAGTTTCCTATTTATTTTTTGTGGGGCCAATTTGGAAGCCCTTCCTGTTTCTTCTTTTTGGGGGGAAATATTGAACATTTTTGAAGGGTTTAAGGGGTTCTTTAAATCCCATCCATACATTTCAGTTTCCGATTGTTCTTAAGCTTAGTCTCATGCCAAAGACAAAAATGGGTCCTAGATCAGTTCTCATATTGTAGGAGATGTTCATAATTCTGACCACACCCTCAGGTCTTACCTGAGCTGAGGCTACATTCTCCATCTTCACTTGGACTGTGGTTGTTGCTGTGGCAACAGAGAGAGGCACATCGTCTTGTTTTCTATTTGCATCTAGCATCTCCTTCTGCTCCTTCACTCCTACCCTCTCCTTCTCTTTTCTCTTCTCCTCCTCTTCTTTTTTTTCTGCTACATGGGTTTTGATTGTGTCTGGTTCAGGAACAATGCTGGGTTCAGGAAGAGCCTTGTTCCTGCTGTCTCTCCGCTCTGTCCCACTGAGCTCTGTTTGAACCGCCACAGTAGATGGCTGCTTGCTTTCCATAACTAATTCAAGCCGCATTGTCTGGACCAGATCTTTCTTTGGCTCCTTGTCTGTTGTGAGAGGCACCTTTTTTTGCTGCTCTGTATCCATCTGTGAGTTTAGTTGTTGAACAATGTGTTCTTCAGTTTTTACATGTGTGTCCTTCATCATTACAGGTGGTTCAGCCAAACACTTGGCTGCGTCCTGTTCTGTCTTCAACTCCACCTGGGTTTCACGATCCTTCTCCACCACAGGTGTTTCTCTTGTGGTTGTAAGTGGTTTGAGTGGAGCTTCAAGCAGGGATGGCTTTGTCAGACTTGGCTGAGATATGAGAGTTTCTGTCAATTTTCTTTCTACTGTGTCTGGCTGTGCAGGTACAGTGACTGAAGCTTTGGCTAAAATGACCTGAGAGTCAGATTGTTGTTCATGATCACCAGGTGCTTTCTGTGGCTCAGACTGATCTAACTTATCATCAGGCTTGGTCTGGGTCACTCCAATCACAGGCAGGTCCAGTACTAAATATCGCATTTGAGTATCAGGGGTATAATCTTTCCATAAATTGTCTATGTAATCTGCCCTGTGCAGTGCATCTGCAGGCTGGGGGAGAAAAGCTTGGGTCTGAGTTTTTGCGCTGGGGCCTGTCCGCTCAGGCTGGCCAGGGCCCGGCTCTGGGACCTCACTGGGTGTGACTTTGGAGTAAGAAGATGGAGGCACAGGCATTGAAGTCTGACTGGGAAGACTTAGAGATTTATTAGATTCAGTACTTGGATGGGAGGCAGTATCGGTTCCTAAATTATCTGATGAACGGACAAATGTAGTATCAACCTCTATAGAGCCAGGAGATGCAAGGCGTGTTATTTGAATGTTTGCCCGTGCTTGCCTGCCTGCTGTCTGCACAAAAAAGGCAGAAGTGTCCAAAATAACAGAGGCCAGTTTCTTCTCAGGTAGGACTTGTATGTTCTCATGGATGGGAAAACTTTGGGTGTCATGTGGGAAAGGTGATGGGTGGTCCGGAGCATCCATGCCATGAACCTGGACACTGCTTGTCTCAGATACTACATCCATCTCTTCCTCTGCTGTGGATTTCTTCTCTTGGGTGATTTCCACTCTTTGTACAGCAGTTATGCGGTCACAGTGGTCCTTTACTGGAGGCTGAATGTCACAGGTGAGCTCAGCTGGCTGCCTCTTGATGTCTGGTACTCTGATCTGCTGTGAGTCTGTATCCAAAATGAGCATAGCTACTTTGCGGCCTTGCTCAGGCTGAGGTAAAGGCTCTGCCGTCTTTATGACTTCCGTTAGATCAGTGGGAAGCTCTGGATCCTTTGACTTTCTTCTTGGAGCTACTTTACTTAGCTCTACACAAATGGTTTTCTCCACAACAGCACTTTTGGATGGCCCTGTGACAATCTCTGCAGTTATGGAAGGCTTTGGACTCTCAGGCTCTTCCTTCATTTGCCCAGCCTCTACACCTATAATTCCTGTCTGAGCAGGAGCTGACTTTGACGTTGTAGACATTTCAAGACTCTTTGACTTTCTCCTGGGTGGTACAACCTTAGCTTGCTCCCCAGCACGTGCATCAACAGGCTCTGTGATAGACTCTGAAACCAGACACAACTTTGAACTCCCAGGTTCTGTTATGGTCTGTGCAGGCTCTTTGCCAACAGATCTCACAATGAGTTCTGGAGTCTTTGACTTTTTCCTGGTCGGCAAAGGCGTTGTTTCTTTAACAACTGTCAATTCACTTTGATCCCCAGGAGTTGTGAACGATTTTGCACTCTCTGCTTCTGTTATGGCCTGTGCAGGATCTTTGCCAGCAGATTTCATAGAAAGTTCTGGACCCTTTGACTTTCTCCTGGGCACAGGTGTTGGCACAGGTGTTGTTTCTTTGATGACTGGAGTTTCAGTCTGATCCCCAGGAGCTGTGAAAGACTTTGGACTAGGTTCTTTCTTGCTCTCTACTGGTTCCACAGTAGCAGGAGTCATTGAAATCTCTGTGGTCTTTGACTTTCTCCTGGGAGGTTCTAGTGTTTTGGCCTGTTTTGTGACAACCTTGGGAGATTGCTTTATTATAGGAGGATCTGAAATCATAGCCAGAGTCACAGGCCTTGGTTCTTCCAGGGTGATTTTAGCCTCCATGCTAGCAGTTGTACTCTGCACAGTAGCTGGTTCTGAAGTGATAGACTTCTTACGTCTCTTAGTTGGTTCAGGTTTGCTTTGCTCCGCAACGGTAACCTTAGCCTGTTCAACAACTTGCTCCACTATGATAGAGGACACTGCCATTTCAGCCTCACTGTGAAGGGTCTCTGTACTAACTGACCACTCCTCTTTAACAAATGTAGTCTCAGTGACTGTGTCTTGTTGGCTATCCTGGACAGCAGCGGCCCGTGTCTTCTCGGGTGAGCGTTTGTTTTTTCGTGGTGGAGGCACTACAGGCGTAGTTGTAACAGGAATGACCTCAGAGCCCGGAGGAACTGGAGCTTTCTGCTGGCTCTTTTCACCAAGCTCCTGGAATGAAAAAAAAAGGTCATACATAAATATAAGTTATAATGGTCTAAATCACATAATGTCTATATATGCTGTATATATACAGTATGTACATGTACAGTACAGACAAATAATGCTGCGCTCACTAGAATTGTAGTACTCAACTTATTTTATTTGAATACTTGGAAAAAGATAAAACGACACATTTCAGGTTCATGTTAGATTTGCTTAATTAATAAATGTTCTATAATCCTGGTTAGTCCTCTATTATTTGTATATAGACATACTTAATGATTTTTGCCCAAACTGGCACCCAAGAGGAGCACAGCTGTGCACAGGGTTATTTACATATTACCCTGATGATATTTATCAATACCAGTGGTGAAAAGTTACTGTAGTTTTTACTCCACAAATGTTTTGAAAATCTTTGTAAAAATATTTAAAATATTTTTGAATAATTTAGTTTTCTTTTTCTTTTTTTACAAAAATCTTCTCTTCTAGGGGTCCCTGTTTTTTCAGATGGGGGCCCGCAGCCAAATACATATTATTTTGGGGGTCCTTGACTTTACAAAAGTGAGAACCACTGCTTCATTCACACAGGCTCTCCTCACCGTCAGCCTGTGGTTAAGAGAGACAGTGTGAATCCCCGTCTCTCTGAGTGTCTCTGAAGCTTCTCTCTCCAGTCTCTGAGTCTGCTCTGCTTTTAGACAGTCAGCCAGGAACACATGGTGAGACAGTGCCTCCTGCAGGCCGAGGCGCCTCTTTTCACCCTCCTGTAATGCAGCCTGAGACAAGGACACAATGACAGCCGTGATGAATGTGGCATAAGAGGACTGCGATAAAGGGTCACTCGCTAGCGTTCAGATACAGTACTGTACATGATAGTAAGTTATGGGAACATTCCCTGTGTCCCTGGACATTCAAATGGTAAATGGTGCATTTATGAATGGTAAATGGTGTATTTATATAGCACCTTTTATTCAAATGCAATACAATGTGCATTACATTCACCCACTTACACACCCATTCACACATCGATGGCGGAAGCAACCATGCAAGGCACTGTCTTGCTCAAGTACACTTTGACAAGCAGCAAGGAGGAGCAGAGGATGTCTATTGTCTACCTACTGAGCTACTGCCATCCCAAATGAAATGTTTCTAACACACAGCAAAGGGAGCATGTTTGCTGGGAGTGATGTAGGTAAATATTTCACCACTTGTCTAGGACAAGTAGTAGACATTTGGAAAATGGCTCCTAAGCAGCTTCAAAGAGTGTTTTTGAATTAACCTTTCAGTATACTTGCAGTATCTTCTTTGCACTTTTCTGTCCTATGAGAACACCGAGTTCCAGTTTGATTGACATAGAATTACATCCCAGCGCACAGCTAGATGATGTCACATCTGTTAGCAGAAGCGTGAGTCCTCAAAAAAGACACTATGACTGAACAGTTATGACAATGACTAGAAAATCCCTTGGAATATTTTGAGCACTTTTTGACAGTTTATGCTCAACATTTTCATTATTTTTAGATCCTTTGTTCTGATGCATGTACAACAAGTCTTTCCTGCCAGAAAAATATGGTCTGTTTCACCAATATGAATAATAATAAAAAGTCACAAGACCTTCATCAAGGAAAAAAATCAAATACGTAGTAATGATGTGATTAATATTAATGACTTAATCACAAGAAGCCTTGTTCAACAGAGACCACCATTGCATAAAATATACCAGATTGTTTTCAGTGGATGTGGGGAAACATCTGATATCAAACTCGGGGTGCTTGAAATTAAAAAGGTTGAGAATCACTGCTTTAAGTACACTTAAAATAAATTGTGCCCAGAGGCATGGACCCCCTGACTGCTTCAGTGAAGGTCCTCAGTGGTCAGCAAGAGGTGTCTAGCTGTAGGATTGTGAAGCAGGGTGCTGAAAAACTGTATTTGTGTTCAGCCAACGTCTCCTCGCTAGGATAGATTAAAAAAAAGTTCAAAAGAGTTCAAAACTCACCTGAAGAGAAGATGTGGAATCTGGTGCTTTACGTTGGTTCCACTGCTGCAGTGCCTGAAGACAGTCTGTCAGACAGCGGGACGTGTTCACACCGCAGGATCCCTTCCTCTCAGCTAGTCTGGTCTTCAGACTGCACATTAGATTGCAGCACATTTTATTTAGTTGAAGGGCATGTTATATAGACACTGATTGAGTTTAGAAAAGACAGAGAGAATAATAGGTTCAATGTTCAAGGCTTTTATTGTCACATGCACTTACTACAATACAGCCGTGGCAACATTGCAGGTACAGTAGCAACAATCTTGTTCTTAGCGTTTTAAGTACTACTGAAAATAATGATGTAAAGAAACTAGTGTGTGTCCGATAGTGTAATGATTACAACCAGCCTCTGGACCCACATGCCCCCCAGCTAATTTAGGATTGAATCCCATCAGAGCAGTCTCACTCTCAGCTTTCCTTCTGTCTGGCTCCCTTTCAGCTTTATTGTCTGTCTCCATCTCAGCTTTCCTACAATCTGTCTCCCCTATGGTGTCTCCCTCTCAGCTTTCCCATCTGTCCCAACTAGCGGGGAGTGGACCACCCACTGTTCATTAGAAACCAACACAAAATAAAACAAGTATGCATACTTTGTTAATCAGCGGAGTGTTTGCAATTCTTGGCTTGGGGTGTTACCTGTTTTGTTGCTGATTAAGAGACTCCACTGTCGAGATAACGTCTGCTGGCAGCTCCTCCGTGGAGGCGGAACCCTTCACTTCCTGGTACAGGTCGTCAACTTTCACCCCCAGACCGTCCAGTGACCGCTCACAGTTCTAAACACGAGGGTAAAATAATAATGTACACATTTTGAATATGCATTCCAAGAACACACAATATATAGCACTTATGAATGACATAGCAGAACTGCTTGTTACAATAAGGTTTGAAAGTCAAGACTTCAATGCAAAATGTTTCTCAGTGCAAACATAGATAAATGCAAGTAATAACCAAATAAACACGCGCGCGCACACACACACACACACACACGCACACGCACACGCACGCACGCACGCACGCACGCACGCACGCACACGCACGCACACACACACACACACACACACACACACACACACACACACACACACACACACATCAACCTGTGTGAAACTAGTCACCTTCAGACTGCTCCAGTACTGCTCCAGCTGAGCGACGTTGTCCTGTGGTTCACTGTAGCTAAGCGCTTGGTCCAGAGAGCGCAGCTCCCACTGCAAGGCTGCAGCCCTCTCCTTCATCCCCTGGCCCCGCTTGGCCAGCAGCCGGTCCAGCTCCTCCAGCCTAGACTCACACACCGTCAGCCTCTCCCTCACCTCCCTCTCAGAGGCGGTGCGGAGGTCGTGGAGGTGGCCGACCTCCAGCGTGAGGGCGTCGCGACCTCCCGGGGTGCAGAAGGGCAGCAGGTTGTCTCTGAGGGAGTCCAGCTCTTTCATCTCCCTCTCCTCCCTGTCTACTGTCTGGAGTAAAGCCTGGAGGAGAGAGGGAGGAGGAGGAGAGAGGAGTTGGAATGATAGAATGGGTTTCTAATTTAAACTGACATTCTTGGAGAGGAGACTGGGTGAGATGGCTGATAAGGTAGAAGATGAATAATCTTCGTTCATGATGTCATGGGAATATGACAGAGAAATAATAGTTAATTATTATTAAAAATAACGTGTGTGTGAGTGTGAGTGTGTGTGTGTGTGTGTGTGTGTGTGTGTGTGTGTGTGTGTGTGTGTGTGTGTGTGTGTGTGTGTGTGTGCGTGTAATAAGTGTGTGCTAATGTTGTGTTTCAGAGCTTGAGAGTGGTAGCTGAAGCAAGGTGAGAGGTGAGCACATGTTAACCAACCTTGAGTGTATTGATGCTACTGTGTAGCCCCTGTCTGTGTTTGCGTGGCGGTGGCAGGACTTTAACCTGCTCTCGGAGCCAGTCCTGAGCCGCACCATGCTGCTCTACCAGCTGAGTGCACTGCCTGTCTGCCAGGATACCCATCTCCAGGCTAGAACCAGTCTCCTAATAACAACATCAGGGTGGAATGACAGTTAATGCCAATTTATGCTTGGAATGACAAGTGTATAACGAAACTAGAAAATTTGCTCCTCGGAGCACAAGTCTCCGCCAGCAAATATTGGAATTTATTCCAAGATTGGAACTTTGATGATAGTGTGTACGTCAGATGGCACATTGACTGCATTACTGTGGATTGCCTTGAATTAATCCTGTCTAAGCTATTTATATTACGTATTGTGATGACACCAGTGTGTCTACATAATGTATTGCTCCGCCATTTCTTAGCCATTTCGTGATTATTCCTGTCTTACCTCACTTTGAAAGAGACCAAGACTCTTTCGAAGTGACACATCTATTTATAGGCCGCTATACGTCATGCGTCTCACTAGCCAATCAGAGCACACTCTTTCAACGTATTGTCACGTGTCACGTGAGGCTTGACCAATGTTAGCTTGGCCGAGGGGACGGGGGACGGAAAGTGAAAACATATTCTCCTGGCGGAGACAATTATAATCACATGATAATATCACAGGCGTCGGAGGCGTGCAATGACTCTACACTGTTTGACCAGAATGGCCTTCATTAGTATCTCATTGCTATACTCCGGAAAGATTCCGTGGTGCCGCTTCACTGCGTTTTCTGCTGTGGTGGCTACTTGTCCAGCGACAGCACTCCGGCTAGCTTTCACGGAAATGCAGATCATTTTGGTTTTCCCTTTGAGACCAAGTTTGTCATATGTAAGGTTCCAACAGCTTGCAAAAATCCAACTCACGTCACCCTCTCAACTCGTCCCGACAGCGGAGAAGCACGGCAGCAGAGATTCCTCCCTATACGTAATCAGAAGACGGGTGGGACAGGTGCAATAAAGCCCCAGTTTGACTTCACAGTCTGCATATCCGCTTTGTTTGGAGATTTCAACAACGTTCTTCAGTTCACACAGGCCCTAGAGATGTACAGAATATTGGGCGTGGACAGAGTGGTGGTCTACAATACGAGCTGTGGTCCGGATCTCGATCGCTTACTGCACAGTTACAGCCAGGAGGGTTTCGTAGAGATGGTACCCTGGCCTATAGACAGGTATTTGACACCATCGAGGGGATGGAAATATGATGAGCACGGAGGAGACCTGCACTACTATGGCCAGCTGGCCACACTCAATGACTAATACAGAAATATGGAGCGCACTCGTTATCTTTTACTGAACGATATCGATGAGATTATTGTACCGTACCATCACGACAACCGAACGGCTCTGATGAGCCAGCTCGAAAAGCAGGAACCAAAGGCAGGGGTGTTCCGATTTAAGATGGACTTATTTCCAACTGACCTGACACACGACAGAAGAAGTGTTGCTTCCACCCTCCCCAATGGGAAGGCGTGCCAGGAATAAATATTCTGGAGCACATAGATAGAATAAACACACCGTATTGTGATTGTTGTGATTCGAAGATGATAGTTCAGCCGCGCATGGTGGAAGAGACATCGGTGCACTGCCTGTCAAAATACCTCGGGACTACCACTGTTGACGTCACTCGAGATATGGCTCGGATTATTCATGTCCGGAGTTGCATAATGAGAAAAACAACAAAAAATACCAATCCGCCCACTTACGACCCGACGTGCAAAGGGCAGCCGCACATTGACACCAGGCTGTGGCATTTTCATGAAAAGCTGATCCCCAGCGTGGACAAGGCTCTGAGGAGAATAGGGATGCTGAAGACAAAAGCATTGATGGAAGCATGATGGAGCATAAAAAAATTTGAATCTTTTTGGAAAAAAATCCTGCCTAACGATGATGTCACTGGTAGACAGGTTTCTGGACTGTCCACATCCCTCCTATGAGACACAGACCAAGTAGAAAAAAATTGTATAATTTTATCATGAGCATTAGTGAGGACCTATTGTATGAAGATAGGTTGAAAATGGGTGAAGTCGTCCTTTAAGACCTGAGGCCAATTTAAAAAAAAAAATCTAAATCCTAAAGGTCCTTACACACCGGGGCGATCTTTTCGTGCGAATAATACGTTTTTTTTTAAAACCTTATAAAGTCAATGGCTCCGTACATGGAGCGAAAAAGCGAAAAAGCGAAGCGAAAAAGCGTCTTTTAATTATTCGGAACGAGTCCGAATTTTGCGTATATTCGCTATATTCGCCGGTGTGTAACAACCTTAACGCTTAAAAATATATATATATTCAAAGATTTGCACACATTTTCACAATTTTTCAAAAATAGCAGATCTACGAGCTTGTATATCTGCTATTTTTGAATAGCCAAAAGAAATAAAAAAAATCACACCCAGTGTGAAGTGGGCGGTGTGTGGTCATCACAACATGACTCACTTTAAAAGAAGGATAAATGACTTTTTTTGGGGCGGTGTAGCCGCCCCCTATAAGTGAGTTTTGGACACCGACCAAAAAATTTGTGTACCCCCTAACCCTTCCATTGTTAATGCAAATCGATACTTTTTTCATATCAGCCAATCACATTACTGCTAGTGTAATCACCACTAACTGTAATGTGATTGGCTGACTTTGCAAATTCAGGACTGTGATTGGCTAGCGAAACACATGACACATGTGCAGCCCTATGAATAGCAGTATGGACTTTAAAAAAAGTCATTTATCCTTTTTTTAAAGTGAGTCATGTTGTGATGACCACACACCGCCCACTTCACACTGGGTGTGATTTTTAAAGTCCATACTGCTATTCATAGGGCTTCACATGTGTCATGTGTTTCGCTAGCCAATCACAGTCCTGAATTTGCAAAGTCAGCCAATCACATTACAGTTAGTGGTGATGACACTAGCTGTAATGTGATTGGCTGACTTTGCAAAAGTATCGATTTGCATTAACAATGGAAGGGTTAGGGGTATACAATGCGTTGTAGACTATTGGCCAATCACGGTGCAGGATTGGTCAGTGTCCAAAACTCACTTATAGGGGGCGGCTACACCGCCCCAAAAATCACACCCAGTGTGAAGAGAGTGGTGCCTTTGAAAGTGTAACTGGTTGCATCCGCAACAATCAGCAACAATATGTTGTCACGTGACACGTGACAACATATTGTCACGTGTCACGTGAAGCTTGACCAATCAGCCGTGCTCCAACATACGGACGGACATACGGACGGACGGACATACGGACGGACAGACATACGGACACACGGACAAAGTCGAATGTAGGAGTGGTTGGCACCACTCAAAAATTACACAGACGCGTTCCCGGTCAAAAAATATTTGAATATAGCTAAAATATGTTTTTGTTTTTTGTCTCCGCCAGAGGTGGAGAGTATGTTTTCGTTCTTGTCCTTCCGTGTGTCCGTCCGTCTCAGCCAAGCTAACATTGGTCAAGCTTCACGTGACACTTGACAATATGTTGTCACCAATGCTTTTGATTGGCTAGCGAGACGCATGACGAAATAAAAACCTATAAATAGGTGTGTCACTTCAGAAAATCATTTATATTTTTTGAAGTGAGCTTCCATCAGCTAAGCTAACATTGGTCAAGTGACACGTGACAATATGTAATATAAATAGGTAAGACAGGATTAATCAGGAACAGTACTGGCGGAGACCTGTGCTCCAAGGAGCACATTTTCTAGTTTATTATTATTTTAAAAACATTTTAAAATAGTGAAAATAGCCGATGTAAAAGCTCACAAGGCGTCACAGCGCAACACTACTTCTGTCCGACGCTCTTGTATGATGAAGTAGGACATTCATTTACGAAAAAACTGAAACATGTAAAGTGTCTCGAGATAACTTGTGATTTGGCACTATAATAAATATGGACTGAATTGAAAATTTGTCAATCATCATTCGTGCGACAGCAGATAATGAAATACACCAGAAAGAAGGCCTGTTAATGTTACATTTTTTTAAATTGCTCTCTCACTCACTCGCTCGCTCACTCACTCACTCACTCACTCACTCACTCACTCACTCACTCACTCACTCACTCACTCACTCACTCACTCACTCACTCACTCACTCACTCACTCACTCACTCACTCACTCACTCACTCACTCATATGGTTGTTGTATAAACCTATTTCCCCCCTTTAATATCAAACATTTCTTTTCTGGCCGACATATCTCACTCCCATATGGCATAGTAACTCCCACTTTTAAAATATCCTTGGCACGCACGCCTTTCCGAGGCCATCTTAAATGAACGCTTGCACTGGCAAACTCTCATTCGCATCACTTCCAAGGTCATGGCAAAAGGCTGCAGCTAAAGATGAGGCCATTTCCCCTACACTCCCAAACCGACTTCGCCCCAAAGTTTTATCAAACTCCTTTCTACAAGGCTCTTCTTCAAAAGGGCTAGAAGCATGCATGCATAGAGTTTTTTTGAGACACATGCCAGCCTGTCTTGATGGCGTGCCAGGATTGCTTAAGCACAACCTGGCTCTGACATTCCTTCCAGCAAAAAGAGACTGAGGGACACAGGGGTGTTTTTTTATTCCTACCCCACAACATTCCTCAAAGTCCTGATGAGCAAAGAATTAAGCCTAATTAGTCACCAGCCTGCCACGGTTTATTAGGAGTGACAATAGCACATCTATAGCTGACAGCGCAATTCTCTCTCGGTTTCTGTCTTTAGCTCCATGTCCCCTTTCCGTGTGGCTGTCTTTCTCTCTGTCGGTCTCTCTTCCACTGTCCCCCCCTTTTCTTTCACTTGCTATCTGTGTTTTGCTGTCAATCTTTCTCACTGACTCACTCTCTCACTGAACTCATTGTAGCTATCTACAGAATGTCTCTATATAGGCCTATATTCAACGTGCTCACACACTGTAGGGTTCAATAATGTTATTTTGAAAAAGATAGTCTTTCTGTCTCTCTTTATATTCCTCTCTATTTTCTCTCTCTGTCGTCTCTCAATTGCAGCAGCCGGAGCAGCATTACAGAAATGGAAGACATTATTGCAATGAATAATTCACAGACACATCTGTTATCTATGGTAAACATTGCTTGCATCAACATTGGACCGTTGCACAGCTACTCTGTCAACAACTTTGATGGCACGATAATCTTGTGTGGTATCTGTGTTTCTTGGCAAATTTCAAAAAAAGTATTGTATTCTGCTTGAGGTGGGAACATTGCTTGTAGCTCGAATAATTCAAGAGAAAGGGAGATGTGTTTTAGCCTGTCCTGTGTGAATTGTACTTGCATATAAAGGTAATAGTAATAGTTTTGCCAGGTGTTCGTACGATCATTTTATCCTTTGTACGATGTACGATCAATAATGCCAAAAATGCCCAAAGATAATTTTGCCATTTCACAAAAAGGGTTCATAAATCCAATATTAAAATTGGTGGACAATGGGCAGTGTGTGGGTTGGTGGGTGGACAACAAGCTGATGTCAGACAGATTTGCGCATGTGACGGGGCCGCTAGATTGCTGTATCTGTCTTTCTGTGTCCCTTGTATGCCCATATATGGAGTTCCGTGTCAGGTATGCCCATTTGTACCCGTCTGTCTGTGCTGCTTTTATGCACATACAGTATATGGAGATCTCTGTATGTATCTGTCTGTCTGCCTGTGTCTTTTTATGCTCATATATGGAGTGCCCTGATGTCATCAGTATATCATATATGTACATGCCTGGCCGGATCGGCGGTTCAGGGCAACCGCCTATCCAACCGACTCGAGGGCGGGCACCTTTGGGTCCTCGATGTGAAATATGTTGATGTGAGTGGTTCCATCATTCAGTGTAACACTTTTGTCATTCAGCGTAACAAAGGTTTCATGACAGTAGCTTTGTTATCCCTCTTTTTAACTAGTTTACAACTTATAAGTACAAATGTATTGCAAGCAATTATCATAGCTTTTTCCTTTTTTTCTAGTGTAAGGCGGGAAGTTTTTGTAACAAACCTTCAACAACTAGTGCATTGTACCTGGCACAACATATTTTCAGAAGGGGGTCCACGGAAAAACACACTAATTTGTGTCCTTGACATGAAAATGTTTGAGAGCCACTGGTTTAAACAACATCAGGAAGCAAGACCAAACTAGAAAAAGTGCTCCTCGGAGCACAAGTCTCCGCCAGGTCAGCTAGGTTATTATGGCCTCCTGGTGGCGCTATAATAGGCCAATGTGAAAAGGGTGCCATTTCTTCTTAGGCCTTGCACGGCAATCGGACACTGCATTCATGATTTGAGGCATTTTGTTCCAAAAATGTGGTTTGCTAAATTAGAACAGCTGGTGGCGCTATAACAGGCCAATGTGAAAAGGGTGGCATTTCTTCCTCGGCCTAGTGGGAATGTGCGTGCACAATTTCACAGAAATCGCACACTGTGTTCATGATTTGTGGATTTTTGTTAAAAACGGACCTATCCTGCAAACTTTAGAAGCCAATGTTAGCCAGGTAGGATAGAATATGAAGTATCGGACACATCCATCTTGATCACATGACTATAGAGAGACTGTGTACCGATTTGCGTGATTTTTGAACAGAATCTGAAGGAGTAAGAGCAAAAAATGTGTTTTTCAAATCTCCGCCATGCCTATCGGCCTGGCGGAGACAATAAGTGACTTCAAAACGACAAAAGAAAATTTGGATCCTTTCGTATACTTTGGATATACTTTGGTATACTCTCAGAGATATAGACCTGTAAGGATCCATTTGGTTCCTAACTATAAATCATTTAGTCTGAAATCCCTGGGGGTACCCAATACTACCATTTGAAAATGATGTGTTTTAGTTTGTAATGAATATGGATAGAGGGGTGAACTCACTGTGAGCTGTTTGAGCAGGGTAGGGATGGATGCCTCCATGTCTTTCCAGGACGGGTCTGTCCAGCTGGGGTCCTGGGTGATCTGGAACAGCTCCACACCCTGCAGGTGAAAATTCACTTTTCAAACATACTTTTTCAAACTTCATTATTTAAGATTAAAAGGCATGTCCATTTTATTGGACAGAACACAGAACAGTGAATGCATGCGAGTTAAAAGTTCAGTTAAAATGCCTTACTTGTGTGCGAAGGGCAGTCAGGACCGGGGTCAAGGACCTGGTTCTCTCCAACAGGGAGCGAGCCTGTTCCACAGCCTGTCTGCGGTCCCCCAGGCCAGGCCAGGGAAACAAACGAGGCAGGTCAGCTACCTGCGCCTGGACCTCCGCCAGGCGAGACTTGACCTGACCGCGTTGGGACTGACCGGACCTCAGCCGCTCCACCAGACCCTTCAACTGTCTGATGTTGAATTAGGGATAAACACATACTAAGACTATCAAAGGTGGTGTGGGTCATTGTGGACATGGTGACAAATGATATGTCTGCTTGCCAAACAGCTAGTGATGAGGTGCCCTTGAGCCTGGTTGATTGGTATTACTTGAAAATCTAATCCTTAATCAATCAACTAACCAACTAGTCAACTTAATAAGTCATTCATTTTATGCTTCGTTTCATAAAAAAAAATACTGTTTTTTTTATTTAATCCATGTGATTTTATGTAAAGTGTCTTTAGTTTCACATATAGTGTAACGCAAATGAAATGTGTTATTGTGTCACTGTACCTCTGGACTCCCTCTGCAGGCTGTAGGACAGTCCTCCACTGTTCCTCTGTGTCTCTGACTGTTTGCTCCACCTCTCGTCTGCTGCTCTCCTCCAGGTTCTCATTCTGACACAGACTTTTGCATCGTTTTTTGATTTCTTTGAGCTGAGATTCTCCTTTAGACTTGGAGTTCAGGATGGCCTGCAGGTGAAAACCATCCTTTGATTACTACTGTACATTTGCATTTCTATCACTGTTTGTTCAGTCTGCAGCAACTGTAACTTTATCTAGAGTGAATCACAATAAGCGAGCATGTAAGGTTTCGTGGATTTGATCATAAATCCCTTTGGCTGGACAGACAGCTAAACTTGGCCCCTTTCCATTAAAGTTGCAAGTGACACACAAAGTGATGCACAAAGTGATGCACAAAGTGACGCACAAAGTGACGCACAAAGTGACGCGCTGTGAGCTTGTATATTTGCTATTTTTGAATAGCTAACGCTAAAATCTAAAATGACACAAAAGATGCTTTCCCGGTTTTAATGGGTTAATACAATACAAAATAACTATCACATCACTCCCCTCAATCTACAAAGAAATGAGAGAAAGTAGTAAAGCCCACATGTAGTGAATGTGTTGTGTACGTTGTTCTCTGGATCCCACTTTTGAGATGAACTAGTTACTTTATGGCCAAGTTTGACTTGACTTGCATTGAGTTTAAACTATAAAAATGTGTATTTTTTTGCTTGCTCTCTCTCTCACCTTTCCACTCTAAATGCCAGAAAGTAACAACAGCAACACTGCAAAGGAATGAGTCAGCCATTAAAGCTTGCAGTGTAACTTTTTCTTTACCTGTGCTGTGGTCAGTCTGGCTTCTATCTGAGCCGGGTTGCCCTGAGTGCCATTCCCCACAGAGTCAGCCTGCTTCTTCAACTCTGTGACCCAGGCTCCGGTGCTGTGTGCCAAGGCACGGAAGGCCACCAGCTCCTTGGAGAGGGAGTACTGTCTCTCAGCCTTGCGGAGAGCATCGTCTGCAGCCTGCAGGATTGTTTTCCATTCCGCCTCCGTCTCTCTGATGGTCTGCTCCACCTCTCGTCTTCTGCTCTCCCCCAGGTCCTTACGTGCACACAGACTCTGACCCAGTCTCATCAGGTGGTTCACCTTGGCGTCTCCCTCTGGCTTAGAGCTAAGAACAGCCTGAGGACCAAAAATAATACCATGTTATCATCGCATATCATCAAGTCATGTCAATAGCATTGTGATCATTTAAGCTTCGGATCTTCCAATACCATGTCAAGCTCCTTCATTTCTTCACATATTTGACAGTGTATTTATTTATTTGTTGAATGTGTATTTTATTTCCGTTAGCTGATTTTTAATGATATTACTGATCCAAATCAAATTCAAAACAAAAGCTACACTGTATCATAAAATCTAAGCCACTGTTTTATTACTAATATCCGAACCAACCTGTGCTGGAGGTATTGTCTTCTCTGGATCTTTCTGACTGTCCAGGGAATGGAGGAGCTGCTGTTTGTCTCCAACCCAGCGTCTGGTGTCTGCTTTGTGGGTGTCAAACTCTCTGCACAGACCCTCCAGAGCACACACTCTCTCAGCCTTGTGGAGGGTCTCCTCTGCAGACTGCAGAACTTTCCTCCACTGCTCCTCTGTGTCTCTGACTGTCTGCTCCACCTCTCGTCTCTTGCTCTCCCCCAGGTCCTCATTCTGACATAGACTCTGACCTATCTTCTTCAGTTCATGGAGCTTGGAGTCCCCTTCCAGTTTGGACCTCAGGATGGTCTGAAGACACAGTGGTTAATTTACATCTAAATGCAGGAAATTAAATGCACAAGTACTGGGCTAAATACCTGACTAATTAATTACCCATTAAAACTGGGAACGCATCTGTGTAAGCACTTTAACCATTATTTTACACTTTGGCTATTAAAAATCTGGAACATTTGTGCAAATCTTTGAATATATATTTATCAAAGGGTAAAAAATATATATTTAACTCAAATCTTTGCTTCTTGGGGGACCCTGGAACTAAATCTTTTGAGATATTTTTTATTTTTTATATTTCTTAAGGATTTAGAAAATATTTTCGGCCTTAATGGGGTAATATATGCTTGATTTTAAATGAAACAAACCGCTTCAACAGTGCAATTAGAATATAAACTAAATACAACACCTGTCATCATCACTGTTCATCAAATGTTTGACAAAGCAATAATTGTGCAAGAATATTTATGTATTATACTGGACCATAGTACATATTGTACTATGGTCTCTGAAATATTCCACTACCGTTTGAACTTCCCACACGATTAAATCCCAGCCGTGAACTAACCTGCGCGGTATTTATTGTCTTCTCTGGATCTTTCTGACTGTCCAGAGAACGGAGGAGCTGCTGTTTGTCTCCAACCCAGCCTCTGGTGTCTGTTTTCTGAGTCTCAAAGTCTCTGCACAGACCCTCCAGAGCACGCTGTCTCTCAGCCTTGTGGAGAGTCTCCTCTGCAGATTGCAGGACGGTCCTCCACTCCTCCTCTGTGTTTCTGATTGTCTGCTCCACCTCTCGTCTCATGTTCTCCATCAGGTCCTCATTACGACACAGACCTTGGCCTTGTCTCCTGAGATCACCGACTTTAGATTCTCCCGCAGGTTTGGAGCTCAGGATGGTCTGAAGAAAGACAGGAAATAGTAAACTGTGCCTTTAGAACAGCAATAACACCAAATCATTCATTAATGGTATGTTTGTTGTGTTGATACAGGTGGGTATTTTCCATCAGGTGTCTATGTTGTAAAGTGCACAGTAAAAAGGAACTTTGTAAAAACAATGTTTCTAAAATAAGCACCAATGTTCAACCAACCTTAGTAATCTGTAGCCTTTCTTCAGTATCCTTGTGACTACCCAGAGACTGCAGGTTGTGTTTGTGTTCTCTCATCCAGCACTGGACGCTGTCATTCTGGGTTTTGAAAGCCTCAAAGTCTCTGTGTAAGACAGCCTGTCTCTCAGACTTGTGGAGAGTCTTCTCCGCAGTCTGCAGGACATTCCTCCACTCGTCCTCTGTGTCTCGGACTGTCCGCTCCACCTCTCGTCTCCTGCTCTCCTCCAGGTCCTCATTCTGACACAGGCCGTGGCCTCGTCTCTTCAGCTCTGCTACTTTAGTGTCTCCCTCTGCCTTGGACCTCAGGATGGTCTGAGGACAATGTTGGTTAAGTTGGATTTAAAACATGAGCCACTTGCATTTGATTTAAACGCCTTGATATTTGGCCAGCATCAAAAGTAAAAGATGTCAATAGTGACAGAAGGAAAACATTGTTTAAATGTTTCCAGAAATATTTTGACAAAGTTGTTACACTGTTGTATGACTGGTATTCAATGAATGATATCTTTTATAGCAGGGGTTTTCAAAGCATGAGGTGGGCCTCCATAGTGAAGCGCTAGACTCTAGCCTTTCAAGCATTAAATAAGATGAACGTGCGTGGGTAAACTTAAACTTGGCAGTGTACTTAGAACTCATAGCAGAATAGCATATCTGTCTCTCTCACTTTCTCTGATATCTATCGCAAATCGGCTGAGGCAGATATAACTTTCAAGCATGAGGGAAGATGAAACAGTACACAAAATTAGTTAATTATGGCCCAGATCGCTGGCCTAGCGGTCAGGGCACTTAGGCTCCAATGCAGTATGACAGCGTGTCGCGGGTTCAAATCCCGATACCGGTGAATTTGCTGCGTGTCGCTCCGCGTCTCTCTCTCCCCATTTCCTGTCTATACACTGTGTATTATCAATAAAAGCAGAAAAGGCCAAAAAAATCTTAATCTTAAAAAGTTAATTATAATATAGACTGATGTTGACTTAACGTATAACCTTCCTGCATTTCAGCAGTTACAGTTATTACATTTTGTCATCTAGCTTTTTTTCCCGCCCAACTAGGAAAGTTTGGAGAGATTGTCCGAGCTTTGTCTGTAGGGAGGACCACTGTCTCAGACTTTGAAAACCCCTGCTGTACAGCATTCTATTCACCAATTACTGTCACCAGTTATGAACATACCTGTGCTGTATTTATTTTCTTCTCTGTAGCACTCTGACTGTCCAGAGAACGGAGGAGCTGCTGTTTGTCTCCAACCCAGCCTCTGGCGTCTGTTTTCTGGCTCTCAAACTCTCTGCACAGACCCTCTAGAGCATGCTGTCTCTCAGCCTTGTGGAGAGTGTCCTCTGTAGCCTGCAGGACGGTCCTCCACTCCTCCTCTGTGTCTGTAATGGTCTGCTCCACCTCTCGTCTCATGTTCTCCACCAGGTCCTCATTACGACACAGACCTTGGCCTTGTCTCCTGAGATCACCGACTTTAGATTCTCCCGCAGGTTTGAAGCTCCGGATGGTCTGAAGAGACATATGTAATACGTAAAGTGTGGCTTTAGAACAGCAATAACACCAAATCAAGTTTGTTGTGTTGATACAGGTGGATATTTTCCAGGGGACTATTTCTGTAGTAAAATGTAATGTAAACTGCAAAGCTTTGTAAAACAAAATTCTAAAATTAGCACCTGATCAAATACAAATTTCAACCAACCTTAGTAATCTGTAGCCTTTCTTCAGTATCCATGTGACTACCTAGAGACTGCAGACTGTGGTTGTGTTCTCTCATCCAGGACTGGATGCTGTCATTCTGGGTTTTGAAAGCCTCAAAATCTTTGCACAAGACAGCCTGTCTCTCAGCCTTGTGGAGAGTCTTCTCCGCAGTCTGCAGGACATTCCTCCACTCCTCCTCTATGTCTCTGACTGTCGGCTCCACCTCTCGTCTCCTGCTCTCCTCCAGGTCCTCATTCTGACACAGACCCTGGCCTCGTCTCTTCAGCTCTGCTACTTTAGTGTCTCCTTCAGCTTTGGACCTCAGGATGGTCTGAGAAGAACGTTAGTTAAGCCAGAGTTAAAAGGCAAGCAAGTTAATGCTTTGAGGTGTTGCTTGCGCTTGTTTGAACCACATGAACCCTAGCGTCCCTATTCTGGGGCAAATAAAAATATAGACAAGCTCACAACACGTTGCATTGTGATGTGTTGCAAGCTTGTGAGCGGACCAAGTATAGAGCCCTGGGGGACCGCGATCAACTAAGTATATAGGGTTTAAGTGGTTAAACATTTTGACATTAAACAGTGTCAATAGTGAAAACTTCCAATATTAACATGAGGTGGGGGGGGGGGGGCGGACCGGAAACGAAATAATACTGTTTCCGTTTTTGGTCCCGCCTCCGTTTCCTGTCTAGCGATCAACTTTGGAAGCGGTTATCTCAGCTTGTTGTTTTCCTCTCCGCATCCCCCACTGTAACGTTTTTGCCTCGTTCTCCAAAATGGAGGCACGGATCGCGTCGTGGTCTTCAGTGTTTTGTTCTGTCGGATCCCGCGTTTGTGTCGAACCAAATGAACGCGGATTTTAAACGGATTTAGCGGGGGCTATGGCGGAATCAAAAAAACAAAAAAGGACAATAAAAGCTTGGCAGTGGTGAGTGCATTATGAGATTAGCCCTTGGCGGTGGATGTGTTAATGAATACCAAATATTATTAACATGCCCATTTAAATGAATACCAGTCATGAACATACCTGTGTGATGTGTATTGTCTTCTGTGGATCTTTCTGACTGTCCAGAGAACGGAGGAGCTGTTGTTTGTCTCCAACCCAGCCTCTGGTGTCTGCTTTCTGGGTGTTAAACTCTCTGCACAGACCCTCCACAGCACACTGTCTCTCAGCCTTGTGGAGGGTCTCCTCTGCAGTCTGCAGGACGGTCCTCCACTCCTCCTCTGTGCCTCTGACTGTCTGCTCCAGCTCTCTCCTCCTGCTCTCCTCCATGTCCTCATTCTGACAGAGATCCTGGCAGTGTTTCTTCAGCTGGTCCAGTTTGGATTCTCCCTCAGCCTTGGATCTGAGAATGACCTGAAGGCACACACATGAGGGTTACCCGCAGCTAACACTAATGTTCTCAAATAGAAGCTTAACCATATGAGATCAAGCATCCTAAAAATAGGCGAACATGCGGTGAAAATGGCTGATCTAGAAGTTCACGACGCAACTCGTTGTGAGCTTGCACAGTACATTGGCTATTTTATGCGAAGAGATTAAGTGTAGAGGGGGGGAAAGGTAGGGGACCAACTATGGACCCCTGAGGAACCCCTGTCAACGAAGTATGTACTGTTTAAGTGGTTAAAAATGTTCCATTTATGAGGCCTCCCTATTCAACAGATCTTTGTATATATGAAAATAAATAACAATTACTGGCACCCATGTTCCTTCTAGTCCAAGCAGTCTGTGCTTTAATTTTTTTATTTCATTCATTTTTCTTTAATACTTTTGTTACATCTGTGCGAGTGCTACCAAGTCAAATTCCTTGTACTGCATGTTAGTTATTGCCAGTAAAAGTTATTTGGTTTTACTAGATCTGTTGCCACTAGTTCTGTTGCGGGGCACACTCACCTGTGCTGTGTGTAGTCTGTCCACTGGCATTGTTTGGTTGTTCAAGGCATTCAGGCGCTGATGAAGGTCTCTGACCCAGGCCCCAGTGTCTAGTTTATGGGTGTCAAATTCTCTCAACTGAAAAAGACATTAAAATATCCCTTTTGGTGGTGTATTCAGCATCATTGTCAACTGAAGCTTTGTCAGGTGAAAATATGGGGCAGGACATTACATGGATGGCATCTCTAAACCAGAGGTACGTTTTTGTCTCCACCCCCTTTTTGATTACCCCCTAATTTCTGAATCCAAGTATCCCCTTTACCGCATTACAACATTTTGCTTAGAAAACTGCAAGAGAAAACCGTGAAAAAAAAAAACGTGATGCTATGAATGAATGATAACAAACCTCTTGAAGAATTTTATATGAAAAATAAGAAATGGAATGAGAGCCCTATTCTGGCCCTAATAGTTGAAATAGCAAATCTACAAGCTCACAATGTGTCGATGTAGATTGGCTATTTGAACTACTTGAAAATGTTTTTCAAAATAGTAAAAAATGGCAAAGAAGTTTAGGGATAATGGGTAAGACGGCGCCCAGAATAGGGCCGATAGTGCCTCCTGAGCAGACTTATTACTTTGGCCATAACATTTTAATAAGTCCAATTTAGAAGGAGTGATTGCTACGTTCAAAATAAACCCATATAATGGCAAATAAGTATTGCTTTCTATTCAATAATAGTTGCCCCAGTCAAGGTTTTCATATGACACTTTACAGATCAGCAACATCACAGATCAAAGTTAAACTAACACTCAAAAGATTTGACTGTGTAGCAGGCAGGCAATGAGCTGTAAGAAGTTTGTCTGTCTCACCTCCCACACTCTGGTCTCTGTGTCCTGGGCGATCTGGGCCTCTGCGTCATCCAGAGCCTGCCTGGCGGACTGGAGGACTACCCTCCACAGCTCCTCTGTGTCTCGGACCGTCAGCTGGACCTGCTGCTTCCGGCTCTCCTCCACGTCCTGCTGGTCACACAGACTCTGGCCTCGTCTCCTTAGGTTGTTCACGATGCAGTCTCCCTCGGGTTTGGAGTTCAGTATGGCCTGAGGAGCAGAGAAATGTTAACAGGAAATGGCTGATTCCTTAAAACGAAAGAAAGGTAAAGTGCTGCGGTGGAGAGGATATGTGGAGCTGATGATCGATTACTTTTCTTAATGTTTCTCAAAAAACATATACAGTAGGCTTTGTAAGTCACAATGTATAACCTAAAGCGGCAAAAAACACCCTTTAATACTTCCTCAAATAACCCTGATTATACAGTATGACACAAACAAGAGTGCTTCACTCCCTCAAATCTTAGAAAGGACCATAACAGGAATCTAATGAATTCAACAATTAATTTATAGCACCATAACAGTGGTCTGGCATGTTAAGGCCAACTAAATTAAAACATCCATGACTTCTTAACTGCACTGTGAGGTTTTTTTTACGTTGACTTAAATATTCAGGTAAGTTCAGTAATGTTTTAAGGACTATGGTGAAAATTATGAAAGCAAATTCTAAAAAAGAAAGCCATTGAAGGGGAAATGGTCTGTTTAAGTACGATGTACTGTGAATAGACAATGACAATGTACAGTACTGATGCTGGTATGACAAGGTGATTTGTTTGTTGAAACCACAAAATGGTGAACATGCAATCAAATGTGCTGTAAGCAGACCTCTGCTGTGTGGCATCTCTCTCCAGTTGGTATGTGACGGCCCAGGAACTGAAGGCACTGCTGCTTCTCTCGGATCCACACCTGGCTGCTTTTCTTCTGGGACTCAAAGTCATCAAACAGGTTTTTGACCTCTGCTTCTCTAGCGGACAATAGGACTGTCCTCAACAGGTCCTCTGTGTCTCTGACCATTTGCTCAACCTCTTTTCTCCTGCTTTCCTCATCCTCGGACAAACACTGGGCTCTTCTCTTCAGCTCTGCCAGCATGGAGTCTCCCTCAGTCTTGGAATTCAGGATGGCCTGGGGACACAGTACAGTCAGACGTATAATAAAGACCAGTATAGGGATCCTGCAAAATAATCCTTTTTAAAAGGTTATTTTGTCTGATCTAATGGCCAGTAAGGTGAAGACAGACAACACATTATGAAAGGAGACGACCTTTGACACAGGTCACAAAACAGATTCCCACCTACTCATGACTAGTCCTACACCTACAAACGGCCTGCATTCATTTTGCTGCTTCAACTTCTTTTTTCTTTTTTTAATCTAGTATACAATTGTGTTCAACAAAGTTTTGCATAATGAAACTAAAAGCAAAAATCAACAGTCTGAGACTAACCTTAATCATCTGTAGCCTCTCTTCAATGTCCACGTGACTACTCAGGGACTGCAGGTTGTGTTTGTGGTCGTTCACCCAAGAATGGATACTGTCATTCTGGGTTTTGAAAGCCTTAAATTCTTTGTCAGAGACAGTCTGTCTCTCAGCATTGCGGAGAGCGTCCTCTGCAGCCTTCAGGATGCTCCTCCACTCCTCCTCTGTCTCTCTGACTGTCTGCTCCACCTCTTGTCTCCTGCCCTCCTCCAAATCCCCATTCTCAGACAGACCCTGGCCTCGTTTCTTCAGGTCCTGGAGTTTTGAGTTTCCTTCAGGCTTGGCGTTCAGGATGGTCTGGAAACAAAGGCAGAGATTCACCATGAGACATCTGGGCGTATTAACTGGTCAAGAACGGGTACCTTGGCTTCAGTAGTAGTGAACCATCCTCTCATCATGAAAGTCAATTAAAAATGGTGTTGTTCAATACGGGACATTGAAAATTATGCTATTTAAATAATGACACATTATTATATTTCTATATGGGAGAGAGCTTACACCAATGACATACTGTGTAAGACATTAACTGGGAATTTGGACAGAATAAGTTCTCAAACATCAATAAAATAGTAATTCTATGGTTAAGGTATTGCCAAATGTACCTGTGTTTTTTGTAGCCTTTCTTCAGTGTCCATGTGACTACCCAGAGACTGTAGGGTGTGTTTGTGGTCTCTCATCCAGCACTGGATGCTGTCCTTCTGGGCTCTGAAAGCCTCAAAGTCTTGGTGTAAGACAGCCTGTGTCTCAGCCTTGTGGAGAGTCTTCTCTGCAGTCTGCAGGACATTCCTCCACCCCTCCTCTGTGTCTCTGACTTTCTGCTCCACCTCTCGTCTCCTGCTCTCATCCAAGCCCTCATTCTTACACAGAACCTCGCCCTGTTTCTTTAGCTCTGCCAGTTTGGAGTCTCCCTCAGCCTTGGACTTCAGGATGGTCTGAAGACATTAAGGAGGAAATTAATTCATAGCAAGGTGATAATAGTAACTTGACACAGAAAATTAAAGGGGAACGAAAACCTGGGTCAATTCTGTTGTTTTCTACCCTCTAAACTAAAAATTAAAAATGATCAAAAGTGTCAAAACATGCCAGGTTGACCATAGTACACTGTGATGTATGCAACACAGCTGCAGCTAATAAAATTAATAATGAATTAGATTTAGGGGAGCCAATGTGTAGTCAACATGTACATTTCTATTATAGTTGTATTAGCTGCAGCTGTGTTGCTTACGGTACATCACAGCATACTATGGTCAGCATGGCATGTTTTACCCTCATATAATGTTTTACCTGTTTAGGGCAGCAAACTTACAACCCTTTGGTGCATCCTTATTCACTGACCTGTGCACATTGTTTCCTCTCCTCAGGATGCAGGGTCTTGCTGGCCTGGGAGGAGAGTGGCTGGATCATATCTTTAATCCACGTCCTGGTACTCTGTGCCTGGGTGCTGAACCTGTCGCACTCCCCCTGCAAGGTGCTCTGGGCCTCTGACTGCCTCTCCAGCAGGGCCAGCAGGTTCCGGTAGCGCTGTAGGAGGTTGTCTCCATCCTTCAGGAGACTGTCTGCTCTCACTCCCTGTTTCCGCACCGATGCCAGGAGTTCACACAGGGCCTCAGCTCTCCCACTGGCCCATGGGGAAACATGACACATACAGTTTGACTGCTGCAGTGCAGTGAGTGCACACCCAATTCCTCAGTATCATTTAGCAATGAAGGACTACCCCACTGTCGTACGATGGTGTCCCATCCCGTTAATCTACAAGCCAATCTATGCACTATTTTTGTTGTGGGACACCATCGTATGCTGGAGTATAATCTAAGCACCTGACTGCCATGCCTTTGGGAAATGGAAATAGACATTATCATAACTGACCACTACAGTTATGAATGACCTACTTCACTAGCTACTTTTGGTCAAAGAAAGCCGTCATGATAACAGCATTTCATATTGGTTTCAGAGTGGTTAACATACTGCATCTGTCCCTAGCTCCATATACACCTTCAGCAAACCTCAGATTAGATCAGTGCCTTCCTCCTGTGTCCCCATGTCCGATGTAGGACTGATGTGTCTCTGAACCAGTGCCACCAAGGCCATTTCCAATATAGAATTATTTAAACATCAACGATCACTTGAATTGAAAGTAAAGGTCTTCCTGGGGGGTCTTTATTGTGAGTCCTCAGGTGACTGAAGATTAAATTAAAAGCATATGATAACGTTACACAACATTTGATTACAGTACAGTAGATTACTGTACCTTTCATTGCGAAGGTCTTTGACAAGTTGGCCGACTTGGTTTGATTCAGGTGACTGTTTCTCTTTGGTCTGGAGCCAATCACGGAACTTCTCATACTGCTCCTGCAGACTGGAGAGTGCAACACACCACGTTGCAATTATATCTGATGCACAAGTTACTGTTGTTGGTTTCAGAAAAATGTGTAGCCACATTCCCATCATAATATGATTATATTATATTATAATCAAGAGGTTTGCCAGGATTAATTACTGTGGCATCATACTGATTTAGAGCATACAGTATTTCAGTTCAGAATATAAAACAATTAAACCCGATATACTTGTAGTATATACTGACCGGGTCCCTCAGGGGTCTAAACATGGTCTCTCCATTTTCCCGTCTACACTATATCTCGTTGGTGAAAATAGCAGATCTACAAGCTCACACATCCACAATTTTAGGCAAATGTAAAAAAAAAAAACGCTGAATGTTCGCCTATTATGACATGCCCAGAAAAAATAGGGACGTTATGTCTGGTTAATTGCTTATTTGCTTGTTCTTCCAGTCTTGCAGGGAAAAAACAGGAACAGGTAAAGTTACCTGTTTAAGGCACCGAGGGCAGCCTCCATCTGCTTCTGTCGGTTCTGACAGTGAGTTCTGAAGGTGGCCACCTCCTCCTCCTGCTCCTTCAGCCAGGAGATGAGCTGAGACAGTGACTGAGGAGGGACCTGTCCTCCGGCTCTCTCCAGGTGCTCCCTCAGCCGCTCCAGACGTTTCTCTCCCTCCTTGGATGCCAGGAAACCCTTAGTGCACAGAAACCAGGGGACACATTTTTACTATTATTTATACGATCCTTTTAACCAGAAAGGGACCCATAGTGGAAGAAAGTGTAATCACTTTCATAACCCTGATTAACTTATTAAGTATTTACATTATCCATCCATCCATCCATCCATCCATCCATTCCATTCATCCATCCATCCATCCACTTACAGTCAGTCTCTGCAGGGAAGTGGCCACATCTTCTCTGCTTTCAGGATTCTCAAAGCATTCGTTGACGGACAGCTGTATATCCTGGAACCACTCCTCAAATGATTGGCTGTCATCTGACGGAGAGACAGAGGAGACGTTTACCGAGTGCAATACCAGGCAGAAACTACTCTGAAATGTCCGTGACATTTTCAGATCCAGAAAATGGGTGTTTATCATGTGGCTCTTGTCTGACAGAGGTAAAGACAAAAGAGATGTGCTTAAAAAAAAGAGAATTATCCAGGTGGCATTTTGAAAACCATGAAACATACTGCATTTTAGTGTTGGTTCAGTCTAGCATTCACACAGCGAGCAGTATGTTAGCGCAAGATTAATCCAAGAAAGACAAAGGGATTATTAGTTGAGCGGCATTTTCAACCGCTTGGAAAAAAAGTCATCCCGTCTCTCGCTCCTGTACTGTCAGATAATGATAATGATGAAGGCTTGAGAGACCGAAACATGACAGTTACATAAAATGTCCACTTGAGGATGTAGCGCGCCTTTTTTGCTTGATTGATTGATTGATGTACTTTATTTAGTAAGACATGAGAACAACAGTACATGGAAGTACAAATTCACAATACAAGGTCTACTAAACTGGAAGAATCATTAAAGCACTGAGCTTGTTTCAAATGAGTTCCCCACGCACACAAATCATGATGATGATTGATTTAGGCTTTTTCTTTAGTTGTTTTGAGTATGGAATTTATTTTCTCTTACTGTGCATTAGACATTTCAATTTTAATTGACAGTACAGTGGAGAGAGACAGCAAAGGGACAGTGAAGAGGGAGAATGACATGTGACATGGTTCTTGAACCAGACTCGATCTTGGGACACCGTCACAAGTCACTCCTTATTCTTTGAGTTCAAGTTATTTCAATCTGGTCACATATACAATCTGCTAAAATGTACCAAATGTTTCCCTGTTGCTATTGCCCTTTTGAATAATAGCATGATATAATTTTATGATTCTTGATTCTATGTTTGTGCATTGATTGGTGTGTATTGATTATTTATGATGATTGTATTTACTGTTGGCTATGCAACAAATTGCCCTTCGGGGGTAATAAAGATTGTGATTATGTGTTACACAACACACATTAATGGACCCGCCATGCTTTCTCTTGGAAATAATCTTAAAACAAAGGCCAACTTGGTTGTCATGTCATTTCTGTTTAAGCACCATGTGTCAGTCTGTCAGATGTATTACACCTTATCTCTGTAAAAAATGTGAATCTAACTCTGACCTGTTATGACTTTGAGCAGGCCTTTCTCTGCTTCCACTCTCTTCAGGCGGATGCTGTCCTTGGTGAGTGAGATGGTCTCTCTGAGCCTGGTACAGTCAGTAGACAGAACCTCCACCACCTGAGGACTAGCCACACTGGACACCAACCCCACCTCCTTCAACACAGCCTCTGCCCGCTCCTCCTGCGCCACCAGCTCATCACACAGATGCTGTTGGAGGGGGAACAAGGTAAGATATACAGTAAAAGTTGCTCTCGGTTGCAGCGATACTGTTGTGGATAAGAAATAAAGCAGTGAATACAGTACAAATGGTGCTGTACAGCAGGTTGAGAAAAGCATTCTGCTTGCTTAAACACTTTAACCCTGGCATTCCTATTTTGGGCAAAGAAAAAAAGAAAATGTTTTTAATAATTCTTTCTTTCTTTCTTTTTCTTTATTTATTCAGGGAAACCCATTGAGAGCAGGCTCTCTTTTTCAAGGACGCCCTGATAACAAACATTTGAATCACATTACAATGTCACAACTAATTTAACAATAAAGCAAAAGGGAAAAGCAGAAGCATAAAACAACATTAAAATAATCGCAAAAGGCGGTGAATCAGACAATACAGTGAGGACATGGATAACAACACAGAGATTTAAAAATCAGATGCAAATAAACAGTGTTACATGAAACAGGTGCAGGCACTATGTACTGTAGTGTGTCCTCAAGAAGCACCCTGAATGTCTCTATTGAGACCAATCGCACCAGTTTCAGAGTGTCCTGATTCAAAAATTCAAAAAAAGTAATAGCTAAAATAGCAGATCAATCAAGTGTTGGAGATTGGCTATTTTTGCCATTTGTTGTACGGCAAAGTATATATGGCTTAAGTGGATAATTCTGTTCTGCTTTGTTCTATTACAGTGTATTGCTTCATTAGTTTCAATGTACAAAAAACCCAGAGGTGATGTCAGGCTCTGCATTCAACACTAACACAAGTCTAATACACTTAAAAAAAGAAGGGAACCATCCACGAATGCAACATACTGTATAACAACAACTGAACATGTAGCAGCATAGAGAGCTACTGTACCTGTATGGTGGTGTTGGCCTGGGGCTCTGACATGTTGACCTTGCTGATAGAGGCCTGGGTCTTCTCTATGGCCACCTGGCACTCTGCCATCTGCTCTGACAGATGTTTCTTCACAGCGATTAACTCCTCAAACACATCTGTACTGTCAGCATACAGCTCCTTCACCTGCTCCATTCTCTTCTTCAGCTGGGTCTCCATCACCTGAGGAGGGGGAGAGTTGGGAAGATTATTTTCAAACTATGACTTGCCACTGATGTATTGCGCCATTAGCTATGTACGTCATACGCTTGGTGTCTTTTGGCAGTGGTAGACATCTTTATTTAGTTTCTAATCATTGAAGAGGCAGCCAGATGAAGTGATAAACACACGCCTTTATCATTAGTGTAGATTAGCAGTGGAGCTATATAAACGCTCTATTCTATATGGACACAACATTGAGAACCCGTTCCAGATCTTCACCTGTAGCTCCAGTGGAGCCTCCTGGCTTTGCAGCATCTCCTGGATCTCCATGGACTTCTTATGGAAGCGTTCGATGTTCTCCTCATGAGAATGGATCTCATCCTGACAAACAAACAAAAACATGTACAGCCTAAAGTTCAGTCCACACCAATGACTCGCAATGCAACAAGTTGCAACTGCAACCGCTTGAAGCAGAATACCATCCCTTATCCCTGGTGTGGACTGGGCTTAAAAGTTTGCTAATTAATTTGACAGGTTTAAAGTAAATCAGAGAACATAAACTGTTATCAATCGAAGTTCAACTTTTCTCTTGACCATGATTCAGGAAAATAGAAAATGGAATCAAAAATATATGCATGTATAAGTATGTGGATCTTACTCTCATGGTGAGGACTTGCTCTTGGCTGTGGAAGGGGTGGCCCTCTGCGAACAGGGTCAGTTTGGCTCCAGCCCAGCCATCCACCTCTCCACCCAACATCAGCTGTTTCTCCCACAGCTCCAGGCCTACCTTCAGGTTGTCCATGTACGAGTCTGTCTTCTCCGTTACCTGGTATATCAAGAAACAGATGCAGAGTCAAGTTCAGTTCTGTTAAGTTCCAGTACCAGTTCACTACAGTTCTGTTCCATCCAGCTGGGATTGGATCAATTAAGTCCAGCCTAGCCTGGCTTCATTCAATTCAACATTTCAGCTTAGGTCCGACATCCATCCAGTTAGAACTGAGTGGGCTGGATCTGTTATTTACAAAATGTTTTGAAAATGTTCAAGATTTTGAACAACGACATGCCCAAAATAGGGATGCCAGGATGAAAGTGGTTAAAATGACACAATAGTCTTGAATGTATTCATTTATTTCCCCTCATTATTATTCGTTATTATCATTATTATTATTATCACCATACTTTGTAAACCACTGCTGCAGGGGTTCTAACCTTTTTCACTGCTGCAGGGGTTCTAACCTTTTTCACTGCTGCAGGGGTTCTAACCTTTTTCATGCTGAGACTCAAATGAGAACTTTAGCATCTCATCATGGAACCCAGAATTATCAAAGGTTACAACAACTACTACAAGGTTGTGAACCACAAATGATAGTCCCAATTATGTCCAAATTAGGTGTTTGGGATCTGGACCCACAGCTGGATAGAATGATGTTGCATTAAACTAAATTCAACCATAATGGTTGGAGGTCGTACATCCAGCCAGCTGTCCATCAGCACATCAGCCTCAGCCTCAAACGGAGTCTCGCTACAGTCAGGGATCTTCTTGAGGTGGGACTGCAGCTGTCTGCAAACGCCTCTCATCTCATCCATTCGCTCCCGGAGGCCACTCAAGTCCTCTTTAATGTCATGGACCTGGGCAGAGAAACACACAAGCAGACAAACGCATACACACATGCACACACAGTTAGAATATTAATTTTATTCCAGCGTGTTCCTGCCATCTAGTGGCAGAATGATGAGAAGGTGTGATGTGTGCAGCAATATTCTTTAACTCCAGAAAAAATCCACAGTTTACCACGATTTGCATGAAACCCCACCTCACTTGAGAAACTGCCAGCCTATCAGCTTTAATGGGCTAAGAGCCAACATAATAGTCCACCATCAACATCGACTCAGAAAACGAGCACATTTTAAATGTGATATGAATGTGTATTGCGTCACCTTGGCTATGAGTCGTTGCAGATTCTCCTTTCCCATGTAGGACGCCTGCTCACTGATGGTCTGCTCGGCTTTCTGCATGGTGGTACTCAGGTAACTACGGCAACTCTGGAACTTCTTCAGGAGCTCCATCAAGACACTGCACTGTTCCTGTCTGCAACGGACGGCAAGTATTACGATACTGAATAAAATATGATGAAAGTAAGTAACGGTGACACTTTTTGCACTTAGAAAACCCATCTAGGTTCAGTTTTGACTCTCTGTCCAGTCTTTTAACCCATGAACGCCTGAGGCTGATTCTACAAATGCCTTCTGAACAGTTTTCTGAAAAACGTTGCTATACTGTATATTGTTGCAGTCAGGTATTCAAATGAATGCCTTACTTGATCACACTACAGCGTCACACGAAAGCATCAAAAGCAGCAGATCCACAAGCACAAAACGTGACGCGAAGCAACGCGTTTCGAGCTATCTGCTACTATTGCATATGAGGAGACGATATATAGCTAAAATCTAAAATGACACATAAATGCTTTACCGGTTTTAATGGGTTAAGGTTAAGGCAGAGGACATTATAGTTCATGCTGAAAAGAAACTTCAGACTTCCTGTACCTGTCAGCCACAGCTCTCTGCGTCTCCTCCCACTGAGTCTCCACCTCCTTCAGGGGGTCCTCGCCTCCTTCTGGTGGGGCCTGGGCCTCCTGGAGACTCTGCAGCTCACAGCGCTGGGCCTGCAGCTGGGCCTCCAGATCTGACAGCGCTCGTAGCCTGGGGGAAACACAGCGTTATTGTTTACAGAAATCACCAGGGGGTACCCAGCTAACACACACACACACACACACACACACACACACACACACACACACACACACACACACACACACACACACACACACACACACACACACACACACACACACACACACACACACACACACACACACACCTCTGCTGTACAGCAGGCATGGTGGGCTCCTTCAACCCCTGCTTTTCTGCATTCTCCTGGATCTTCCTCAGCTCTCCCAGTAGGGTCCTTTTCCTCAGCCCCAGAGACCTGCTCTGTGTCTCCTTCTGGACGCTGTGCTGCTGGGTAGCCAGCCCGACGTCCACCTCCCCCAGCCTCCGCACCAGGGCGGCCACCATGTCCAGGCAGGAGGCCGGGGAACCATCCCTGGTCACCGTTAGCCTGGCTCCCTGGAGGAGGAGATCCAGCTGTGGGGCTTTGTCTCTGAGGCTGTCCGTGCTTTGCCTGATGAGGGCCAACTTAGAGCGACAGTCCTGCAGTACAGCGGGGTCGCTGCAGGGGGCGGCCTGCACCCCAGAGATGTCCTGGTCCACGGTGCGCAGGGACATGAGGAAGCGGTCGAGGGCACGGGCGGCTGCCTCGCTCTTGCGGACCTGCTGGCGGAGCTGGTCCAAGCTGGTCCTGTGGGTCTCCACCTCACGGATCAGAGGAGCGCTGTCACGAGGGTCAAGGTCACTGGACTCGGAGTCCAGGCGGGACAACTGGTCCAGTTCACTTTGGATGCCGCCTTCCAGTTCCTATAAGAGGGGATAAACGTACTATTATTTTTAAAAATTACCCCTTTTTCCCCATTTAAGTCGTTATGCCAATTAATTCTTCCCAACACAAATTTCGGTGTGTTGTCACTGCTCTTGCATCCTACTGGCTCACCTGCCAGTGAGGAGCCCCCACCGGGAGAACATAGAGCCTTCGTCCTACTCCTCCCGCCCAACACTCCCTGCTGACAGGTGCCGCCCCAGCCCGTAGGAGTGTGTGCGGTGACAATTGTCTCCCTCCCCCGAACACGGGCCCATTGTGTTCGCATAGACGCTTGTCAAAGCCGTATGCACCGCAGTGTGCAACTTTTTAATTAGTGTCAAAATGTTTGTTACAGTAGTTTGTTTTGTTTGGTCCAACTTGCTCTGGATACTGTGATCTAATTGCTGTCAGAAAAGGAACAAAGAACTGAACAAATATAATTAAAGTTTAAAAGTTTTTCAGCAAATAATAGCTTTGACAGAACTGTTCCAGCTCACGTTGGATACTGCTAATAGCAGCTGTGGAGGACCTGGAAATGAACAACATTAATAAGAGAAGACAAAACCACACTGACCTTGATATCAGTGAGGATGCTGGTACTAGCCAGGGTAAAGTTGGTCACATCTTTGGGCTGTCGGAGGTACCGGTCCAGTCTGTCTGTGAAGTCCACCATGTGGTTTTCTGTGGAGTCGATCTGTCTGAGGGCGGCGCCCAGGGAGCTGCCTCTCCTCTGGAGGTCGCCCTGCTGGCTCCGCCACTGCTCCTTGAGCTCCGCCCTCTCCTGCTCGAGCCCCTCCTTCCCACCCTGTGAACGTTGGGAGCACTGGTTGATGAAGTCCGACCAAAGGGTCTCAGTCTCCTGTCGCAGGAACTGTGAGGGGAAGGGAGGCAGGGGTGGAATAAGTACTTTTTACTTACTTAAGTAAAAGTAGCAATACCACAATATAAAAATGCTCTGTTACAAGTAAAAGGCCTGTGTTCAGAATGTCACTTGAGTAAAAGTACAAAAGTATTGGCATCAAAATATACTTTTATATATACCAAAAGTAAATGTACTAGACTGTTTGATTTTTTTTATTTTCAAATAGCCTCGGTATAAAACAGGGCTAAAGGGGTTAATGTATGTTTTATAATATAATCATTTATATCCGCAAATTACTAGTAACTTGAGTTTTCAAATAATTGTAGTGGAGTAAAGGTACAATATTTGCCTCTGAGATGTAGTGGAGTATAAGTAAAAGTACTGAGAACTGGAAATACTCCAATAAAGCAAAAATACCTCAAAGTTGTACTTATGTACAGTACTTGTGTAAATGTACTTAGTTACTTTCCACCACTGAAGGGAGGATAGCGACAGATGGTGCAGTGACAACACAATAGTATTGTACTATTGCTATGTTTGAAAGCTGCTATGAAAGTGTCTTATTACAAGTGCAGATTAAAAAAACACAAAGCCATGTTGTGTGTGAGAAGGTTGTGTAAAAAATGTCTTGGTGAAAGTTAGTACAACCAAAAACAACTAAATCTAGACATTTTTAAGACATACATTCATAATGCAATAATAAGAGCAGTCAGTCAGCCTCTGATATTTTGTATACTCTGATTTAGATGTTTAGAGACTTGAGTGTAGCTTTATCTATATCCTGTTCCTTAAAGGTCCTGTTGTTCCAATATCGCTTCAGGGATTAACAGTTAGTCGTATCTTGTCTGTCATCTCGTGCTGTCATGAAAAGTAGGTGTAGGCTAAATATAATTATATAGCGCCGTACCTGTATTTCCTGCAGCCGTGTGTGCAGTCCTTTGAGAGAGAGAGAGTCGTTGGAGACATCCTGGATGCTCTGTTCATTTTTTGCCAGCTGGGCTTGTAGGCTCTTCTTAGAGCTCTCAAATCTGGGAATGCATCAGTTAAGAAATTGATGAAGGATTTTTACTGTTTTGATGCAACATTTATGTCGCTTGCACTGCTTTGGTTCATTCGTCATTTGTGGTCCTGTGCATGGTGACCCCATGCAAAATTGTGTTTTAGTGTTTTAGTCTGTTTATTTGTGGTAACATGAAATAACAATACAACGCTGAAGTGAAGCATGAACAGTAGTGTAGAACAGTTACTGTATGTACTTCTGTAATAGACTATTTATTACTATTATAGTATTTACACACATCATATCCCTGCTCCAAAATTATATTGCCTTATTTATACATATTTATATATCTAATAAATCAACATACTGTACATAGTAATATGACAATTGTAGCATCTCTTCTTTTTTCTCAGATATATTTTTGTAACTTGTTTACCCACATAGGATTAGAAATGATCATTTGTAACAATAATCCGAAATTAAGTCTACCTTTCCAAAGCCTCCTTTCTGGCCAGATCTTCCTCTAAAGAAGGCTGCTTTTCAATCACCCTTTTTTCCACAAACGATTTCTTCACAATCACTTGCTGTACCTGATAAACAGAGTAAAAACAAATAGCGATTTCAAATGTTAACATTTGATCAGCTTAATAACAAACCATAAAGCGTTGTGGCTGTACACACAGCATGTGTGCATGTGTTGTGAACTGAATGTATGTTCAATGTTCTATTGCACTCTGTGTCAGCCCTGTACAGTAGGTCTATGCACTTTGTCGGCTGTAGGGATTACAGAGAAAGTTTCCTCTGCAAAGCCCTTCCTGTCTGAAGCTGAAAAGACCTAAACATATAAATATATATACAAATAAAATAAAAAACGTTAATTTAATTCAAAATATAACTGGCACCTCAGTTGTGACTTGGTGTTTGTCACTTGTCTTTGCGGGTTCTTTCTGCTGGGTCAGGTCTTGACTGTGTTCAACAGGAACCCTAGAGAAGAAAATGGAGAAGAAAAATGAAAGAATAAATCTATGAGCACTGGGCTTCATTATTTAGGACTCTTCTCTCTTTCACTCATTTGCATGTGAGAGCAGGGGCAGCTAGTAGGAGGCAAGGGAGACACATACCCAGTTATTTTAATTGTAGACTGTATACACATTCCATTACTCGTTCACAATCTTCCACTCAACATTTATGTTGACTTGGGAAATGTATCTCCAATAGATTCAAGTTGATCCCTTTTGATGCAATGTTTGACAATCTATTTCATTCTTTTTAAACTTCAAAGACAGCAGCTTGGTGCATCTATTTCTGAACCTGTTGCTTGTTTTAATTGCCTCATTGTTGTTATTGTTTTGATTTCACTCATTATTAGAAACTTGTTTTTCTGTTTGACAAATTGTATTGTATTTATTTTTATGTGTACAAGCACTTTGTAACATTGTTAAGAAATGTGCTATATAAATAAAGTTTGTAATAATAATTTCTTATTATTATATTTACAATCCTGTTAATCACTTGAACGCTAGCGCCCCTATTATGGGCATGTCATAATAGTTGAACATTGGGCCAAAATAGCAGATCTACATGCTTGTTGTGAGCTTGTAGATCTGCTATTTCTGGTTTTGGTGACTGTTACATATCTGTGGATATGTAACAGTCGTAACAGTATATGTTGTGGATATACTGTTACAACGGGTTCGTAACAGTGACAGAGCCCTGGAAAACCCCAAGACGACTAAGTACTAGTATAATGTACTAAACCATGTTATGGTTTATTTAATGGTAATCTTGCTTTGTTGCTGATGAACCTCATGCAACTGATGCCTTTATTCAGAAAACATAGGGCAGGAGCCTATCTCCTGTTTCTGTAGCGTGAGGCAGCTTGATATACAAGTACAACCCCTGAACATGACGCAAGTATGTCGCAGGGACTTACCCTAAAAGTTAGTAAGTTACACCAAACCAAATAAAATGTACACAAAACTAAATCAAGTATAAACCAAACCAAACTACACTAAACATCACACTAGGGCCAGCCTCTCACCCAGCATCAGAAGGTGGCATTTCGTCCCCACTGAACTGCCGCTGGATGGCAGCCAGTCTCTTCTCACACTCTCTGAGTTGAGCCTGGGCCAGGCGGTGTGCGTCTTCTGGGCTCAATGTGTCACACAGTTCCTTTAGGTTCTGGAGGTGCTGTCCAGCCTGGGCCAAGCTGCCCTCCGCTGAGAAACAAGACTGGTAACCGTGATAAAACATATATTAGTGTATATAAAGTTTTATCTTATGAGTTGAATCATCTGCCCTACAAATGAAGGCAAATGAAAGGCAGATGAAATATAGGGTAAGCAGAGCAAGGATCAAAACTCAAATTCTGTAATTGACTGATCTGTATCAATATGAATTAATGTTTTCCAAAATAATACACGGAAAAACATGAGGGGTGGGAGGGAAAATATTCATTATTCATCAATCATCATGGTTTAAAAAAAGAAAGAATTTAAGGGTACAGTAAATCCAACCCACATGGCAATACATAATGAATCCCAAAGCTGTCAGCAGCCCACAAAAGTGCAGGGAATGGAGCGATAAACACTTCTTTTTTTTTTTTATATATATTTTTTGTCATTTTCATGCTTTATTCAAATAGTGCTCAGGGGGAGAGAGACAGGAAAACAAGGAAAGAGAGAGATGGGAAAGGACATGCAGCAAAGAGCCTCAAGTCCGAATCGAACTCAGGCTGGCACCGGGGCGCCCCAAATAAAAACATATATATTTTGTTTTCTATACAGTATGTTGTTATTCGTTTCTCCCACAGAGAGCATGTAAATGAATGTAACATGATTGAAAGCTATTTTAATCTAACATGATTAACTGGAGTTTTTGCATATTTTTGCAAAATGAATTTTTTAACAGTTTGTGTGTCTCAAATTGAGGGCAGCCGCCTGTTGCCTTGCTGTCTGCTGTCTACCGTCAAAGGCTGCCTTCAAAATTGGTCACATGAAGGCACCTTAGCAAGCAACATTTTACATTAACTTCTTATGCGGCTCTGATGCTGTCTTGCCTTTGATGCTTTGATGGCTGTCTTTGTAGGCAGCATTTCAACCAACCAATTTGAGTCACAGCCAACATTTCTCTGATAGCCTCTGTCTGATATAACTGTTTCTCAGCTAGTGGGCTGGCCTGGCACATGAATCAAGAAATAGTCAATCAAGAAGTCCCGACTTCACAATCATCATAAAATAATTATTCCAGTGCAGTTGAGGACCTCTGCTCTAAAATAATTAATCAAGACAGTAGAAACAAATAATTGTGTTTACCAAGTCCCATTGACACAATCTCCATGAAGGCATAGAAGAAAAGGAAGTGAGAAAAACAGAAATTATGAAAGCAAAGAGCTAGCTTTGTCCCTGTCTACCATAGCATATTATGATATGAATTCAAAAGGCTGGCTGCATTCCCGTCCACCTTAGCATGCCTGCTAACACTTCAGCATGAGGGACGAGGCTAGGTACCTGTACCTGTATTTTAGCTGCAAATCTGGTGCTTAAGTGTGCCTCGCACCGCAAAACAGCCGTAATAAATTCTTTCCTCTTTTGTTTAAACTTTAACTGTAGCAAAAAGCTTGAGAGGTCAGCTCTCGCAGCCTGGGTGATAAAAAAAATAGATTAATAAAACATTAAATAGTAGGACATGTTAGAACACATAACAAGATGATTTATTACAAACAGTATAAAAGGCATGCTAGAGCAATTATCACTGAAGAAAAATACTGAGTAAGACACAACATGCTGTTGCACAATTATTACACAATTACTTACTTACTTTACAAGACATGCACAGTCTTGTAAAGTATTTAGTTGGATAGTTGTCTCCATGCCCTGCCGCTACTCTTTCACACGATGAATTTAGAATAAAGGAATATTGCTTGGGACACTCTGGCTCTCACTATTGTACTAGGGACATTTTATGTTACTGTTTCTGAAACTTATTCTGCTGTTGTCCTTGTAAATAACTTGGTTTTAATAGAAGAAGGCTGAAACATGCTCAGTTATGTATTCATTTTATTTTGTAGCCATTAGCTAAATAATATCCGATGTACAGTTGCATGAACCCTGCCAGTCTTAGTTTACCTCCCACTGTGTCCTGACAGACTGGGTGAAGAACTCCATGTCTCTGAGTTGGAAGGGGGTGCAAAAGGCCTCCATGCCCTCAGCTGCCCTAAGGAACTCCTCAAGTAGCTCAGGGTCAAGAGCCCTCAGAGTCTCCTGTGTAAGAAGCAACAGTGACAGAATTAATGAGCAGATTTCCTCCCGGGCACAAGAGCAGTTAGATTTGAAAATTAAAAATAATTTTGTGAGATGTCTTTGTTTTAGTGTATGCTGAGAGCAATTAGTTCATATTTAATTTTGTAGGTTGTTTCGAAGACTAGGAAATGAAAACCAATCTCTGCCCTTTGGTTAGTAAGGTCCCTCTGAGAAAACAAAACTGCACAGTTTGCTTCTCTCCTTGCAATTAAAGGAGCACTTCACCCATTTTCAACCATATCTTCATATAATTGGTCCTCACTAAATCTCATTATAAGATGGCACCATTTTCTTTATAGATATTTTTTGGGCTTTTCTGCCTTTATTTATAGTGGAAAGTGGAGATGGACAGGAAACAGGGAGAGAGATGGGGAGAGACGTGCAGTAAAGATCGTCGGGAACGGGACTCGAACCCGTGATGCACTGTCAAGCTACTTTAGAGCCTCGGTGCCCGGACAGCCAAGCCACGGTCCGGGCCGATGGTCCGACGTAAGCGATGTAAGCTCGGCTATTCGATCGGCTATTTTTTCTGCAAATGTTTTCCCCACAATATGGATGCTGGGGTTTAAGTGGTTATGGCAAATTTATACTTAATTAAACAAATTATAAACTGTGACTAATGTAAAAAGCCGAGTTCTAAATATAGAAAGTTAGAATGTTATTGTTGAAGTTGTATTGCAAAAATAAACACTGACAATAAAGTTTACCTCTTTAACAGATGCTTGTTCAGTAGAGATGCACTTTTCTTTGAAGACATTAATAGCTTCCAGAATGTGCTGCTGCAGACAGTGCTTGGCTTCCTCAAAACCATTCCTGGCCAGAGCCTGGGCCTCAGCATAGGCCTCTGTAAGGGCCTGAGGAGGGGCCTGGACCAGGGCCTGAGGGTTGATGCGAAGCTCTGGGGACTCAGGGGTGGTCTGCAAGACATGAGGCTGGAGTGGTTGGGGTTGTTGGGGCTTGGGCTGTGCTTGGGGTTGATCTTTTGCTTGTGGGGGCGATTGCGGTTTAGCTTGGGGTGTAGCCTGCGGTTTGGATTGTGCTACTTGGGTTACTGGTGTGGGAGGTAATTGGGCTTGGGTGTTTGGTGGTGGAGGTGACTGTGCTTGGGCCATTGGTGAGGGAAGTGACATGGCTTGGGTCTGGACTGGTGGAGGTGACTGTGCTTGGGTCTTTGGTGGGAGAGGGGGCTGGGCTTGGGTCTGGGCTGGTGGAGGTGACTGGGCCTGGGTCCTGGATAGTGTAGTTGACTGAACCTGGATCTTGGCTGGTGGAGGTGATTGAGGCTGTTTTGGTTGTGGTGGCACCTGAGCCTGAGGTTTGGGTTGCGGAGGTGGCTGGACCTGAGTAATTTGTGGGGTTGACTGGTGAGACTGAGGCGTGGGTGGAGGCTGAAGTTGAGGCTGAGGTTGGTACTGTGCTTGTGAAGGAGATTGAGGATGAGGTTGGCGTTGTGGCTGCGGTTGAGAAGGTGGATAGGGTTGGATATGAGGCTGAGGCTGACGATAAGGCTGAGGATACTGTTGGGGCAAGGGATGTGGCTGATTCTGAACCCAAGATTGTTGCACAACTTGGCCTTGCTGCATTTGAGTCAGATTATAAGCCTGCGTCTGAGGCTGCTGCTGTTGTTGCATGGGTCTCTGGGGCCTCATTTGGGCCTGTGGATGAGCCCATGGCTGGGCCTGTGCTTGCGACGGAGGTTGATTGTAGGGTGCTCCCGTAGGAAGATATCTAAGGGGTCCTTGCTGAGGTCCTTGTTGTGGCCCAGCTGGTCTCCATTGCTGTGGTAAAGCTTGGCTAGGTGGATAAGCTTGTGCTGGTGGAGTCTGACCCAAGGGCAGAGGAAAGGCTTGTGGAAGAGACTGGGGGTAAGCCTGTGCGTGGGGCTCATGTTTGGGGCCCCACTGGGGTGGAGTCTGGGCATGTGGGTAACCCTGGGGGTAAGGATGGGGCTGAGTTGGAGCCTGGGGATGCTGAGGCTGCATGGGGGAGGAGGCTCGAACTTGAGACCAACTCTGTGGCTGGTCATGGGTTTGAGGTTGGGCCAAAGTTTGGGCATGGGTTTGTACCTGAGGCCTAGAATGGGCATGCATTTGTTGCTGGACCATAGGCTGACCTTGCATTTGTGGCTGAGCCATGGGTTGACCATGTGTTTGTGGCTGAGCCATTGAAGTGGGGGACATAGGTGATGGGGACATAGGTGATGGGGACCTCACTGGGGCCCATGATTGAGGATGACTACGTAGCTGGATGTGGGACGGTAGCGGAGGCTGAATCTGGGCCTGGAGTTGCGCTTGAGCATGGGCCTGCATAGGTGAGGACGATCTGACCTGAGACCATGTCTGTACTGGAGTTTGGAGCTGAGCCTGGGGCTGACTAGGGGACTGACATGTGGCTGGAGCCCATGTATGAGGTTGAAGCTGAGGCTGGGATGGTGTCTTCACAGGCAACTGAGGCTGTGTATGTGCCTGTATCTGTGGTTGGGGCTTGGCTTGAGTCTTCATCTGCTGTGCAGCAAGCTGTGGTTGCTGCTGTTGTGATTGTTGTTTTTGTTGTTGTTGTTGTTGTTGTTGTTGTTGTTGTTGTTGTTGTTGTTGTTGTTGTTGTTGCTGCTGCTGTACCTGCAGTTGTTTTTGAATTTGCTGTTGTTTTTGTTGTTCCATTTGTTGCTGTTCTTTTTGTTGTTGTATTTGTTGCATCCGTTGTACCTGTTGTTGTTGTTGTTGTTGTTGCTGCTGTTGAATGTGTTGTTGCTGTTGAATGTGTTGTTGTTGTTGTTGCTGCTGCTGAATCTGTTTTTGTTGTTGCTGCTGAATATGTTGTTGCTGCTGAATATGTTGTTGCTGCTGAATTTGTTGTTGCTGTTGTTGTTGCTGCTGCTGAATACGTTGTTGTTGTTGTTGTTGTTGTTGTTGTTGTTGTTGTTGTGGTAGTGGTGGTGAAGCATAACTCTGGACTGGAACAGGAGACTGAACCGGACTAGGAGACTGGATAGTAATAGGAGACAGAACTGGACTAGGAGACTGGATAGTAATAGGAGACAGAACTGGACTAGGAGACTGGATAGTAATAGGAGACAGAACTGGACTAGGAGACTGGATAGTAATAGGAGACAGGACTGGACTAGGAGACTGGATAGTAATAGGAGACAGGGCTGGACTAGGAGACTGGATAGTAATAGGAGACAGGACTGGACTAGGAGACTGGATCTGAAAAGGAGACATAATCGGACTAGGAGACTGGATCGGACTAGGTGACTGGATCGGAACAGGAGACATAACAGGACTAGGTGACTGCATTGGACTAGGAGACTGAATTGGACTCTTAGACAGCACTGTATCTGGAGAAGCGGCCTGATGTGGCGCTTTCATCTGCAGCCAGGGACGATACTTCCTGCCTTGAGCTTTTCTGCTCTGAAGATCCTGGGGGCTAAAAGGCCTCTTCTGTGGAGATGGTTCCTGAAGTTGCTGCTTCAGCTGTTGCTGCTGTAGTTGCTGCTCATATTGCAGTTCTGTCTGTCTATGTTCTTCTTGCTGCCGTAGTTCTCTTTGTCTCTGCTCTGCTTGCTGCTGTAGTTCTCTCTGTCTCTGTTCTTGTTGCTGCTGCAGTTCTCTCTGTCTCTGTTCTTGTTGCTGCAGTTCTCTCTGTCTTTGCTCTTGTTGCTGTAGTTCTCTCTGTCTTTGCTCTTGTTGCTCTAGTTCTCTCTGTCTCTGTTCTTGCTGGTGTGGTGGCTGAGGTGGTTTCTGTGAGACCTGTGTGTGACCATTATTCTGGGCTTCTGGTGGCGACTGAGGCCGGGTCTGAGTAACAGCCTGCGCATAAGAATACGGCAGGGGCGGAGAGCTCATTTTCTCCTCTCTATATTCCTGAACCACTATCTTTGGCACCAGAGACTCCTGTTGTTTTACTGTCTGCTGGGTGGACGAGGAAGGGACTGCTGGCCCCCGTTGTTCAGTCTCCCCAGGAACCTGGTCACCCGCCTGTATGAAGACCTTGGGTGGAGGAGGCTGTTCCTCTGGAGGGCTTCTACTTCTGTCTCTCCTGGCTCCCAGGCTGCTTAGCAGGCCTACTGTTTCCTACAACAAGAATAAGCAACATAACCAGGATGCAAAGTGTAATAATCCATCAGGTAGTAAAAGAGTGACATATGCCCCTTTATTCATAGTGATTGACAATCTACTGGGGGGAAATATGCCAAGATCAGTCTAGTTGAGATGCAAGAATCGAGTATTCAAAAGAGAGTACAGAGTATGCTGAAGGCCGGTTCTCATCTCGTGCAAAGCAGAAAACTATGGTGGGCGGCCACCGAATAGTTAACTGATGGAAAGCATGTGTTATTATATAATATTTAAAAAAGACTACTAGCCTGTGACTGAGCCATGGCGGCCCGTACTCGATCCTGCATGGCAGTAGCATGGAGGTACTGGATGGGAGACGTCTTCTGGCCCGTCATCACCATCATCTGCAGGTCCTGCTCCTCTGTCACCACCAGACCCTCCAGTTGCAGACCTCTAGAGATCAGTTCCTGTGGCAGAAGAGGAGAGATCCTTGGCACTTGTGCTTTCGTACAGGCTGAGTACAGGCACTTTGACAGTCTGTCTCTGTTCTCAACCTTTTCACGCCGTGACCCCCTAAAATAATCATATTTGAACTGGGGACCCCCCATTTTGTTTGACTCCGTTCCACAGAGAAATATTGTGAAAATAGCAGATCTACAAGCTCACAACGCCTCGTGTTGCGAGCCATTGTGAGCTTGTAGATCGGCTATTTTCCAAATTTTTACCTCTTTCTTATACTATTTGACAATTTGGCCAATGTTTTATAGTATAGTTTGTTGATTACTTGTGATGCAGTAATGGTCTTTTTTATTTTTGTATTAAAAAGGTCTAAAAAGTCCTTAAATTGTCACTTCACTGTCATCTGGGGACCGCCCCCAAAATCAGGGGGGTCGGGTCCCGACCCACAGGTTGAGAACCACTGCTCTAGAGCATACCCTGGCCCGTGGGTCCTGTCCCCTCTGTCTTCGTTCTGCAGCTTTGAGGTACGGGTAGAGCTCCCTGGCTTCAGCCTCCCAGTGGAGGAGCTCAGCCAGACGACTCTCCAGACATGACACGCCGTGCTGCAGCTCTGTACACACCTGCTCTGCCTCCAACAGTGTCTGCATCACCTAGAGAAATAATACATGCGTAGAAATACATACAAATTAAATGATGGTTGTTTGGATGGCAGGCACTTTGGCTTCAGCACTTTGGCTTCAATCCTGCAATCGCTCAACATATTAACATGACTTGTTGCCATCTTACCGTGTGCTTTTTTATGGTTTTCAGTAGAGCAAGAAAAAAAACATGATTCATTCTCTTGGAGCTATCATAATCAAAGTTTTTTTTTGTGTCATTCTAGACAGGCACTGTTGTCTTATCCTCATTACTTTTCGTTAAAAAGTAAACAAACAGAAAACAATTTTAAGAAAAAAGAAAACTCAACTCTTTAACCAAGTTCAGAACAGGAATCAGGTAAGTTGGATGTTTCCTCTTAGTCCTCTATAGTTGTATCTACTGTATATGGTTATTATAGATAGAAGAAGAGGGGAGAATAGATGTGTCCCTACCTCAGGCATGGCCAACTTCAGCTTGTGTAACTGGTCTGCTGAACATTCTGGAGACGGAGACACGGCATCCAGGTCCACTTCCTTCACCTTCCTCATCATGAACTAGACAGCAGAGAGACACATGGAGTCAGAGGAAATCACAGACTTTACCAGAGATATGTATGTACGGTGTGTGTGTGTGTGTGTGTGTGTGTGTGTGTGTGTGTGTGTGTGTGTGTGTGTGTGTGTGTGTGTATATATACTGTGTGTGTGTGTGTGTGTGTGTGTGTGTGTGTGTGTGTGTGTGTGTGTGTGTGTGTGTGTGTGTGTGTGTGTGTGTGTGTGTGTGTGTGTGTGTGTGTGTGTGTGTGTGTGTGTATATATATATAAAATCCTTTGCAACCCTCTACTTTCATGGTCTTGGTCCCAATCCCAAGTGTTCTGATAACATAGACATTAAAGTAATATCTAACTTATCTTCATGCAATAAAAGTTCCACTCTGTCAAATTCACCTGTATTCTCTTCCTGTAGGTGCGCAGGGGTCCTGACATGGCCTCTACAGGCTCCGTGAGGATTTGAGTAGCTTCTCTGATCAGAGCCTGGGGGTCCTGAGGTCTGATTTCGGCTCCTTCACTGGGCTCAGCCACAACATCCTGGGGGAGCACAAGACATGAGACAAGAGTACATTTTTTAAATACCACTACACTACATCCATTTAAGAAAAATCACCTGACATTCCATCATCAGTTACTGATCTCATAACATGGAGGAATGAATGTTTGGTATTTATATTTGCTTTATATTGTATCATGTACAATGAAATAAAACATTTTTGCAAGTTTAGTTGTATCCACTAAGAGGCCAAAAACGTACCCCACTAGTCTTCTACGATAATTATATGCCTATGTACTACTATATAGTACATAAGATTTATGTACTGTAAGTAAAGATTACACAATCTTTTAATGATTGCATCACCACAAACAAAAACAAAGGTGGAGCACTGGAGGCTCATCCCTTGATTAAGAGCAGCCGTGAGAGTAATTTTAAACAAAAAGACTGATTCAAATGTCACAGATCATGATGTACAGTACATGGTGAGGGGAAAGAAAACCTAACCATGAGAACTGGGGCAAAGGGTAACTCCAAATCTGTGTTTGTGTTCAGCTGTTTTGTGTATGCTCCCAGATGGGTGGGGTTTCCCACGGAGGACAACACAAGGAGTGCCATAAGATTTTGTCAATCACAGCAGAGTTAATCTTTTAATCCCGTTTCCACTTTCCAAATGCATGACACCCACAGACAGTACTCACTCTTTAAAGGAGTATTTCACCCAAAAAAGTACTTATTTTCTATCAATTACACACCCCATGAAGCATTGAATTCATGGAGATTTTTTAGTTTTTGTCGCATTCCTGAGACAATAATTTGATGGCCAGCGGAAAGATGCTAATGTATCCGGTAGGAGACTCAAAGAGTCTCCTTTGAGTCTCCTACCGGAGAGACCGCCGGTCATCAAATTATTGGCTTAGGAATGCGACAAAAACTAAAAAATGTCCATGAATTCAATGCTTCATGGGGTGTGTAATTGATAGAAAATAAGTAATATTTTGGGTAAACTACTCCTTTAAAGGACATACCACAATACAACGAAAGCATTGCTTGCTGGGCATCACCACAAAGTATCCTTATTACAGTATATGGCAATAAAGTGTTCAGTAAAGCGATTAGAGGGAAGGTGGAGATGACTTACAAGTGTGGTTCTCTTGACAAACTCAGCCCAGTGTATGTTGAGCCTACGTAGCTCCTCAGACAGGTTCCTGCTGGTTTGGGGGTCTGTGACTTCAACCAGGAAGCTCCCCACCTCCTTGAGATGAGCATGGCGGGAGCTCCACTCAGATGTAATGCTAGACGAAACCTGGACAACACAATGGATAAGCCTGTTTTATTAAGAGAGAAGATACAGTATACTGTATGTGTGTATGTGTGTGCGTGCGGGGCATCAGAGCCTATGTGGTACGCGCCTTACTCACTCACAGCGTTCTTCCTCCCCAGCTGTTCCCCAATTACTCAATCAGATCTATTTAGTCTGTGCGTCAGACAGTGACTGTTGCTTGTTTGTGAAGTTTGTTTCAGTGTTTTAGATGATACGCTAGGCTGCCTGTCAGTTTAGTTCCTGTTTCTTGTCCCTGCTGTGTATCAGCAATCTGTTCCTGAGTAAAATATCCTTCTGAATTCTGCCACTCCTGTGTCCTGTCTGCCTTCTTGTATTTGAGTCCTCTAGTCCAGTGGTTCCTACAGGACTCCTTGGGGGGACTCTAGGGGCTCCCCAGGAAAATGAGTTGATAAAGTGTGTGTGTGTGTGTGTGTACCTCAGGTCTCTGTCCACGGTTGTGTGTAGCAGCGCCCTGCTCCAGCCAGGCCTGCAGAGAGCTGACACAGTCGCTGTAGGAATCCCAGGCAGACAGAACTTTACCCATAGTGCTTTTCACCGTAGACACTCCCTCCAGCACCAGAGCTGTCTCTTCCTCCAGCTCTCTCACCTGGCTACTGACATGGCTGTAGTCTGCAGCTGTACAGACAGGCAGACAGACAGTAAGTCAGGCTATGTATCTAAGTTTATAACCATATTAATACTACAGTAAATACATTACTTACAAGATATGTTAATCTTTTGGAAGATTTTATTTAATTACCGACCAAACCAATCAATGAATGGTAAATTGTTCAATCACCTGGCACATCCATCTTAATCCATTTGTTTATCTATCCATGAACGGTTAGGTGCTGAAGGTGATGTTTTTTGGTTAAAACAAAAACTATTTTGTTGTGGTTAAAATGTTAAAGCTCTATATTCTGAGTGTAATCATTGCTATAGAGCATTTAGTCAATACCTATCAGTTTCAATTTCATTTTCCAATTTGTCTGCTCAGTTATCAGTTACAATTTCACTTGTTTATCCTGTGTCCTGTATGAGGTTACTCTCCTGACTGGATGAAATTGGTATACCGATCTGAAATTTTATTTTGTGTTTACTAAAGAGATGAAGAGACAGGAGACCCCTGTTACTGAACAAACACTTGATAGCAATGATTACTATGTGAATATAGAGATATTTCACACTTATTTAACAAAAACATATCACTTACACCCCCTTTGTACACCCCCCTCTGTAACAACTCAGTCCTCAAGAGTTATCAACTTTGTGTCTTTTTCAAGTGAATTAGATAAGAATGCAGAAGGTTTAACTGGAGAGCATGTGTTGTCTACCAGTCCAACTGAACCTACCCAGTGCAGATTTACTGGTGTATTTCTCAGAGATAAGTTTTAGTTTATGGAGAGCTGACTCCAACAGGGAGGGGAGTTCCTGTTTATCCACAAGCTCCTGTAACAAAATATAATGACAACATTCAGACAAGATATGGCAGACATATACTAATGATAAAGAGAAGAGGAACAACTGGTAATGATGGGTTATGGTATATGTGCAGTCTGCCATGGCTGGATTGTATTCTTGCATCATCATACTGGAGTATGTGTCATACTCCAGTGTGACTCTGTCGCTTGTAGATATACAGTACCTTGACTTGAACTCAACAAACTTAACAGCATCTTAACTTATCTGCTTCATGTATTGGTCAAATTAGTTCTACTGCAGAATACATCACCTTCATACATTGGCAAATAATAATCATGATTTCAAACAAATCCAGGAGGAGCTCAAAACAAACTTGAGATATTGTCTTCTTGACACCAGCACTATTCTGACATGGGACTGGAACGGTCTCTCTAACTTACATGCCACTCTTGCAGCAGGACCCGCACCGCCTCCTGGGAGATGTAGGGTCTCTTCCAGACACGGAGCTTGGTCCTGATCTGGCCCAGCAGGTCCAGCGCGGTGTGCCGATGCTCATGGTACTCCAGTTTAATCCCATGGTACTTGGCTGTCACCCTCACACTGGTGAACCTGGTGGAGAGAAACACACAGAGGAGCAGTAAGTAAACACACAATACCTCTGGACTATATGATACGTAATGATGCTCCCTTCCTCCATGCCACTTACTTGCCCTATGAAAGCCAAAGAGCAGCAAGGTTATTATCATTAACAAAAACTAAATATACCCCAAAAAGAAGGGGAAAATAATACTTGCAAGTTGATGGAAAATACCACTATCTGGTCATATTCTGTGGATCCATGACAGGGGAACTTTTGTCATTTCATGTCCTCCAACAAGAGGAAAACAGAGAGGAAGCCAGTCAGTCAGTTAGTCGATCACCCACCTCCTCTTCATCTCCTCCAGTTTGTCAATGGGAACCAGCATGTTTCCAAACTCATCCATGTTCTGGAACATCTGGAAGGTTTTAATATGCTGAGGCATCTCCTCCATGCAGATCTAGAGGGAAAGACAGACAGACAATTACACAGGTAGCTTCACATGCAGCTTGCAGTGGTGTATTTAGTTGTATAAAAGAGGACTGTATGTTCGAGATGGGTACCTTAAGCAGCTCCTGTTTCTCTCTGGCCTCATCTGCAGCCCTGCCGTGGTTCTGAGGGTCTCCCTCCTCCTCAGACAGAGCCTGCTCAGCCCTCTGCAGCCAACTGCCGACCACATCCAGAGGAGCCGGCAGACTCATGTCCAACTCTACCTTATACTCACGCAGCTGAGACAGATACACACACACACACACACACACACACACACACACACGCACGGACGCACACATACACAAACACGAGGATGGATAGACAGACAGACAGACAGAGATACATTAAACATACTGTAAGCAAGAAGATAGAAAGACAGATGTAAAGAGCCATAGAATTAACCACTCTCAAACCCTATATACTAATACTACACTTCCGGGGTCTCCTAGGAGTATATACATGGCCCCAAGGGTGATACCAAATGAAATGGTTACACCAAAATCTCATTGCCAAAAATAGCAGTTGTACAAGCTCCCTACGTGTTGTAATCTTGAAAAACTGCTATTTTCATATGCCCAGAATAGAGACGTTAGGGTTCATGTGGTCAACAAGTGACAGGGCAACTGATTCACAATTGATTGACAATTTAAATGTCCAAAGTAATGCAATACATTTGTTTTATGTAGTTTATGCTTCATCATAGGAGAGTGCAGTCAGACAGTAAGCTGAGGGTGCAGAGCGGGAAGATAGGTCCTCAACCTGAATCAAACTGTGGATGCTGTGCAATATCCAGTCATCTATCCAGTGCCCCCCATGTAAAATGTAACAATGAAATAGAACCGAAAACACCAAAATGTTCAATCTTTCACAGGTTTGCAGTAGAACAGACCTTTTCAGCCAGGGCGTCCCATGCCTCTCTGAGGGCTCTCTGCTCCTGGCTGAGTTTGGGGGTTCGCCTCATCGCCGTTAGCAGGGGCATGACGGGACGACGCTGCTCATTAAAGGACACCACAAAGGTCTGGAACACCTGAAGACAGACACACACACACAGAGTTGGCAATTTCAATTAACCACTTAAACCCTACAGTATTATACTTAGTTGACCAGGGTCCCCCAAAGCCTCTATACAAATATAAATATAAATGCTATCTGGTGTCCCAGGTTTGAATGATCCCCTCATTTAAAAGAAGCACTGCTCAGGGGCACAGGGCCCAGAGATATAAAAGCTTAAAGGGAAATAGTGTCAATGTTTCCATCACACATACGTGGTATCTCTCAGCGTAGCTCTCTCCCTCTGTGGAGTCCCATCCCTCAAGCAGTTCCTCATATGCCTGCAGCAGCCAACATGTGACTTCCTGTGCCTTCTGACTGGGTGTTGCCTGGCAAAATGGCATATAAAGAACAGTTAATGGCACACATTTTGCACTACAGAATCTGTTATTTGTAAACAAAGTAATATTCATTCATTCATGCATGCATGCATGCATGCATGCAATCAATCGTATGCAAGGGACCTTGTTAAAGTGAGTGAGGATGAGCAATGGCGGTGGAATATTAATCTACTTGGCTCATTTCTACTAATGTAGATGAGATTGAGTGTCCCACTTTCTTTCTTAGAGAAGTTGTTGCTTTGTATCATTGGTGCAGCTGCCTACTGATTTTGACTGTTAGTGTAGAGTAAAAAGACAAGTTGTGGTGTCTTCTCTCACTGCAGTACGTTCATGCCTCCAGGTCGAACTTTGTCTTTCATCTTTCTAGTTCTCCAACTTCCCCCTCTAAGCAATGGTACAAATAACGTAGGCTGGAAGATTGCGCCCGGGGTTTCATTCTTTCACTTGGTTCATTCAATACGTTGCCTGTACCCACACTGAGGTTTTGGGACCATTTATGTATGTTAGAATTCTAATAGAACTATGGCTGTGAATTGAGCTGAATATTTTTTAGGGAAGAGTTGCTGAACGAGTCCAAGCCTGCAAGTGTATCCTGACATATCAATCACGCAGAGATTTCAAGGACAACTAAATGGACAGAAAATTTCCTGGCAGGACATTTTGTACACATTTAAGGCTAAATTTTAGCCTTGCTAAAAAAACATTTCATCCTTTTCAAAACAAATATGCTCTTCAGTCTGTTTCTATTGTTACCGTTCTACTAAGTATAATTGAGGGTATTTTCTGGTTAGTGCAACTCTCTTGTTTGCTCTTGGTGACTACTGTAGCTCGGCCCGTTTGGAGTCTATAAAGAGACATACGTGAAGAGTATACTGACACGGTGTTGACATGTTCAGTTCACTGGTGGTTCTCAACAGAGAAACCTCCAGCATTTTAGAGAGTATACAGCCCATTTTAGTATGATACTGTAGGTACTTAGGGTGCTACTATCTATGGTATTTAGTATGCCGAGTCCTTAGTGTGTTAAGGCCTTAGTTGCCTGGGTGCTTAGTGCGGCCAGTTTATGAATATTTCCCCATTTAACTTAACATGGTAAATTAATCTAGATGTCTTTTCCATTTCACGTAGATAATGGTACAGTAGATTCTTACCTACGGCTGCTACTAATGGTGTCAACAACTCTGATATTACATACACAGTAAAATCCTCAGTGTTCATTTAAGTCTGAGAGTGTACACATGTAACCAAAGGCACCCAAAGGGTCCATTTAGGTTACATCTATTCACTCTCTGAGTTACAAATGGGAAAATTACTGTGTATGTATGTCTCAGAGGCATATGCAAAAATCACTGCATTCCCCAGAAATATACAAGTAATGAATAAAATGCAAATAAGGAAATGAATAATGTGCATTTTAAATAGACTTCTAATTAAGCAGAGGTGGATTTAGTTTAAGGGTGCTTTTGGGAAACCCATTTCATATCAACAGCACTGTAAACCTGTGAGTTGGTGAATGGAAGCAGCTGCTTAGATGAACGTAGAGCTTGACAGTTTATCAGAACCTCATGGAGTTGGCCCTGACCCAAAGTTCTCACACAATCAGCCTGGTTTGGGTTGAGGTTAGGTTTTCAGAAGCACAACTTTATCATACAGTATGTGAAAAACTGTAATTTGGAGTCTGTTTAATATTTTGGGAAAATTAATTAGTCCTTGGACTCAATTCAGTTAAGAAAGAATAAAGAAAGAAAGAATATTCTGGGCAAAACATTTTCCATGTTCAAGCTCTAGTTTTTGCGTAGCAATGCAGTTGTCTGCTTTTAGTGCTATTAAACACAGAGCAGCTCAAGCCTTAAGAACAGAAAGTTTGGAGTTGTTTACCACTGCAGCTCTGGTGGGCTCAGCACTACTGTAAGCGGTTCTGATAGTTTGGGACTGGAGCAGGTGGGCCTGACCAGAGAACACATACAGTATGATCACACACGTGCGGGTGCATGTGCATACAGTATGCACATGGATCCATACAAAAACATGTGCACATTGTGCAGACTATGGCATATTTTTACCCTATCCATCCGCGATAGCACTGATACACACGCGCGCACGCGCACACACACACACACACACACACAGACACAGACACAGACAGACACAGACACAGACACAGACACACACAGACACACACACACACACACACACACACACACACACACACACACACACACACACACACACACACACACACACACACACACACACACACACAGTAATTACGATCATGTGTTTTGTATACAAGCCAAGGTAGGCAACTGTCACTGTACTGACAGTTCTGAGGAAGAACCCACAAGTCTAAAACACAGATTCCTACTGTATATGTTTCTTTAAAAAGAAGCATCAGAATTTGTGTCTGTTGTTAGTTACTCTTCATGCTTCTACTTAGTACAAACCACTCCCTATGCCCATAGCTGGAGTTGAGTGCATAAATATCAGCACTGTTTGAAAAGACCTGTATGAGATCTTGTATGAGCAATGAATGGTCTCATAGGCAGAAATGCTAACAGGACATGATTTCTCTGCAGCAGAAACTGAAAATCTCATGCAAACCTTTGGATTGTCGTCAGAAAGGGGTTTAATTTCAGATCACTAAAAACCTTAAGCTTAATTTTAAGTTTCACTACAGCAAGCTCAATTTGAAGGTTATGTAATGTGTTTATGATGTAACTGAACAAGGCGACAGCTGAAGCGTCTTTGAAACACATGATCAAACTGGCAGAGAAGTTCATATGAGATTTCTATGTGACTCCTAAACTATTCTGTACATCTGAACATAGGGGAACTGTGGTTATCTTGGTAACTACTGTATTTTAAGAGTTCATTTCACATGGTTGTAAAATGCTCGGCCTATTGTCTATTGTGTATTTATTGTTCATCATTCAAAATGTCTACAATATGGCTAGTGGCTACATTGTCATATTGAATCTGTAAATTCATTGAATCTGTAACTTTGCTAGCTAAGGGTATGCACATGCTGGGTATGTATTGTGAACCAAATCTCTTAATTTCTTTAACCCCCCCCCAATATTATTATCTGTAAGGGTGGAAACTCAAACGGACACTTGAGATGACTGGCCTGGGATCATTTGGTATGAGTGATGTGGCGTGAGTTTGCAAGCTGGAAGACTGTTGACAGAAATGACTGCCATGAGGCCTCTCCTGGTTGCCATTCATCATTTTGAAAGATAGAAGAAGTCACACCCTGTCATTCGTGAATTTGGAGAACAGGACCAACTTGTCCTGCACTGCGTGATCTGCCCTGTCCAGTAATCAACCTATTAATTCCCCAAGTACATTTGGCTCTGAAGACCTGAATGGTTTACTTAAACAGAGACCTGGCTGTGCTAATATGACTCTTCAATGAGAAAAAGTAAATCAAACATCAGTTTGAGGGAGGTGTGGCATTTCAATGAGTTTAAATGATGGTGTGTCTAAACGGTGATAATGCTTTGTGAGTCATCAATGCTATTGTCTTACAAGACAAGAACACCCTGGTATTGTTCAAACCACAGCGGGCCAATGGCAGGTAGGAGTAGTTCCATGGCTAGCTAGTGGAAGCGGAGGTGTTGCTGTGATTGTGGTGAGAATCAGGAGTCAGGTGTTAATGTTAATGACAGATCTGATCGGGTCTTGTGATGTTATGCATGTTTCTCAAAATGTGAAGGAAGGAGAGTGAAGTGAAAAAATAAAGAAACAAACAAAGAAATTGAAGGGGTATTTCACGTTAAAACACTTCTGGGGTCATTTAACATCTACTTGAGCTTCTGTGTGCACCCCAGACACCACAGTTGCTTGATTCAATATTTAGATATTTTTTCATTTTATCAGACAAGAAAGAAAGAAACTTGGACAAAAAGATGGATGGACAGACACCACCACATATTGTAGATACACAGACAGATCAATAATGTCAAAAGAGACTCTTCTGCACTAATACAAATAATTTAGGTGCAGGGTAAATTAGGAATGAGAAGTGAACAAGAGAGAGGTGGACAGAGAGTCAACAGGTCTACCTGACGCAGAGGAGAGGCAGAGATTGCAGGAGTGTAGTGAATAGGCAGGTTGATGGGAGAGGAACTTTTAGAAGGAGTGGGACTCAGGAACTGTGTTGGAAGAGAAGAGAAGAGAAGAGAAGAGAAGAGAAGAGAAGAGAAGAGAAGAGAAGAGAAGAGAAGAGAAGAGAAGAGAAGAGAAGAGAAGAGAAGAGAAGAGAAGAGAAGAGAAGAGAAGAGAAGAGAAGAGAAGAGAAGAGAAGAGAAGAGAAGAGAAGAGAAGATTATTTTTAAAATATTAAGGAGACAACAGTAGATAAAGCGGAAGCAGGAGTGGCTGAAAGCAAAGAGACTGGTACACAGACCTGCATGTCCTCCTCTGGTACAGGCAGGTCTCTGGAATACTGCAGGAACTGGGCCACGTATGTCATGATGGACTTCTCATCCGGGTCGCGAACATCCACATCTGCATCCAAATCACAAGCCTCCATAATCCACCTCACACCATAGACACTAAATCGCCCACTGCAATAGGCTAGGACATTTCCTGCTTCAAGCCAGTGCTATAACAGATTAGGCTAATCATTTTTGGTACCTGGTGAGAGTTTCACCAAACCTTCCCAGGACCATTAAACAAGTACAGTTGATCATGTGAGGAAATAAAGTGTCTAACAGGAATAACTGAGACAAACAAGCAAGTGTTTCATATGAAATCACAGCAACAGCTAAGCGAGTCAGCAGACTGTCAGAGCATTATCTCCTCTCACCCTGGGGCATGCTGCGTAGAACACAGTCACAACAGTCTGCTAAACTGTGAACATGACATATCACTGCTAAGGCAGAAGATCACATACAAAAGATACAGGGATGACCAGGGATGACATATTGAGCTAGATTCTAACCTATGACACAAGAACTAGGTCTGTGTCTACATGGTACACACAGATAATTAATGGTTCTCAAATCCAGTCTTCAGGAACCCTAGGTACTGCTGGTTTTCCATCCTACCGGGCCTAACTAGAACCCGATAAGACAGCTAGAACTACAAAAACACCAGGTGAATGACCAGATCAGGCCTAACTACTTCCTGATTATAGGGTTAGAACAGTGGTTTTCAGACCTTTTCATATCAAGGTCCACTGGTTGAGAACCACTGAGCTAGAATACCAAGGCCTTGAAGGACCTTGGTACATTACATTAGAAATAAGAATTTACTCTACATGTTATTTACATGCTACGGTGTCAGAATGTGAACAAAGTGGAGTACCGTCGGGTTCCAGCAGTCTGGGGATCCGTAGCTCTCTCTCGGCAGTGCGAAAGGCCTCCTCCAGGTTCTGCTTGTTGGATCTGGTCCTGGCCTTGGAGAGGTCCACCAGGTCTGGCCGTAGGGCATAGAGGATGGCCAGGAACACTACCCCGCTCCTCCAACTGGCCTTAAAGTCCTTCACATTCAGAGTACAGCCAGCCCTGAAGATGGAGAGACAGGTCAGAGAATTTCACTGATGTATTAGTACTACTGGTGGTAGTTGCATAATGCCATAATGCTCTAATGTTAGATCTAATACCTGGAAACCTCATCAGTTCTAACAATACCCTATGAGTGGAGCTCTGATCTCAAGTACACTTGTACTGTATATTTAACCCATTCAATCCAGGAACGCATCTCTGTCACTTAAAAATGTATTTGGCTATTCAAGAATAGCAGATATAGAAGCTCATAGCGCAGCACCGAGTACCGTGCTATGAGCTTGTAGATCTGCTATTTTTGAAAAACATTGTGAAAATGTGTGCAAATCTTTGAATATATATTTTTTTAACATTTGTAAAATATTTTGTTCCAGGGACCCCCAGAAGCAAAGATTTGAGTTACAAATGTTCGCTTGAAAATATATATATTCAAATATTTGCAAAAACATTTACGATTCAAAACAAAATAGCAGATCTACAAGTTCATAGAGCGGCACTCGGTCGGTGCTGCACTATTTTTTTATATCCCAAAAAATCTAAAAATGACACAGTAAGATGCCTTCCCGGTCTAAATGGGTTAAAGCACTGTTATAGATCTATCTGTAAACTGAAGGATACTCAGCCAGGGGGTACGTACTTATGACACTGTTCTCTGACCCAGAGAAGCAGGGCTTTCTTGGCGGAGATCTTGAAGCGGCTGTGTAGTGGGGAGCTCCGCGGAGGGAGGGAGCTACTGCTGGCTGAGTGGCTGGACAACGTGGAGGTGGAGCGACTGTCCAGACTGGCCAGGGACTCCATGGACGATTGACGGGAGCTGAACGACAGACAGCTGGCCAGCTCCTCAATCTGCAAAAACAACGCAAGGGTACACAGTCAAATCCTCTGTGTTCATTTAACTCTGAGAGTAAACAAACTCAAATGTCAATTTCATTACATTTGTACCCTTTCTGAGTTAGAAAAGGATACATTTACACAGGATTTTACTAAGTACCATTTCCATTTCATGGAATTAATGTTAGGATTTGAGTTTTAGGCATTTAGCGGATGTTTAATACACAGACACTACAGCGTGAAAACCCTTTTAATAAACATTTGTTTTTTGCATTCTCTGGAACATTTTGTGTGTGACTTTAAGGTTGTATGAAATGCTTTCATAACCGAATAATGTTTAATAGGCTACCTGAGAAACACCGAACAAACACAGCAAAGTCTCTCTTGTGTTCTTTGAATCTTACATGATATTGTAGAATGATGGTCCATATGAGTCCCAGGATGATGGAGGGCTTACCATCGATGATGTCGGGAATGTTAATGTTGACTAGCTTAATCTGGGAAGAGGAAAAATGTTTTCTTACCAGGAAGACTAAAATGAATAGGAAAGGATTGCACATGGACTGAATGCACACGCATGCACACACACACACACACACACACACACACACACACACACACACACACACACACACACACACACACACACACACACACACACACACACACACACACACACACACACACACACACACACACACACACACACACACACACACACACACCAATTGTCCCTTACCGATTTCTTCTTTAAGAAGGACAGAGCTGTCTCAATGTTGCTCCTATGTTGAAACATACCTCTGCCTCTCTCACGACCCTGGAAGAAACATAAATATGATACATACTAGTCTGTATCCGTCCTTATTTATGACTCAACAGATCATTCAAGCCGTTCCCCTTGGGAACAGAAGTGCAGTACTCCAACATGGGTCAACTATTAACGATTACACACATAGCTAGTGTAGGTTTTACACTCTTACACTATTAATTCATCTGCAACAAATATTAATGCCGCTTGCAAACAATACTTATTTTATACTTTGGCTATTCAAAAATAGCAGATATACAAGCTCATACGAGCTTGTAGATGTTTTAAAGATCGGGAAAATTTGTGCAAATCTTTGAAATATATTTTTGTAATATTTGTAACTCAAATCTTTGCTTCTAAGGGGGTCCCCGGACCTAAATATTTTACAAAATATATATATATTCAAAGATTTGCACACATTTTCAAGATTTTTCAAAAATAGCAGATCTACAAGCTTGTAGCGCGGCACTCGGTGCCGAGCTATGAGCTTCTATATCTGCTATTTTTGAATGCCAAAGAAATCAAAAAATGACACAGATGCGTTCCTGGATTGAATGGGTTAAATATTTGAAGAGATAAAAGTGTCATCCCTTTCAGCCCTTCAGCTGCAGCTTCAGGTGAATCATTGAGCTCCATCCCCTCTCTACAGTACGTGTCTGGTTAAGGTTTCAGTAACGCACGGGGCCAGTGGAATCAATCGGATGAAAGAACAGATGTGTTTAGTGTGTATGTTTAGTGCCGGGCTGAGCTGAGCTGAGAAGGACTGGGCTGAGAAAGATGGACAAGACGGACAGACTTACCATTCGCTGCCCACTCATCACCTCCAGCAGATCCAGCAGCCTAGAGCCGTCACGAAAGTCATTGAACAGGTCCCGCACCATGCATGATGGCTTCCTCTGTCACAATAGACACACACACACACACAGTAGTATAAATGACACTGTAACTCGCAAAGGGACTAGTTTCTCCAACATAAGTACAGTGAAGTTCAAATGTTTACATATTGATAGGTGATCAAAAACTGAATGGGTAAAACATACAAAAATAAGTACAACAACCCCTACTGTGTAATATTTGCAGGTACGTGAAAGGTTTCCACTGGCTTTATTATGTACTAGATTAGCCCTATTTTGCGCTGATCAGAGCAATGGTCACAGAGTTATGGCCATCTGAAACGTGGGCCCTTGGTGCGCCTAATCCTATTCTCATGGCAGAAAGGTTATGGAAGAAGCTGAAACATGTAAATGCTTTGAGTCATAGTTAAGTAGCCTAATAAGCCTGTAACCAGATGACTAGGATCACTGTTGCTTGTTAGTTTTTATGTTTAAGTGTTTTGCAGGTTTTTTGTGTGCTTTCTTGTCCACATCTCTCTTGAGGAAGTACATTGTACATTGAGGTAAAAAAAATATCAGCTTGCAGCAAACTAAATCCCTTTAGTACTGTCAACTCATGACTCTTACTACATTACCAAAATATATATATTAAACTCAAGAGTTCAATTAAGGTGGCTGTAGGTTTGTAATACAAAAAAACTGCAGTTTTAAATAACATAATCAAATCCTTTCTAATGACTTTCTAATTATCTAATCATTTAACTAGGCTTTTGTATCAGACAGCGCTGACAACTTCGTCAGATGGGGGTGTCGTCCCATAAACATTTTCTTTATCGGACATGGCCAGTATAGCATTCTGACTAAACACACTATGTCATACATGTGTTTAGTAATGTAAACACTAAACAAGATGGCTGCTTCTGCTAAACTGAGCTAGCCCTTTGATTGGCTGGCCGAGTGAGGAACAGCACCACATATTCACCATAGAGATATATATATACAGTGGCCGAACACAGTATCGCATCCGTAGATAGATCCCATATGCTGCGTAGTTGTTTAGATGCCATATTCTGAGAAGACATGGGAAGCCATCGGCGAGCCCTCATAATAGGCCAGCCAATGAGGAGAAAGTGACTGAAAGTGATGAAAAAGCGAAAAACTGATAGAAAAAGAAAGATCAGGACTACTAATCATGCTAAAAGCACGCGCAAAACAACCAGACTAAGCATGATGAACCATAATTGTGCAGCCCTCACAGCATCCGTAGTTGTGATGTGGGTGCGGTAGTGATAGTGGTGCAGGACACTGGTTCTAAAAGTGGGGTCCGAGGACCCCCATAGGGCCCCTGAGGGGGTTTCAGGGAGTCCCAAGCTAAATCATGATTGATAAGAACCAAATGGGCCCTCATGACTCTGTCACTCCAAGAGTGCACAAATGGAACCAAAAGGACCCTTCCAATGCCCTGATCAGCCAGTCCCTGGTGCGATTCCCTGTCGGCCGGACCATTTGCTGAATATCATTCCCCCTCTCATTCCATATTTCCTGTCTCTCTCTCCACTGTCACTGTCAATTAAAATCTTAAAAAAATGTCCTGAAAACATAACTTTAAAAAACTGGGGGTCCATGCCATGGCCTAATGCATATTAAACTGGGGGTCCTTGACATTAAGAAAAGTTGAGAACCACTGGTGTAGTGTAGGGGGCGGGGGTTGGCCGTCTGTCGCTGTCTGTCTGCTTGCTGTGAACCTTGCTCCTCCAGACTATATTTACACAACACTGCACCTCCCCCCAGTGATCCCACCCACCCCTGCCACACACCCCGTCACATGTACAGCTGACCTCTGGAATGAGCAACAGAGAGACTCACTGCCAAGCAGTGTCCACTACTGCACATGGTGACTGTATGAAGGACATGGCATCACAATCACAACAATGTCCATGCCTGTGAAACATGACCCATGGAAAACTGCACAGTGCTCATGTATCAGTTATCCGGTACAAGAATGAGTACAGAAAAGTGGAGAAATGGTTTGTGGCTTAGTATAAATAAATATAACAGAAAAAATAAATGGCAACATATATACATGTGAAAGTAAGCAAACCAAAAATAACACCAAAGCTGTGCAGACTTAGATAGAAGTCAAATTAAAACAGCTAAACGCACAGCATAGTGCACAGCATAGTGGTACAAGAGGTATTGAGAACTGCAAGAAAGTAATCTTGCAATTAAAATATGTGAAAGAATTGTGGACAAACTCAACACTCTGTCCCAAAAACTTTACAAGGATTTTTCATTCAAGATGGCATGAGCAGTGGTGTAAAGTAACATCTACACATCTACTCAAGCACTGCACTTAGGTAAATGTTTTAGGTACTTTTACTTTACTGGAGTATTTCCAATTGTCTATACTTTTACTTCTACTCAACTACATCTCAGAGGCAAATATTGTACTTTTACTCCACTACAATTATTTGAAAACTTTAGTTACTAGTTACTTTGCAGGTATAAATGATTACATTATAAAACATACATTAACCACTTAAGCCCTATTTTATACCTTGGCTATTTGAAAATAGACGATCTACAAGCTCAACGTGTCACATTACGACGCGTTGTGAGCTTGTAGATCTGCGATTTTCAAACATTTTGTACTTTTACTTTTGTTACTTTAAGTACATTTTGATACCAATACTTTTGAACTTTTACTCAAGTCAATTTTGAATTCCTGACTTTTACTTGTAACAGAGTACTTCTACATTGCAGTATTGATACTTTTACTTAAGTAAAACATTTGAGTACTTTTTCCACCACTGGGCATGAGCAATGTGTTTTGCTCAGGCTGTGCCGCAAAAGAAACACTCAGCTTGAGTGAAAGTGCAAAACACATCACTCATGCCAGCTGGAATTAAAGATATTTCATTGCATAGAATTTTTGGGCCTGAGTGTGTGATTAATACCCCCAAAATGTTGAGGCTTAATTTAACTCTGTGTTATTAACCTTGAAACAACAACCATGTGCTCAACCTTATGTCTAAAACCCCACTTTGTAGCATGTCCTTGTTATCTTAGCATTCTAATGCCTCAACCTCTTACCAAGTGTTCATGGCACTTCCTCTGACCTTGCACTTTTTAAGTCGCTCTAGAATAGGTGATTATGAAGTGAGATTTCTCCAATTTGGTGCAGTAAAATGTTACCATATGTTTAGAAGTGATAGAATATGACCTTCTCACATGGTTTGTAAAGAAAAGGTGAAGTGACCTACTGAGGTTCTTTAGTGAAAGGTCAAAGTTCAGAGAAATGTATATGTGATGATAATATTTTTAATTATAACACCAGCACCACCATTACACTATTAATGTCACGCACCTCCTAAAAGCAGCTTGTGCAGCCCAGGGGGTGCACGCACCACAGTTTGGGAATCCCTGCTCTACATAAAGAGCAATGAATGTCTACATTGTAAACTGTGTCACCCTGTACTGATGATGGGCTCACCTTGGACAGCTGAGCGTTCACCCAGTTAGTGAAGGTTCTCTTCTGAATCTGCTCCTGTTCCACTGTCGAAAGAAGAGAAAACGAATCAGGTATTGATTTTATAATCATATTTGTAGACATGCAAAACAAAAATCGAACTCATGAGGAGGTGACGGAGTAATCATTCTTTTACTTGTCTCTTCCTGTTTATCTACTTATCCAGTTGAAGTACTGACTGAAGTGGGTTTAAGAAGTGAAATACTGGAGCTTTCCCCTGAATTCACTCTTCAGTTTCATGGAAATACCAAGTGACCCTAATGCTTTGAACACCCACAGCCACAGTGTGAGCTGCTAAACATTCACAAACTCATCTTTGAAGCTTTATTTACTATAGTTTCCAACTTTTCACCCACGGATGGAAATCAAAATCCCCTCAAGGTTGACAACCACTTTTGTTGTCTGAACAAGTAAAACCAAAAGTAAAAAACAGCAATGAACCATGCACAACAACAGCACTGGACGTAAAACAAAAACCATGTACACTGAAAATAAAGCTTATAAAAAATAATTCATGCATTTATCAGGCAACTTGCAAACATCTTCACTTTTATATCATTAGCCAAGCCCCCACTCACCATTGTTATGCCTGATTTATATTTGGTTGTTCGCCATGTGTCGCGCAGAGAAAATAGCAAATATATGAGCTCACAACACGTCGCAACATTATGTTCTTGTTGATCTACAATTTTCAGTGCGTTACACCGGCAACTAATTATAAGTCAGGCTTAAGGCCAATGCATACTACACTTTTAGTGCCGAAATAAAATTGGGTCGGGGACCCATCCCGAACCGATTTAATTTCAACACTAAAAGTCTAGAATGCATAGGCCTTTAAAGCTCTACAATCATTTAGTCTCACACAGAATCCAGTCCATCTCCATTGTCCTTATTAGACCCAAACCATGACTTCACTCATGTCACTAAAAAGACTCTTTTAAAGCTTGAACGCATAGCTTATTATAATGAATATTTTAACCAATCTGTATAGTAGAGTTTGGTAATACAATATAACTAGCACATCTGCAGTGGTTGGAGGTGGTCTCACAACTCTTCCATTGAGACATTTAGACCTAGTGTAGGGTAGGACACCTACTGGTTGATAAGTAGTACTGCTTCAAGCTCATAAGCGCAATATCTTCCCTTGTCAAGCAGGGATTTCCTCTGGGAAGAGCAGTAGAAATGTTGCCTCCCACGCAGGATGCCTAGGGTTGAATCCCAGTAGCAGGGCTTAAACTAACGTTTTTCACCACCAACCCAGAAACATCCCAGAATAGAATTTGAACTCTCCCAAAAGCAGTGGTGTAAAGTAACTAAGTACATGTACTCAAGGACTGTACTTAAGTACAATTTTAAGGTATTTTTTACTTTACTAGAGTGATTCCAATTTTCAGTACTTTTACTTCTACTCCACTACATCTCAGAGGCAAATATTGTACCTTTACACCGCTACAATTATTTGCAAACATTAGTTACTAGTTACTTTGTATATTTAGATTATTATTACAAAACATGAGTTAACCACTTCAGCCCTATATACATTTTGGCCATTTGAAAATAACCGCAGTTCCACCACTGCCCAAAAGTGAATGTAAACCATCCCAAAAAATATATATATATATTTTTGAGATGAAGAGTTGGATCCTGAAGCTTACAGAGTTTAATAAAAGACCATTATTGGAGTAAATAAGCCTCTGTCCATCGTCTTTTACAAGGGGAGTTACGTCACAGCACAGAACAAAGTGAAATCAATGCCAGCATGGACTCAGTGTCACAGAAAAAACAACCTTTTGTATTTAGGAATATTATAGGTTTTACACAGATGCCAAAGGTGAAACATTTAAGACGATCGATTTAATATCAGTGTACCCAGATGCCAAAGGTCAAATATCAATCGCTTTAACATAAATGTCTCGTCTGTTCAAACAAAAGCTCCCTTTTAAAAGTCTGTGTCTGTGTTTGGTGCGACAATATCACAGCATTATGTTCCATTATTAATTTATCATCTCCACAATCCAAATCAAATCCACAAGGTTAACAACTCTATGGAACGCAAGCATTAAACCAAGGGTCATGAAAACCACTCAACGCAAAAGACCATAAAAACGATCAAAACAAGCAAAATATCCACTAATTACAGTTGTGGAATTATTTTACCAGAGAGTAGCAATCATGTATTTCCACTCTCTCATCATTGTTACAGGTCAAATACAGTTTATTTAATAGATTAGATGTCTCATTATGTGGATACTGAGATACCAGGATGAAAAGAGGCTTAGTGGTTGTCAGATTTTATTTATTATTTGTTGATCTACACTTCAACACAAACCTGTTGCTGAGCCTAGAGATTACTTTAAACCAGTTTTTCCCAAATGATGTGCCGACTCGAGGCGTGCCGCAAGACAAGTGAAGGTGTGACTTACATTATGATTGCAATCTATATAACTTTACAAAAAGGTATAAATTATGTTTTAACTACATCAGTACTTTGTGCACAGTCATGTCACAATACAGAGGAACAGTTTAGACCCCCAAAAAGATATGTTTATCCATTTTATACGCCAAAAATATATGTTTATCCATTTTCAATCTGTCGTCCCCATTTTGTCATTATAGATGAAAATCTAAAATTTTCACACTTTTTCAAAAATAGCAAAAAAAGCAGATCTACAAGCTCTCAACGCACAACATTACTGAAATACAGTAATTGGAAGCCATTGCATGTTTTGGATTTGAGATGGAGAATTGGACCCTGCGGTTTGCAGAAACGGAGAGATTTATTTCAGAGGAGTTGACCTGTTGAACTTATTGTAAATAGGTGTTTTACAGAGGAAGTTACGTCACACTTCACAGCATGGAACTCAGTGAAATCGATGACAGCATGGAAGAGTCGAGGACGACTGGCTTTAGTGTCAATGAAAAGCACATCTTGTATTTGGGAATATTATGGGTTTTACCCAGATGCCAAAGGTGAAACATTAAACTGATCGATTTAATAACAATGTCTTAATAACAATTAAATCAATGCCAGCATGGACATAGTGTCCATTTCTGTCAAAATAAAACATAACCTCTTGTATTTGGCAATATTATGGTTTTACCCAGATGCCAAAGGTGAAACATTAAAACTATCGATCGTCTCCTCTATTAAAACAAAGGCTGCCTTTTAAAAGTCTGTGGTAAGACAACATCACAGCATCATTATCTTCTCTTTAACATCACAATTCAAAGGGTCATGAAAACCACTCAACGCATAAAAAAAACATGTAAAACAATCAAAACAAGAAATACATCCACTAATTGCAGTTAACAAGCTCTTTTACCAGACAGTAGCATGCATTTCCACTCTCTCTTCCATGTTACAACTCAACTGCAGTTTCCCTTGCCATTAATATTTAATATATTATAGCTTTGAGGTTCAGTTGAACTCAGGATCCAACAGGTTATGGTCCATTGTGTTCACAGCCCATACATTTTACACATACCAATTTGTTCTCTATATGATAGTGGTTCTCAAAGTCAGGTCTGGGTCACCCGGACCTGTTTATTAACATAAATCTGCTCTTTTGGGGGTCCCTGGCACAAAACCTTTTCAAATGGGGGTCCGCGGCGAAACGCAAATCAATATGGGGGTCCTTGACCTGAAAAGGTTTGAGAACCACTGCTCTATGATATCTTTTCAAGTCCCTCTGTCTGTCCATCTTTAGTTGCCTGTTTTGTCCTACAGTACATTAGTCTGTCAGTGTCTCCATCTGTTTCCTCAGTCTGTCTTTCTGTGGTCTGTCACTTAGTTTGTTGGTTTGACACTGTCGTATTTCCCATCTGCTTTCCTTTCCTGTGTCTGTGTTCTGTTTGTCTATGATTTTGTTTTAGCTCCGTCAGTCTGTCTGTCCATCTCCGTCAGTCTGTGCTTGTGGGCTGACAAAGTTTATAGAGTGGCTTTCCCCTTGACCGGTTTAGCAGAAGCCCTCTTGTGGATGGATGACTTCACAGGCTGTCTAATGTTAATCATCAGAACCCATTCCAACTGAGTGACTCAAATATACAGTATTAAGAGAAATTTGATATCACAGACAAAATAGTTGAGTTTTTGTGGGTTTTCTATGGAGACATGAGCCACTGATATGTGAGATGTCTCATACATGTGGATGCTGAGATACCAGTAAGCTTTAAGCAAATGAAAAGAGGCTTAGTTGGTTGTCAGACTGAGTTTATGATTTGAGGATCCACAGGAAGAACAACATGTTGCTGAGCCAAAAGATTTAGATGTTTTAAACCAGTGGTTCACAAAAGGTGTGCTGAGGCAGACTGGTGTGCCATGAGGCAAGTCCAGATGTGCCTTGGGATTGTGTGACAACCACACATTATTATTGCAATATACAGTACATTGCTATGCAAATAGTTATAACTTATCTTTGAATTTACGACTAGTACTTTGTGCGCACTCATTTCCCAATACAGAGGCAAATTCTCTGGCATTCCTATTTTGTCGGTATTTCTTTTTTACTTTTTCCGCACATTTTCATTTTTGTTATTGTGAAAGTATGAAATAGTGCATAAGTGGCTTTTTATTTGGCATCAGTAAATAAAAACAGTGATAAGACTGATAACATATTATAGAGGCTATTCTGCACTGATATGAATACAGGTGTGCCTTGAGTTATTGACTTGCCCTTTGGTGTGCTGTGGGCACAAAAGGTTTGAAAGCCACTGCTTCAAACAAGAAAGAAAATGAATAAGAAAGAAAGAAAATAGATTTGTAATTTCTGGGGCTTCAAACTGGTCGTGATTCAATTATTATTTGTTTAATGAAAAGACTTGCTGTCATTGTTGAGTTTCAGGTCAGTTTGCACTGCAGGCTATACTGCTTGGCTAAATCAAATCATGATGACTCAATCAGGATTATGATTAATTCACAAAACATGATCCTACATGTTAGACCAATCCCTTACTGGTCGCACAAAGGCACATGCTATCCTGTTCTTATAGAGTGGAATTATATAGGCATAACTATTACATATTGCAATAAAAAAAAACGTAAAAGTACAGAATGGTAGTATATCATAATATCAGTTAAAAGAAAAACTCACCCATGATGTTATCAATACTTTTGAATCAGCAGTATGTTACAAACCACCATTCTTCTGTACATCAGTGCAAACTAAACCTCTCTTATAAGCAAACAAACTGTGCTCACTCCAGCGTTACAATATCCATAACTTAATAAGCACAGACATAATCAACCACTAAATATCAGATTTGATTGTGAGTGATTCTCGTCAACCCAGCTAAAACTCAAACTGCAGCACGTCAAGCCTGCAGTTAAACAGGTGAGTCAGGCTAGGTCCCGCCTACTTCTAAAACACTCAAGTACAGCAGATTCAGGCCTGTCCTGACAAGACATGAGGCTAGCTGCTCTGGGATGGCCTTGTAGAGAGTTTAGAGCAAAAAGGAGGAATACCGGTACTGTAAGTTGACTGAAGAGGTGGTGCCATACTACCAAACCATTAACATTTTCAAAATGTCAACTCTTTGACATTTTATACGTTTCTTGTGTGTTGAGACCCTTGAGGCCATGAAACATGTTAATCGTAGTATAGTAGTGAATACATCAAATGTAAAGAAGTACCTGATGGGCTGATACATGGTGATATGTTGTGTGACATCATGTGTAATTTACATAATGTGTAATGGACTTTTCTCCTCATTACTGCTACCTGCACCTCTCTTCATCGATGGTGTTGCAGTGAAAAGGGTCAGCAAGTTCAAGTTGCTAGGCGTGCATATCGAGGAGGAGCTCAAGTGGGACACACACACCACAAATGTGAGGAAAAAGGCTCAGCAGAGACTATACGTACTGGTTTCGTCGTTACCATCAGACTGTTGAACAAGGCCTGAACACCAGGCCAGTCACCAGACTGCGGCCTGCCACACTGGAACACTTTCCTTTGATGGACTTGGTTTTTCCTAATGTTGGATTACCTCCCTTCATGTGGATTGTGGATCTACTTTTCCTTTGTGGATCTACAATGTGGATTGTTACCTGTGAAGTTTTTGCCGTACATGGACTACCTTCTTATATGGACTGTTGTGCTGCTACCTTTTGCACCTTATGTCTAACCTCATGTACATACCTGCTGCTTATTATGCTACTGTATGTGTATGTAGATCTCTTTGATTCTTTCTCCTTGCTCTCCCTATCTCTGCCCCCCCCCCCCCCACTCTCTTTCCTGGAAAACAACGGAGTGATGGAGCTTGCACGTAAATGAATTTCAACAACTGATTTACACCTGTAAACCTGTGATGTGACAATAAAACTGACTGATTCTACTACTATTATCTAAATATATACTGTAGCCTATAGAGTTTATTAATTTTGTATCGTGAGAACGGCTGTGCCCAGCCTGTGGCGTCAGTCACCGCTGGCATAAATCGCCTATGATATATCTATGATGTATGACTCCAAATTTGGGCTTCCTGCAGAGCCACGTCATCAAAACTGAAGGGGTTGTATGCCAAAAAACCCTGAAAGCAATCACATCACACACCATAAGTATGCACAAATTCTCGAGCCGTGCGTTTAGAAAAATGCTTACCATACAGAAAAACGTGAGTGTCTATACAGTAGCATTAATACGGTCTTAAATCATCCTAATTCAATCGTCCCATGTCAGCAGTATGCAAATGCTGTGAACCCTGCATGGCCTTCAGGGTGCCACAGGGTGGAATCAGAAACACTATACAATGTAATGCACATTTTCCCAACATGCATTTGGGTTGGCTTTCTTAAACAGGCCCATCTTGCAGAATCATTTCTTTACAGCTTGATTATATGTTTTACGTGCAAGCCCTCTTTCTTTAACTGGGCGGTTACTCTTAAATATGTTTGGGGGGGTTAAGTGTTTAACTGCATGTTTTATTTAAATCATCTGGATTGTATTTAAAACATTTAAATTAAGATTACGTTATGATTACACTTTTGAGTATTCCAGTCAGCAGTGGATTACTACTTATACTATTAAGCAGGCAATTGGTAATTCAATGCACTATTCTTCCCAACCTTTCCTGCCAATGAAAACATTATACATATACATTCACATACTTTTGTTCACCCTGAACAGCTAGGTTAAGCTATATTTAGCTCTACTCTTTCATCCTCACAGCCACAAAAATATACAGAGAAAAGCAGACTTTGGGACAATTACTTTAACAAGATACTTGTCAGCGAGGCCACAAGGCTTACATCATCCACCCGGCACACTGAGCCATCTGGCTGCACTGGCATAGCTGGGAAAACATTAACAAGACTTCACTAAACTGATCCAGAAAACATTGTTTCTAGATAAGGGGAGGAGAACAGCATTTGTGCCTAAAATAGTTCAGCAGAGTAACAAACCACGTATTTTAAAAATATTTTTGCACTTCTTTAGTTTCCAACCGTATAGATGGACATAGCATGTATAACATGCTCCCACCTGTCTATTGCTTTTTATTACACACCTTGATATAGCAATAAACTATTGATTAATCAATTTTGAGATTTAGTCTATAAGAAAATGGAGGTTAGCTGAGGACAAAACGATAGACAAAGAAAGAGAGACCGAGGTGATCAACGTATGGTAGCTGCCAATAAGGTGAGACGGGAAAAGGGTATGAAAGCGAAACAGCATAAGAAATAAATAGACTGTCTAAATAGACAGAATGAAACGAGAGAGAGAGAGAGTGAGAGTGAGAGAGCACGTGAGAGAGAGAGAGAGAGAGAGAGAGAGAGAGAGAGAGAGAGAGAGGGGCAGTGGGGGTAAGAAGATACATGGCACTTCAGATGAGAGACAGGAAGAGCAAGAACAGAGAGAGAAGGAAAGATAAAGAGACAAAGAAATCAAGAGACAGGGGGGTTGAGAGAGAGAGAGAGAGAGAGAGAGAGAGAGAGAGAGAGAGAGAGAGAGAGAGAGAGAGAGAGAGAGAGAGAGAGAGAAAGAAGTGTGAATGCAACCCATGACATAGTGTCAGAATCTATTACAAGTGCAGCCAATCAGATCACAACAAACCAACCATTAAACTGTGCCAAGAGTTCCTGCCTCCTGTGACACAACACTGTGCTCAAGGTTACCAGTGAAAGAACTGTCTGGATAGACTACAGCTATGGCAACACAAGCGAAAAACACTATCACCACCTGAGATCAAATGGTGGAACAAACCCTGAGAGGATATGAAAACACAATACAATTGTAGTTGTAGTGCCTCATCATGGCTGATGTCATTATAAAAAAGGGTGTCAAATTACAGGTCTGGCACATAATAATACAAAAAATGAAACAGAAACAATCAAATAGGCCAAAGACACCTTAGAGCAATGTCATCCACACACACAGTAAAATCACAATGAAACTGGAATACCTACGGGGGATTGAAGAGTTCTGTTTCAAAACATCCTCTTGGAAACAATCATGTTTTAAGCCTCCTAGAATGGAGATGCTCACATTTGTGAAAGTGATACTTGATCAACCAAGGTCAAATCTTCTTTAATACATTATTATCTTCTCTTTGGTTGAGAAGGGCTGGTGTCACCAAAAACAAGTCTAATTTCGGATCAAACCTCTCCACTAGCCTAGCAGGTGAGACCAAATACCAAACCCCTCACACCAAATGTCATGCTGTCAAATCAGCATTGAACTGTGTTTCTGATACCTCATCACCAACGTCATGCACACAGAGTTGAATTACAAAACTCTCATGTATCAAAGCTTAGCTAATGCCTCTTGTCCTGTGGTCAGACAACATGGAAAACAGCCATATGGCTTGACCAGCATGTAGCATTTATTATCTCCAGCTTCCTGCTCTGTCCCACTAGAAGAGTGTTTGCTACATGAGTCACATTTCTCACCTCAGTAATGTGACTATAGGGAGGCTGGAGTTGAAATGGGAAGGGGCAGAGCTGGAGAGAGGTGAGGTTTAGTTATCAAGTTTCTCCCTTGGGGTGGACAGGGATCAAATAGGTCTAACAATCATTATGTTACCACAAAAACAAAGATTAAACACCGAAGCAAAGGCATGACGAATTTGTACTACTCTGACCTCAGAACACTGAGGAAGAGAGTTGAAGCAGATAATAAAGATCTTGGGAGTGTCTTGATTTGAGTTCTCAATGACTGTAAGCGATGATTTCTTGCTTCTTTGCTTGAATAAATATCTAATTTATCTACAAGGCTAAGGGCCCTATTGTGGGTTAACAGGTAAACCGCCAGCGCATTCAACGGCGTGGTGGGTGGGGTGTAGTGATGAGTACCCGTGGCGAAGTGGTGGGGTGGATTGGATTAGGCTGAATATATGACTATGAGTGTGTTGCAAGTGAATTCAATCATGACCAATCAAACGATCACTTTTCATTACCTTTAAGAGCAGTGTGCTGTGCTGTGCTGTGCTCAGTGCCAGAGTCATTTTCAAAGCCTCAAATTTAATTTCTCCCAAGAGCAAATTGATGTCCTTATGCAGGAGGTGCAGAGTCATCAAACAACAAATCTACAGCACCTTAAACACACCGCCAAGAGCAGAAGACATAAAATGCTCTCAGAGGAAATAACGCAGTAAATATTGTGTCTGAAACTGGTACTATGAGAAACGTTTCTCAGTGTTAAGCCCAGCCCATGAGACCCCAAAAATGCGGGCCTCCTAGGTGGACTGCTCCGAAGGGTCAACTCGGACATACGTATGAGGTTCCTGAGGAGATGTCCAACTACAACTAGGAGATCTGTGTAGCATATTGTGTGTCCACGCCCACGGCACTTACCCATCTGACCTGTCCACAATAAATGTTCTCTATAACAGTGGTTCTCAACCTTTTCAGGCCGCGACCCCCCAAAATAATTATATTTGAACTGGGACCTCCCAACCTGACAAGCACTTAGAATTGTAGGAGTTGAGGCATTATATTTAGTTTGACTCAGTTGCACAGATAAATATTGTGAAAATAGCAGATCTACAAGCTCTTTCTTATATTATTTGACAATTTGGCCAATGTTTGACCAGTTTTTATAGTACAGTTTATTGATTACTTTTGCAGTAATGGTCTTTTTTCTATTCTTTCTTTTATTTTTTTCAGGTATGAAAAAGGTCTTTAAATTGACACTTCACTGTCATCTGGGGACCCCCCCCCAAAAACAATTGTGCGGACAGTCCACTGGACTCTCCATCCATGTACTGTACGTGTCTGCTCACATGTTGCAAACACTACAGTAAGCACCTTAACCACTTGGGGGGAACATTAGCCAAAAATGGCAGATCTACAAGCTAAAATCTAAAAGCAGTCCGAGACTCAGGTAAGTAACTCAGATCCATTTTTACTAAGAATAGAGGGTTAAAGTGGTTAAGAAACAGTTCAATGATGTCTGGCGATGTGTCAAACAGAACTGGCAGCATGTCTAATATCGATATAGTTGATGAATCAATTTTATGAATGAGAAACAGATATTGATATGCCTTCAATATTCTCTGCGCCTCATGACGCCCAACAGTTTTATTGGACGCAAACATTTAACCAACAGTGTGTGTTATAAATCTAAAGTTCGGGTTGGTATGTTAATCAGTGCATAGACAGGCGGGTAGGTAAGAGGACACTGACCTTGCAGGAGCATGTGGACATTGTCTATATCCAGGGGGATGGCCCCCCTCTCCACCGGACCATCTCTGGAGTCGGACCCCGACGCCATGCTTCCTCATCCACAGATGCCCACCAGCATGGCACTGATCTGCGTGAGCGCGTGCACACAGACACACACACACACACACACACACACACACACACGTTAAAATACTTCACACGTTAAAAGAGGCATACTGTACACTAATGGAGAATTTGTAATGTATCTTCCTCAGAGTTGTTAAAGCTGCAATCCCACTAACAGCGACTAGATCTACAAAACAATCAAGCGTGGCCAGCTACGTACATTGCTGTAGAATCGTCATTGAAGTATTGCTCATGCCACACTGTGTAAATGAAAACGTTAGGGTAGGGTTAAACAGCACAAACTGAGCTAACAGCTGGTTTCCATTGAAAATTACTTGTAGCCTGTTGTGTCGTTTCTTGTGCAGCATGAGACACACAGTCAGTGACCATTTTCTACTTCAATACTGTAAGGGATGTGGTTCTTTGCAAAGCCCTCTGAGAGAGAGGGCCGGTATGGAGACATGCCTGTGTCCTCACTTATCACTCTGAGACCCACACACTGCCTGTATTGTAGGTGTCTCATCATACGCTTTAACTAAGTTTGACACAGATACCAATTTGGACACAGATACATCGATCAACTACAGCTGAGTGCAGAAAAGCACTACATTGAACCAAACATCCATATACACACTACAACCTTTTTATCCAACATGTACTGTACACAGCATCTTCTTGTAGTCAAGTCCAATGTGGTTGTCACAAAGTGCCGTTGAGCATTTTTATAAAGTGACCTTTATGTTTACTCAGAATTCAATGTTTTACGCCATATATTTGGGAGCGGAGCACAAATTGTATTCTGTAAGCAAAATTCCTTATGAATATGAGTTTATACCCATACAACTGGACAAACCTTTCATTAATATCTCACACTCAGCACATTCAAAGGAAATGAGACTGTGACATGTGATAGTGGCATATTTCCCTGTCACTGTTTGCATTTGAGCATGCACACCTTTGAAAGCCAAGGAAATCCACACACTTGCTGTGTTTAAATGACGGTTCAAGGGGCCTCAATAAAACAGTGCCAGGTTGTGTGCCAGGTTGAAGCAGGAAGGTTGCCTATTTCTGTCAAGTCTTGTTCAAGCTAGCCCAGGGATATGGATAAGTGAACCGAGAAAAATGTGTGACATTTACGAGTCTCTCTACACGCCTGCTCAAACAATCACTCTGTGAAGGGGAAGCAGTGTTTGATTTGAACTAGTCTTGATTGCTGATCACCAAAATATGACTGACGGCTTTGGAAACAGACTGAGGTGTTGAGGCCAAAATAAGCAGGTGGAAAAAATAATAGAGCAGATTTTCACTTATACTTCAATCAAGCTGATGTCAGGTGATTTGTTTCTCAGATTTATCACACTCAACAGAGCTTAAAATACGTTCTTGTAATTGGTCAAACGTTCTGGCTCTCATTGTATTGTCCTTCGAGGCAAGCACTGTCCATCTGGCTCTTATGGCCAACTAAAACAAATCATAACACGCGCATTGCATATCCAAATGAGCTATTCAACCTTTACACACAATGTACGGCCATAAACACCAGTCTAAAAATAGTCTAAACGACTGGACCGGTGCACTGCACCTTCATTGGGCCCACGGACAGTGGACCATTCACAGAAGTGCACCTAGCCTGTGAAACATGTGCCTGTGGGGTATGTGCTGCGTCGATGCTTCACTCACTATAGCGCGGCATCTGAACTATCTAAAGGCTTCATGTCAGCTGTTAAGAGAGAGGAAAATAGAGAGGGAGGGAGAGAGAGATCGGGGTGGGGTGGGAGGTACAGTAGAAAAGATACAAGGACGGAGAGAATGAGAGCAAAAAGGGAGCGAAGGAAGCAGCAAGAGTGAGAGAAAGAGACAAGACTGTCGAACGAAATGGACAGAGATTAACTCAAAGAAAAAGATGAAAGAGTGAGACTGGAGAGTGGACGATGAGATTGAGCCAGACTGTGAGTGAGAGACAGAGAGAGAGAGAGAGAGCGACTGACAGAGACTGAGAGAACACGATGGAGTGAAAGAGAAGCCCCTGACAGAGTGTCCCTGAGTCAAAGTCATGTAGGACAGCTCTTATTACAACACAGAGGACACCAAGCATAGCACATAACACTCCTCTCTCCCAATCCCAGTTTTCAATCCAGGGATAGGCTGAATACCCTCCCCATCCCTTTATCCTAACCTTGACACTGCCAAAACCATACCAGAACGTAAACATACTGTACTACCTAGCCTGTGCCAAACGCCCCAACTTTAACTAAACTTAATCAATTACCTAAATGTGTAACCCAAAGTATGAGTATATATGCACAGTACTGTATGTGCCCTAGGGATGTGTAAAAGTGACCAAAATTATATTTGGTTACTATATTTCTATTAATAACGATTATTCATATTCGACCACAAATAGACGTGGTGAAATTAAAAAAAGATCTCCTAAAATATATTTTTTAATCACTTCCTGTAAACGCAAAATAGAGAATAAATATTACACCCATAACAGGTATCCTCTAAAATGTAGTTACTATGGGCAGGGTTTGGATGACAATATAGCCTTTGCAACAGATTATATTTTATATACTCATCCCATCCCTAATATACCCTAGCAAGAATCGAACCACAAACCCTGTGACAACTGACCATTGATGCTACCACTGCACCATGAAACATTTAGCATCTTATGTCTAAATTGAACCTATAGCCATTTGACATGCCCCTGACCAATCAAATGGCATAGGGTAATAACATGCCCTCAGAACATTTTTCAATAAATTGCAAACATCTCATTGCTCTGTAAAAAGTCATGGACGTCTGAATTCCATCCATTCATATTCATAATTATTATACTTTTCTCTGAGAACTGTTTTCAGCTTGAATCCAACACTTTGAAATGCATGAAAACACAATAACATTTGGGTTCACTGTGGTGGATTGCCTCAACCAAGTTTCAAGTCTCTTCAAGTGGGCTCTTTTTTAAAATGAATGGAATCCAACGGCCTCCTCAAAAATCACAAATCACAAAAAAAACTAATCACAGTATGCTTTCAAACATGAGCAGCAGTAAAAACAAGTCATAGTCATGAATCATGAGTAATAGTCAGTGGGCAAAACATGACAAAATAGGCTTTTGCTATGCTATCGCTAAGCTCACAACGGGTTGCATCGCGACATGTTGTGAATATGTACATACCGGTAGACAATCTTTTTTTCGCGTTTAAATTGCGTTAAAATAAAGTTCAGTTTTGTTCATTATTGTATAATTAAAGTTAAATGTTCTTTTCATATGAAGTTTACAGTATGCACTTAATTTAAATGTTGTACTGTATCTACCAAAACGTTATTTGTGTTTATTTTGTATGATTTTTTTTGCTTATAATACGTTTTTCAAATTGATAGAAATCAATCATGAATCAGTGGCATCGGTCAGGCTCTATATACTATCATCTACTGTAGCACAGTGGTTCCCAAACTTTTCTGGATCAGGGCCCACTCAAAAATCTCTTAAGAGTTCCACCCATCTCATCTGACACTTAACACAGCAGGCATTCGGCTGCCATGTTAAGTGGTCATAATACTACTTGTAGCAGTATTATGTTTTGATATCATAGATAGATATCACCTGTATACCTGTAGTACCTGTAGTAGTACACTTTTCATAATAATCCTTGTTGTGTTTGTTCAGATCTTGGTGATAAATCAAGGCGTCTTGCTGAACCTGTCAAGCCAAGCATTCTCAACCACACCCACGACTGGGGTGATAATGAAACATGGGAGAGGCAATGCTCTCTAGTTTCATTTTAACAGAGAGACGTCACAGTACAGAGGGCAATTTGGGCCATATTGTCACCTGCAGGTACAGTTCTCAGTTTTAAAGAGTAATGTAGGTAGGGCTGCATTCTGCACGTTTGAAAAGTAATTATGATGGATATAAATTGACTTGTATGTGTACATGCACAGTAAATGTACATTTAATCCATTTTGGTCTTGGAATTGGAATGGGATAAATTAACACTGTGAATTTTGCAGTATAGCCTACTTTTCCTAGTGTCTAGTGGTAAAGCTGCAGGATACATTCATGAAAAGGGCCTTTACAATAGTTCTGAGTTACTCACTGTAAGGTATTTTACATTTTGTATGTATGTATATGTGTGTGTGTGTGTGTGTGTGTGTGTGTGTGTGTGTGTGTGTGTGTGTGTGTGTGTGTGTAGCTAATCCGATCAGCACCAAACTTTGCATGCCCACTGCCAGTAAGACACAGAAGTAGCTCCCTCCACTAAACAAAATGTATAATGGATCTGTGATTGTGCTGAATTTGAAGTCATACGTCATAGACATCATACTGTAGTGAATGTCACAGGCTGGATACATGAAGTCTGAGATCCACATTGGAGCCACTCTGTTTGTATGTGGATTCCGAGAGATCCACATTATTTCGTACTTATGATCTCTCTAATTCCCAGGATGATGGCTACTCTCATGGACGGGTCCTCTGCTACAGTAGCATCTATAGTCTCAAGTTCAAAACTGATATACAATGTTTGATCATGTTCTCAATTGTCTAATTATCCAGGGAAGGTTAAGACTGAGAATGTAAGCCTGTCTTCAGCAATGCCATGCCTGCGGTTATTACATTTACAGTGTGCGCACGCACGCACACACACACACACACACGCGCACACGCACACACACACACACACACACACACACACACACACACACACACACACACACAGTTCATTGCCTTGCTCCAGGGCCACATCATCAAGGTGCATTGGATTCTCACAAAGACTTGAGAACCAAAGGATTCCTGGAGCAAAACATTTTCAGATGGGGGGGGGGGGTTCGGCAGCCAAATACATATAATTTTGGGGGTCCTTGACATGAAAAAGTTTTGAGAACCACTGATATAGCCACATAAGTTTTTAAGAAAACTTTTGTAGAATCGGAACCTCAGGCCTTAATGGGTTAAACCCTATGATTAAACTTCATCGGCCAGAGTCCCCCAGGGGTCTATAGGCCCTGCTCGTTTTTTCCCTCTACACCAAATCTCCTTGTTGAAAATAGCAGATCTACAAGCTGTCTGTCAAGCCAATGTGTCACAACGCACCAAATGTTCACCCCAGAACAACTACACTGGGGTTCAGGTGGTTAATCTAACACCTCTTTGCTGCCCTGCTAGTTCACCAGGCTGCTACCATTCAACCAAACTTCCACGCTGCCTGGCATGTTGTGATATGCAACTAATGCAGTGTGCTTGTCAGTATGATGCTCATCTGGCATATCATCAACTCACTTGCGGGAGCTTGTCCACAGCTATGCTGGGTAAATGTGGACCATCTGTTGTACAAACCGCACAGCACAAATTTACATGTTTGATAAGCTTATAATGAGCTGTCAGGACCAAACACAGTCTGTGGGCACTTGGTTTTATCTAAGAGGTGAGTGCATGTATAATCATGCACAACAACTAATTATTGCAGTGATCAAACACATCCCATCCCTTTGTAACTTAATGGGTACTGGTAGAGCATTAAGTAAGACCATGTTAGACCATGTCTGACCTTTCCAAGGTTAAAACAGGTCAGCGTGTGCAACTGTATATAGCAGCAGCACTGACAGAGTCCAATCCCTTTGTAGTTTAATGGGCAGACCACTAATCCTGGCAAGGTCAAGGGTTCCACAATTGAAAAAGTTATAATATAAATAAATAAATAAATAAAGTCACTAGTTTATTATTGCATTTGTGGCTCCGTTCACAAAACAGTGTAGAACATTAGGCCTAACAGTCAAACCAGTGGGAATGTACAATGACAGCAAGACAGACACAAGCCTAGAACACCAGAATGTGTCCATATCCAGTGGGTACCAACATACAGTAGTACAGATTGGCTCAGTCACCTCATCACCACCACCACCAGTCAGCGCTACATAAATCATTTGAATCAGTAATGATGAGATAGGGCTGATTATCTGCAGCTGGGTCACCCAGCTGCTACAGTATTTGCACATTAGTCATCGTCAATACACTTGCATATCCACCTGGATAAGCCTCAGGGGCTTCTTTATCCAATGTTATGATGACAGCACCCCAGCGGAGATAAACAAGAGCCTCCTTCAAATCCAATTCACTCAAGTTAAAGAAGCATAATATGAAATATGAAACGTCAAATGTCATCTATTCACAGCAGCCTCGTCAAAAACGTTTCTCTGCCAGACTGTCTCCTTGCCTCCTTGGTGAGATTTAAATGCCATCAGAGACTATCTTGTATTGGGAAAACGCCAGTCTATTTAAAAAACAACGAGAGACAAACTAGAAGCAAACTTTCCCTCACAACAATGTTAATTCTTCATCACTAAAAGTGTGACTCCAGGCTCCAGCTCTGAGACTCCAGGAATGTGACGTTTAGAGAGAGAACCTGTCAGGGGCCAAAAATAGCCCATCGTTTGGTCACGTGACTGCCACCAGAGAGCTTCAAATCAGTACAGCGGCGTTGTAATAATTGTCATTGAGGCTTTTTAATAATTCACTTACAGCTGCAGCTTACAGCATGAATGTGTATGTACAGAATAATTCCAAACATACGGTCAAAATGAAACAAAAAGACAGTTTTTGTAAAAAAAAACAAAACAAGAAATGCAGGGAAACTCCTCAGTAGTTATTTTGTTGGAATAAAATGGGCATTTTCATGTAAACGTTTAAATAACAAAGTACAGGCTTCTCTTGCAGTGAGCTGAAATATGTATTACTTTGTACTGATGAAGGCTAATTCATGATTTAAGAGGTGTCAATAAAAAAATAAATAAAGTGATAATGAACGTAAAAGGCTACGCTGTCTGTTAGACTGTAATAATGAGGAGTCATTCTGAGTGGAGACAAGACCAGAGCAGTGACATTATTGGGGGCCAGCATTAGCATGAAAAGTTTCTTGGTGGGTTTTCTTGACAGCATTAATTACAGCTGCTGCAATTTGTTTCTTTGCAAACCCTGTCACGATATAATGCTGCCAAATTAAGGGGCAGAACAGTAGAATCAAAGCCGAGCAGTGGTGGAAAAAGTACTCACTTTTTTTTTACTTAAGTAAAAGTATCAATACTGCAATGTAGAAATAGTCTGGAATTACAAATGTACTTGAAAGTACAAAGTATTGGTTTCAAAATGTACTTAAAGTACCAAAAGTAGTTAAGTACTCATTATGCAGAAGGTCCCATTTCACAAGTTTTCCAGATGTATAAAAATCCTTTGAAAATAGTAGATCTACAAGCGTGTAGATCTGCTACTTTCAAATTGTTTGGATGTTTTGAAATAATATTTAAAATGTAAAAAGTAACTAGTAACTTAAGTTAGTAAAAGTACTATATTTGCCTCTGAAATGTGGAGTAGAAGTAAAAGTAACAGTACTTGACCTGAGTACATGTACTTAGTTACTTTCCACCACTGCTTGTCGTTTCAGAGGAGACGAATGAACGCGGAGAAGAAGTTGAAGCGTACTTACATGCACCTAAAGTCGAAGGATCGTGAGCTTGGTGATGCCGTTGGGTGTAGCAGCCTAATGTAGATGCAAGTCCAAGCAACAATAGTACATCGGATGTAATTTGTAAACGATTGCACTGACTAAACACGTTGTGATTGAAGCCTGAACCGAGTCACACCCCTCACAGAGTAGAGAGTGTAGTGGACTGGGGCCCTGGGACTGTTACCGGAGAGGCCAGAGCCATGTACCGTGACAGGGACATCAGTGCAGGAGCTAAATATAGTCACCAGTGAGGGTTCGAGTGAAGTGTGTGCGCGCGCGCGCGTGCACACACACGCACGCACTTCTAATTTTAGTAGGCCTACTTATACTGTCACCTGTGTTGACGGTTCATTCCCTGCATGACTGACTCACCAAAATCTCACTTTCTCCTACGTACAGTATAGCCTACAGGGGTCTTCAACGTTTTTTAAGCCAAGGGACCCCCTGGCTGATAGAGAGATGAAGCTGGGACCCCATTTTGTATAGAATTGTGTCGCAGATTCATCTATTTCATAGATTTCAATATAGACTTGTTTGACAGACTAACATCAGTGTTGTGTAAAATTAATGTTTTATATTCTATTATGTTGGATTCATGTTAATGTGTATTTTCGGAAATACCCTAAACCCTCAATATTTAGTCAGCTTGACTATTGGCTCTGTAGCCTACTTGGTCTGCTCTTCTCGACATAAACTCTCTAAAATAAATAGCCGATCTACAAGCTCACAATGCTTCATGCTTCCGCTAATGTCCCATCACACAAAGTTTTTTCGGACCCCCTGCAGTTATTGCCTGGCGTTGAACCGGAACGTCTCGCCCCCTCCATCAAGAGTAAGAAACAAATTAATAGCGTTTCGGCATCAAGCCTTCCTCAGCGTGTAAAGTGGTCAGTGGTGTTGTGTGTACCAGGAGGGACTGATAGACAGACAGACATGACAGGGACTTCAGCTGCTGTCAGTAAAAATAAATATGTTTTTTAAATCCAACATTTTCACCTATTCTAAGTGGCTGTGGATAACAGTGTCATCTAAATGCTATAATGTTAAAGTACTGTATTAAGAGAGGTTAGTTTTCAACAGCCTAAGTACAGTCAGTTACTATAACAAGTGACCACTAGAGGTTAGTGTAGTATCATACATTTTAAAGCAACAGGAAGGACACTGGTCATTACAGGTTAGGCTGGTGTGGTGTCAGTTTTTAGTCCTTTCTCCACGATGTCAGCTAAAATAAAGAACCCCTTGAGAAGCAGACTGGATTACACTCCATCAAGTTTAAAATAATAAGTATTTTCAAGCCAGACAGCCCATGCTATGTTTAATTAGTGTAAACTAAAATGGGCAGTGCGACTGATGAATGATGAATAGAAAAAGTTATACATTTTCTGTAAATCGCTATGCTTTCTCCTGCTCTCTGACCCTGGAACTCACTGTCCATGATGCTGAATGGTGCATGTCAGAGAGACGGTCAATTATTGATTAAAAGGACTAGCACGTCACCCATTTTCAACCTTACCTTTCATACAATAGTTAGAATCCTGAAATGGAAGCCAATGTTGCATTAATAAAACAAATTTTAAAAGTTTAAAATCTTGTTTGAAACTACCAATCCTGCCTACCGATGATGTCACTGGTAGGCAGGTTTCTGAACAGTCCACAGCCCTCCTCTGAGACACAGAAATGGTGTCATCTTATAATGAGCATTAGTGAGGACATATTACATGAAGATAGGTTAAAATGGGTGAAGCGGTTCTTTAACATTATTGTGTAGTCTACAGTACATACGCTATGGACTATTCATTGTACAAGGATGAGACTGAATTTGAAAGTTGTCTCAAGGCATTTATACACATTTGTCATCATGTTACATTGTAGCCATTGCTATGTAGCCTATAGCCTATGTTGGAAATTAGCGTTTGCTGGCCATTGATATTGATGCTGTTACGTGACCTTGCCACACCTTAGCTTAGGTGAATTGACACCACTGATTGTGTTCTCCAATCAAGGTGATGGTTATGGACAGTACCATATGATGCCAAGGATATGTTCTTACAGTATTTCTAGATAGTGGGCTTCTCCATTCCCTACTGCCTACCAGAAGCGGGTTTATAGGCCTGAGTCAATGGATACTTTGCATTATATGAAAGCTAATACTGGAATACATCTGGGACTCCTCACCCCCCTCTGGATCTGGGTATAATTAATTCTTGTAAACGAGTCTAGGCTTTTTGTCATTCCAAAGGAATCGAATAAAGAGGGATTTGATGTCTCTGAAGTCTGAACCAGTGTTGAGGAAATATATATCTATATATAGAGAGGAATCTATGAATGATAGAAGTGAGTGTCAGCACCATTAAGGCTGAAGACTTTAGAAATAGGACATGTGCCGTTGATTCCAGTGGTGGAAAGTAACCAAGTACATGTACGCAAGTACAGTTTTGAGGTATTTTTTACTTTACTGGAGTATTTCATTACTTTTACTTTTACTTCTACTCCACTACATCTCAGAGGCAAATAATGTACTTTTACTCTACAACAATTATTTGAAATCTTGAGTTACTAGTTACTTTGTAGATTTTGATTATTAGAAAACATGCATTAACCACTTCAGCCCTATATACTTCGGCTATACGAAAATAGGCGATCTACAAGCTTGCGACAAGTTCTTGTAGATAAAACTATTTTGAAAACTTGTGAATTGGGACATTCTCCGTAATGAATACTTTTACTTTTTGTACTTTAAGTATGTTTTGATGCCAATACTTTTGTACATTTTCAATACCAGACTTTTACTTATAAAGGAATATTTCTAAATAGTGGAATTTATACTTTTACTTAAGTAAAACATCTCAGTACTTCTTCCACCACTGGTTGATTCCTACTGTAAAAACTAGATTTTGTTTGTTTTCCAAGTAAAAGGGTGCCCATGAGTTCAGATGTAAATTCGAGAAAGTTAAGTGGGATTGCTCGTTCCAATTGATTTTTATATCAAAAAGACTGCCAATTTTTTTTTCAAAATTAAGAACTGCAGAATTTGAGGATGCTGGCTTGCAATCTGACCTCTAAGTAGGTAATGTGATGCAGTCTAAAAACTATTTTGAGCTTAATCACCATCATCTCATCATATCATATCATGTCATTATAGGCAAAACCTTTAAAAAAAAACAAGCTAAATGTTTTGTTGCCTTTTTAAACATGTTTGTGAATGAATTCTCCAACAAATACTGTCCAGATTTGTTTTATCAGTGCAATAAACTATGTTCTTTTAGAGCCCATAAGCAATTACGTATTCCCTTTATTTATTGATTTTAACATTTTTTGTATGAAAAAGCTTTACTTTTAGAACCTCATCATTGTGTTTTCTGTGAGCAATCTACCAGGTCAAATTCTTATATGCAATCAAAGTAAAGTGATTCTGATTACCATAATCCTATTCAAATCTATTCTTCCCCGAACTTGTACTTTTCAATAGCAACCTCAGACAGCTGGTCTTTGAGGTCTCCGTGCCGTGAAGAGTCTGAACCTGTCACTGACTCACCCCCTCCTCGACATGTTTTTGGTCTAATATAACTTTAATTGCTTCGCCTTCAACTTACAAGTTTAACATGAAAGATTAATTTTTCCCTCCAGCCTGTTGGAGAGTGGTTCTGCTCTGCTAGCGTTACAAGGGACCTGCAGTGTCTTTTAAAGATGGTAATTAGTTGATGAGGTGTCTAGTCACCCAAATAAATCTACCCCCTTGTTCCCAATCTCTATCTCTCTCCCTCTGTCTGTTTGTGTGTCTCTCTCTCCCTTTCGCATCTTTCTCTCGTTTCTTGACAAGTCAAGCAAATAAATCTAACGCTCTTCTTCCTTGCCTTTCATCACTCTGTTTGTCTATAATCCATCTCTACAGTGTCTCCTCTTCCTCGCTTCTCAATGAGGTGCTTACACAAAAAAAATCCTGTCACCCTCCTCCTTTATCTACACCAATCTCTTGCTCTATTTGTCTCCGTCTACATATCTCCTAACTCTCTCCTCTCTGTCATCTCTTGATAAGGTGTTTATTCACCCAAATAATCTTTTACTCTGTACCTCTGTCATGTTATGTCACTTAAGTAAACACATCTTCCTCTTCTCATCTCCGTCGCTTCTCTATCACTTACCTGTGTCATTTTACCCCTTCTTTGCATCTCCCTAATTTTTGGTTTAATCTCCTTCTCTCTCATCCCTCATTTCTTGACCAGCAAGTGCTAACCCTGCACTTATAATCGGTCTTTCTTTCCATGTATACTGTATCTACATCTCTCCCACTCTTGCATCTTGATGTGGCACTTCCACACATACATCTACAGTACCTCCTCCTCATCTCTCAATTAGTTTTTGGTTCACCTCCACTGTCACTCATGCTATCTTCTGAGGGAATTGCACTGTAAGCCTAAAACTTGCCCTGAGCAACAGACATCTTTTACAGTCTCTCTGACTGAGAAGAAATAACACGTGCAAAGACACTGCCAAAAAGCAGAGGCGTGACAAAAGAATCAACCAAAGTGGAAGAATGGTGAACAAACAGGAGCTCAAGGGTTGAACTTATTACTGCCACAGTACGTGTACGAACATGTACTGCATTTTCTTGTCTCTTGTAGCCAGTTTATTGAGCTTGGATAAGTGAGAGTGGATACAAGTAGATAACATGAGTATGTTTTCGCCCTCTCTCTTCCATGTGGCTGGCTATGAACAAAAGGACAAGTTCTTCCCCTAATCAAGCTAATGGACTGGGAGCAAGCTAGTTTGAAAGACTTGATGAGCAGGGACAGGTAAGATGGGCCTAAGGGGGATTTAGCAAATTGGGAAATGAAAGAAAGAAGGCTTCAGTCCCGGATGACTGGTTGTCTGTCTGACTGACTAACTGATTGCCTGGTAGGCTGTGGATAGACAGGACACGATGATAAAAAGCCTCCGCTTGTACCGTCAGATCCATTTAGCGGGCAGCCAGTGGGCCCAGAGGAGCACATGACGACAAGAACCAGTGTACCGAAGACTTGCCAGAGGATAGCGTAGTGGCCTCGCGCTGTGGAACTATCTAGATTGAGTAACTGTTTGCCCTGCCTCACTTTGTAATTGATCATTTTGGCGGATAATCTTTTAGACAGTATAGGCCACCTCTCAGAAACTGATTGCCAAGGTACCTACGTTCTTGTGCTGTGGGACTCCATTGTGGACTGCAGCCACTGTGTTTGTTGGAGGGTCAGTAACTATCACTTGGCATTAGGACTAGGCTGTGGTGTTAGGCTGGACTATACTGTTGGGGAGGCCAAAACTCAGATGACTTTGCAAAAGAGAGGGACACAACGGTGAGTCAGATACGAGAAGACAAGAGCATGATGACACTGTTGTGATACCATTTAGCTGTACGCGTACAACATAACAACACATAGATACATTGTAAAATGCAATAACGAAAAGTAAAATCACAGAAATATATATATTTAATTCAGTGAGTGAGATGAAAACCACTCAGGGGGCTCAACACAATTCAAGTTAGCATAAAAGTGAGTAGGACCACTTTCCAAACATTGAGTTGCAAATTTGCAACATATTTATTTAAATTATTGTAGGGCATTTGTAGACCTATATTGAGGTGAATTTAAAACATTAGTCAAAAGTCTTTTGCACACCTGATGTGACAGGTGTGTTGGTGGAGCAGACCCGTATAGTTAGCAAAACTGAATTCACTTGCTCAATAGAAATTGAATAGGCAACGTTTTGGTCAAGGGCCTTCTTTGGTCATATAAATAGATACGCCTGAAGAAGGTCCTTGACTGAAAAATTGGCTGTTGCATTTCTATTGAGTAAGTGACAGTGAGTGGATGTCCCTGATTGCTCAAATCTAACAAGTAAAAATCAAAGAGGAAAGTATTAGGTTCCATCTGGATTCACACCACCAGACTGTTTCATTGAAATAAATTGAACACTGTGTTTTGTCAGTGAAGTTATATCATGTTGTTTTATATTAGTTTAAACTCTGAATATCATTTGGATGTGGTGGTGTTGTCCTGTCAAAACTAGACAGTGTAATTACAGTATGATAATCATTCCAACCCAGCACTCTACTTAGTGATTTTCAATACATTTAACCAGATTGAGGAACCTAATTAGTGAAGTCAGGTGGTGCTTTTTTGGAATGAAAACCTGCATACATTGACCCTGCCCATAAAGGCACTTGACAGTACATCACGGATAATAGGCAACACTCTAAATTCTTTGCTGAACTTTGCTAACCTGCGATATACTGTCTAGTACCAAACACTGTTTTCTTAAATATAATTCAACCTCGGACTAGATGGTGGGGTTAAGTGTTGTGTCATCAAGTGTAAGTAGGTGGCTTTGTCAGTATCAGCCAAGAATGTCTACCCTTTTCAGTGTGCTAGACCCTTGGGAGATGGAATGCTGTGGTGGAGTGTGACATCTACAATCAGCTTCCTGTACTTACCGTATACGACTAAAGGGCCATTCACACTGAGCACTATAACTAACTATGACTATATCGTTCACCATTGTATTTGTTATAGTTGTGGTGTGGACTCTGTCATCCACTTGACCTTTTTAGACTTAGACGATTTTTAAAACTATATTTCTATAGTTATAGTGCTCAGTGTGAACAGCCCTTTAGTTAGCCACGCCGTGCTACTCATACGCTGAGTTGACAGTGCTCCAGGATAAAACCCAGGACCTTACAGTTGGAAGGCGAGTGCTCTACCGACTGAGCTACCCGGACACTCAAGACCCAGAAGAATAATAATCATAATTATAACTAACCTTTCTAAGCTGTTACAGTATGTCAATTACTGCCTGTATGAAATGTTTTAAAATACATTTCTAACCGGGTCCGGGTCGGGTCTGGTATTGTGGCATCAAGACTATAATCAAGACTATAATATTCATAACATAACTTTCATTTATTAACTTACCAATCCTGCCTTAAACAGAACGCTTGTCATTGAATTTCAACCCAATATCAGGTGGTGTGGTCTGGTACTGTCCTGTTTGCTGATATGGACGTTTCTGCAACCAGAAGGCATCCAGCGGACCTCGGCTGTCAACCTGAGACGGTTCATCGGCTGTGCTGTCCGCGAGTTCACCTTCCTCGCCAGGAAGCCCGGCTGTGGGGGGCTGCACATCACCACAGATGCCTGCTGGGGGCGCTGTGAGACCTGGGAGGTGAGATGAGGGGGGAACTAGGAGGTACATAGTGTACAGAGAGAGACAGTCAAGTTAAATTAATTAATATAGACGGGTTTCCTGTTAGTAAACATGAGAGGATATGACCGCGCAGAGGAGGGGTAAGCCTATAGAGGGCGCCATTACCCGCAGCAGCTCTGGTCAAATGTCCATTCATAAAAGAAATGATCTTCACCGGGTTTAATGAAAGTAGATTAAATTATGCAGTTTGTAATACCTTGTTTACTCAATAAAAAGGATTTGTCGGAAGTTGGATCTGTTTGTATATAATAGCAGCATTATGCCTATTATGCCTATAATAGCAGAATTACGGCTATCTAACTCCCGAACACAACAACAGAGTGAACGGCGCAACAATTCGTTTCCCCCGAGCATGCGCACATTGCGCATTCTGCTCTGTGATGACGTCGCGCGGAAATCCGTCTATAGCGCCAAATCAAATCACATACATCATCTCATTGATTAATATAATTGGGTATCATCTGCATAACGATGAACAATAGGAGGCTATGGTCAAAGATGTCAAATGCAGCACTGAGATCTAAAAGAAAGTACAGAGAGAAGTCCAAAATGTGTCACTTTAAACGGTACTGTTTATGTCCGATGATATAAATCCTCACTGAAGTTCCTCAAATAAATTATTGTGAAAGTCACATTTCAGTTGATTAGTGACTGTTCTCTCAAGGATCTTGGAGAGGAAGGGAAGGTTAGATTTATAGGTCTATGGTAGGCTAAAATGCCTGAATCAAGTGTATACATTTTAAGGGTGCAGTATGATATAGTGAGCCAGTCAAAGCAGAGTGTAAGAAAACATTGAGAAAGAGAGCAGAGGCAGGTGAGCGAAAGGCAGAGGAACAAGCTAGATTATATGAGATGAGACTGAGAGAGAGCGTAAGAATGAGAGAAAGAGAGACCAAGGAAGGAGTGTGAGAATGGGGGAGAGAGAGACAATGGAGAGGCTGGAGGAATGTAATGTAATTACAATGAGAGATGACACAAGTAAAACTGACAAGTTGTACTAAAAACGATATTAGGTGATATTAGGTCAGCTTGAATCTAGACAGAGACAGATTAGATGGATTAGACAGGCAGAGAGACAGACCAGAGAAATGATAAGCTGCATACAGCAAGATATATTGTTCCATAATTTTGTAAACAATGACTGTCCACAGTGGTGTACAGAGACCAGTGATAACAGACCATAGTGGTCTACAGAGAGACTAGTTGTAGTTATAATAACAGACCAGACCATACAAAACCGGTCTACAGTACAGTATGTAGACCTACAGTACAGTAGATGTTGCTCTAATAGTGTAGCCTAGTCTATGTAATAATGTTCCTGGCACAGAACTTGATCTGACTTCTGACTATCGAGACAGCCATCATTCAGCTAGTATATTAGAACAGTGTATTGTTTTAGACTGGCAAATTTGGCATTTGATTTGTGTCAAATACAGCAGGTATCTAAGTCTGCAGAGTAAACTCTCCAAATATGAGAACAGAGGGCTGTAGAGAAATACTGATATTTGTCCCACTGATGTTCAGTTAATATCCAGCAGCCGGTGAGAGTTAATGTAAAAAGAGAAGTGGGGGGAGAGGTGTACAATATTGCCAACATTTAACTGACACTAGTAGTTAACAATGCCTCAAATGCTTTGAAAAAAACAACATTTTGGATCGTACGTTTCTTGGTGGTTGTTACACAATGTGATGGAAAGTGTATAGTTTCATCATGCATGCTGTTTAACAACACCAGGCATTAGATAACTCATGTGTCCTTGTCATTTATTTACACACGCGCATGCATGCACACATCTATCTATATATACAATTGGCAAAGTGGATGTTTGTCTGTTTGCATGCTGCAGTTAGGTTTCGCTTTGCGCGTTGCCAAATCATGTGCGAGAAACAAGCACCGGTGTTGCAAGGAACGTCTACACGCTCTTCTGTCTCTGTCTCCGATGCACGGGCCAGGCTAGTAGACGGGAGGGCCGCGTAGCGGCCCGACCCTCTAGTACTGTACATAACACGCACGCACGCACACACACACACACACACACACACACACACACACACACACACACACACACACACACACACACACACACACACACACACACACACACACACACACACACACACACACACACACACACACACACACACAGGATCTCGCTCTTACTGTAACACCCTGTCTGCCAGAGGCCTCAAATGCAAAAAAAAAGAGACAAATACTCACATTCAATGTGAACTGTTGGTGACTTAATCGTACATTCTACATGTGATGTCATTATTACAATTCACCAATAAAAAGTGAGTGTTGCGGGTCAGAGCCACAGTGCCCAGATAGAACACATAACAAGAGACTCCACTGACAGAAGGATCACGTACAGTAGAGACAAAGAGGAGAGGAGGAGAAAGCACTAGAAAGTCATTTAGAAAAAATCTAAATCATTAGCAGAGCATCTAGTAGCAACTGAAATCTCTACTAACACATTCGGGTCAGTGATAAGTAGAGACTTATGATGCGCTGCAGCAGAACAATACGCTTCAATTCTTAACATTCAAAGCAAATATCACAGCCACGGCAGCTTGCCCTTTATATGTAATAACATATTTCATTGATCCTCGACTAATCACATCAGAGAGAGGCGTGAGGTAAGGACATAAAAACTGAGGAGACAAGATACAGTAGAAGTGAGATAGACTTTATCTGTCAGATAAAAACAAATCTCACTCAGTGAAGATATACTGGAACTCAAAATGTTTTAGTCTTAAATCTCACACACAGTAGACCAAAAATGTATTATCCTACTATAAATGCACAAAATCTGACCGTCTGTCCGTGCGTGCACCTGTAGTTCACGTATCTCGAGAACCGTCCGACTGACCACTTTCAAAGGCGGCGTGTGCGTCGCCGACGACCCAAGGGAGTATGTGTGAGCGTAAAAGTGACACAGGCAGACAGACAGATACATACAGAGATCACCATATATGGGCATAGAAGGGAAACAGACACAGAAGTAGCCTGTATGAGTCCTGTAATGTATGTCCGTGCACATCATCCATAATCCTGTTACTCATCTAATGTAAGGTTGTCACTGCACACAAACCTGAACCTATACAAACCTCATCATACTGGAGCAATAAAGTCTCCGATTCTAATTGGAATGTAAACGGGACTATTTGTTTCTCCTTCCAGAAGCCGGTTCTAGACCCGCCTTTCATTGAGTCCTACCAGCGTGTCTGCACCTACAATGAGAGCCGCATAGTGACGGTGCGTCTGCCCAACTGTTCAGCAAAGGTGGATCCTTTCTACAGCTACCCTGTGGCCCTGAGGTGTGACTGTGGCGTCTGTGTCACCAGCACCACTGAGTGCATCACCTCAGTCTGAGATATACTCACAGAGCACCAGACCAATACACCATATCCACACAGCGGCTATTTGGCTTTATGTGCGCCGAGTAGTATGATGTGAGATGGTAACCCTGCGAATATACGATATGATATCATTTACGGCACACATGCATTCGTTATGTACTCATTTGCCTGCTGTTGCTTACACATGCACACGCACACACACATTTATATATATATATCTACACTACAGCATATATGTAAATACATGCATGACTCGTCTCTTACCCACACGCACATCCATATCCGAGCACACGCATGCACGAACGCACGCACAAGATATAAAAGCACACACAGACACACATGTCTGAACAGGCAGGGAACACAACAAATTAATTAGTCTGACTTCTTAGTAATGACTCATAATCCAGACAGATTGTTTTTTAATCAGTTCAAGATATTTTAGAATCCTTTTGAATACCATTTTTCCAATTTGTTCATGGTGATGGGGACCAATGTTTGGTACGGTTACTGTTATGATTTCATTTCAATCATGTGTGTGTGGTGTAGAACTATTGTATGGAACACGGTCTGAAATGTACCATGAAACTTCTCCAGCCATAAAACATTACAATAAAAGAACGCAATCAGTGTGAGGCTTCGTACTGTAATTGCTGGCCACTGACGATGGTGGATAATTGGCCTCTGAAGGGTGAGCAGATCTGTCAGTTAATTAAGGTTTAATTAACCAATCTGAACACTAGGACTATGATTAACACTGGGCAGTCATCAGAGAAACCACTATGTCCTGGCTGTATTATCACTCCCCAGAGAGAGGGCCTTATGTAATGGATGTGTACTCACTTGTCACTAAGGTACTCCAGGGGGTCGCGCTCCACTCACGTCCCTCAGGGGGCACTTTGCTTTGGTGATGCTGTGAGAGGAGGAATAGGGCAGTGTGATCCCATGGCACTGGCAGGCATACAAATTCTGTCTCTCTCTCTCTCTCTCTCTCTCAAACACGCACACACACACACACACACGGGCTTATGGCAAAATGGACCTAAATCACAAAATCGAACATCTTCAACATCAGAATAGCATTTTAAATGTTGTAAGTCTTGTGTGATTGCTTTCGGTGTTTTTGTGTTTATATTTTGAGAGGAATCGTACTTCAATCATGAATAGGCCTTTCCCTAGGTAAATAAAGGATAAAAATGTAATGAAAATAATAATAAGAATCATGACTAGGCCTTTCCCTAGGTGAATAAAGGACACAAATATAAATAATAATAACAATCATGAATAGGCCGATATATCTGAATAATTATATTAATTCTTCTTTTTTTTTAAAGAATGAAATCCTTTCAAAGTTAGTGACAAAGGAACCACGTGTCAAAATGGCTACACCCCTTTGAGCCCTTTTTTGGGGAAAAGATTTAATAGATTTTCGCATATAGTGACATTCCCATAATAGGGACTATAGGGGAAAGTGGTGAAAACAATGCCAAGAGCCTTTCATTCTTCCTGTTCTGTTTGGCATGGCATATATCATGAGCTCAAACCAAGCTTATACTGTGTTGTGATACTAATCAACACCCAGACCAAATAAAATGAGTCAATTACAATTAATATAAAAAATTATCAAATCTAAATATTGCAAAATAGGGCTACCTATCACCTATGGTTCCTTCTCTTTACAAAGGTACCAAACTTCCATCAGATCTGAATACAATGACAGATGGTATTTATTTTTTACGTATGCCATGTGGCTCATCGCCTTTAATTAGGGATGTCTGTTAGCGTGTTTTAGCCCAAATTTGCAGTCGGAGTGAAATACATACAGTACATAAACAGAGACAGCAGACAGCCTCATCAGAACAGTTTTGTCCTTGCTTTGAGCATCTACAGCAACTTCTGACAAAGAACAACACAAAATCTACATTATTATCTCCACCAGGCCGACAGGCAGAGATTATGTTCTTGCAGCTAATTTGACACTGCTGGACCAATCAGCATCAAACTTTGCATGCACACTAGTAAAGGAGCAACCTCCACCCCAAATTCTTTAAACCAACCTCATGGTGGCGCTATAACGGGCGCTTTACATTTTGATGGAGTTTCTAGTTAGTTATTTCCGGCCCTTTGACCCCACATGGTTCTTAGCAGGTGAAATGGGTTTTTGCAACGTCGTCTCATAATACATATGACTCTGAAGGAGCATATTATTATCTGTTATTTCAGTCAGCTCTCTTGTGTATAATGTTGACTTACAAAGGATGAGCAAGAAGGGTTTCAATGTCCTTACCCAAGGACACTTGACTGGACACTTGACTATTGCACACATTGGCAGTTAGAACAATCTAAACTGTGAGCTTTCAGTCACTGCATGGCCTCTCTAACCACAATGCTGGCCCAATGAGTGACACTGAGTTAACACCAGCAACAATGACTGACAACAAGTCAATTCATGCAAAAACAAAGACAATCTCTGGCCACTATTGATTCTATCCTTATTTCAGGAAGCCAAAAAGGCATCTCAAAGCAACGCAGACACAGCAAACAGAAAAGACAGGTTAGATTACACAGAAAGCGACACTTACACAGTGTACACCATCTAAAATTAGTTGAAATGACTGACAAATCCGTTTGTGCTAGAACATGCTCCATCGATTCTGCCACCTTTTTGAGAAAAGCCTTCAGTCAACACTGGACTGGAGTACAAACCTTAGGATCAATATCATATGGCTAAATGTTACTTGGGTAGTTGTCTAACCACAAATCATATGCCCGGTAGGCTGGGAACAAGCTACAGTATGGCTGCTGTGGCTCAGTAGGTATAGTGGTCACCTGGGAATCAGATGGTTCCGGTTTGATCCTTGCTCCCATTGGCATCACATTTAAGTGTCCTTGAACAAGACACAGATTCCCTGACTGCTCCTGATAAGCTGGTTTGTGCCTCGTGCTTCCGCCATTGGTGTGTGATTATGTGAATAGGTACTGTATTGTAAAGTGCTTTGAGTGGTAACAGTGTCAGGTGGTATATAAGGACACACTGTATTCTGATTCTGTTGACGTCACGTGGTCATCCAGTATAAATGCCAGCCAGCTAATTGACCTGAAATGTCAGAATATACACCAGCTGAAATAAGTGACAGTGATTAACAATGTGTAAGAATACATTAACATCTACATGCTTTTTGAAAACGCTGACTCACAGACCAATGGCACATCCACATTTACTGTACGTGAACGAGTGACAATGATAGCAGTATGCCTGTTACTACACAAAGAGATTCATTACCAGCCAGAGCATTCCGTTTCTATTTTTAGAAGAAGAGACAATGGTACCGTACATCACCATGGCTACCAAGCAGGGAAATAAAACAAAAGTAAGCAGCTAAAAAAAAAAAAGCAGAGGGGAGAAGAGGTGGCTGTCCAGGGACCTCTGGTGCTCTCGATGTTGACGGTGTGTGTGTGTGTGTGTGTTTGTGCGGGTGTGCATGTGTGTGGGTGTGCATGCGTGTGTGTGTGTGTGTGTGTGTGTGTGTGTGTGTGTGTGTGTGTGTGTGTGTGTGTGTGTGTGTGTGTGTGTGTGCGCGCTTAACGGCCCCTGTTGTTCTAATCGTTTCTGACATTACAGCTTCTTCCTTGGACTGCTGGAGGGGGGGGGGGGTTGTGGAGAAGAAGAGATGGTGGAGGAGGAGGAGGTGTGTGGACTGTGGAGGGGAGGGAGGTGATCTGGAACAACTCTTGGCAGGAGGACCAAGGAAGAGGAGGGGAGAGAGAAGAAGATGATGGTAGGGAGAGAAAAGAAAGGCAGGAGTAGGGGAGAGAGAGACAGGTAGCGGAGGAGGTGGTTAGTTAAAGGGAGGAGAGGGAGGGAGGGAGAATGAGAGAACTACACAGAGCCATGCTCATACTGTACCTACTGTACTGTATGTGCATACATACATACATAAATGTATGTGCAGTGAAATGTTGGTTTGTCAGACTGTGCTAATAATGTTCAACAAGGTAATGACATAGGAATACAATAAAGTAATAAAAGTAAGCTAATAAAAGTTATAAATAATTCATTATAAAGTTATAAGTAAGGTATTTAAATAATATTAAGTAATAAAGTGTAAAGAATGTAAAGTGTAGAAAATGAATTAACCTGTGTGCAAACAAACATTTATGTAGTGAATGACCATATACTTCTCTGGGTTACTGATATATTTTGCAGCCAAAAAGTACAAAATATATAATATACAGAATATATTAAAGATATACTGAATATACAATAGTGTAGCAGAAGTATATATTGCAAATAACAATAAATATGTGGTATGTATAGTAATTGTGAGCTAGATAGGGTCCAAAACTATTTACAATTTGTGCAAAGACTGTGTGCTGTTGCTGAGCGGGTAATTAAAGGTTAATTGGTTGTTCCAACCTCTGATAGCTTGAGGGGAAAAAAACCTTTGAGTCTCTGTGGTGGCTTTGTGGCAGTGTAGGTGTTTGCCTGACCAACAGTTCATTGCTAGATCCATAAGGTGTGGGCAACATTGTTCATCTGTGATTCTCAAATGTGAAACTTTTAACTTCTTAGTACAGCCTGCTTAACTCTACACAGCACTGATTCCTAACACTTCTAAACACACAACACGCACACACACACACACACACACACACACACACACACACACACACACACACACACACACACATCCCTCCCCGCTTGTCAAACCTTTATTCCATACCAAATTGTGAGTCTATATGGTCAGGGATCATTTAGTTACCTTTGCAAAATGTGTGTCTGTAAAGCCCTTTGAAAGTGTGACTAAGGGCCATGCAAATAAAGTTGACTTGTCTTGACACACACACACACACACACACACACAGAGCAAATATGCCAGCTTTGTGCTCTTTAGGTTATTTATGCACAAATAAACCTGCATCACCCATTTACTGCCACAGTTAATATTTTATGGTATATGAAGTATATTTCACACTAGTTGTCTTCACCAGACCAGGCTGGGAGACGAAGACTATGTTTTTGCCCCTGTCCATGTGTGTCTCATCTACCAAATGTTTCAAATCTGCCTCATGGTGGCGTTATACAAGGCTATTTTACGTTTTGCTCTACAACTCTTGTAACGCAGATCCTACAATAACACACACAAGCATGCACACACGCACGCTTATTTAAGCAAAACAGACTCGGTCTCAGAATTTTTTGTTTTGCAAAAGTAAAGAAACAGTATTAATGTCTGCCCTTTTGGCTTAAAATAACTTAAATGGTTCTCAAATAGCTGCAGTCAGAGCTGTCATGTTATACAGTACATTTAATAACTTCAGCGTATCACAACTCCAGTCCAACAGAATCGACCGATCTCTCCGGTGAAGAAGACACAGTTACAGTCAAGTACAGACTCAAGCTGTGCCCACAGGACTCTAATCTCAAATTCACTATTTTGCAGCATGTGTAGTCAGTGCTTAAGGGCAAACCTCACCTCTCTTTCACAACACCGGTATATGACAGGCACCCAAACTATGAATTATAGAGGTGCAGCTGCAGGGCTTGTGTGAAAGTGGGGCTAAAGTGGAAAGACCACAGTGTTGATTCTGTAGTCAAAAGCCTGATTTATACCCCATCGCATTACAACGTTGCCCGCCGAAAATAGCTTAACTACAAGCTGTGAGCTTGAAGATTTTAACCATGCTAGTCAAGTCACAGAAAGTTATGGGTATCTCTGGAGACCAACCGTTATCCTGTGTAATGCGCGCTCCCTGAGATGGACAAATTCAAACCTTACACCAGAACCTGCAACAGTACATACCAGTCATTGGGTTATTTCTAGCACACTCGGTGGGATGGCTTTTCCCTGCCATGTTCTGATATGAGGCAGTAAAGATAAGGGCGGGCGGATTATATATATATGTTTAAATATCAATGATAAGTGGTGTAGTCTGTACACCACACGAGTAACCCTGTAACCCATAAGTTGAGCAATTAAGCCCGAGTCTCAGGCCGTTCTTCCTTCTGAGGGAGTTTGGGACCATTAAGTGCTTCTGATTTGTGTTATGTGCCTGCAAGTGGAAACACAGGGAGAGCTGTGGCACAAGTGGCGAACTGTGTAAATAGACAGCTGCACTTACACCAGATGCTCCCATGCTCATTTTGGGCGATTTCAACCATAGCATGCTTGAAATGTCTTACCTGGGTTTGACAGTATATTAAAGCTATTCCATTCAGACATTTTGACCCTGGTGTTGGGTAGGATACTCGTGTATACACAAGTATACCCAAGGGGGGGGGGGGGGGGGGGGCGGGGGTTACAATGGAGCACTAGCCACTACTGCTGGAACTAACCATACAAACTTGTTGAGGATGTGTCAGGCTCAAAGACCCTAAAGTTTGCCCGCATGGCCTGTAAACAGGTCAAGTCAGAATCAAACTAGAAATACTGCATCAGATTGTATGCCTCTAAAAAACTGTTGCTGTTTACATCTGTGACCGTCTGTTCAGACTCATATAGTATTATGTAGTGAATGAAGACTTTGAAGGAATTTAATGAATGTGCTTTGTGAGGTCACAATGCCCTTGACCTTTTACCACCTACTTCTAGTCAGTTCATATTTCGGTCCAAGTGGACATTTATACCAAATGTCAAGGTGTTCCTGCACGTTCGCAAGGTTGGGACAGACATTCAGACAGACGGACAGATAGACGGACGGACGGACAAATGTATGGAAGGATGGACGGACGGACAATGGAAGGACGTTCGGACAACATGAAAATGTAATGCCTGGTGGCTGTCCACCAGTGGAGGCATAATGAGTAATTTGCAGGAATAGCAACACAACAATATGCCAATATTTCATACATAACTGATCGAGTTGAATTAAATGAAAATAACACATACTCACCTTCTTGTGAACCGCAAACAAATCGCAATGCTGGATGTAGCATGCCCATTCATTAGTCATAATTTTGTCTGACATACAGTATTACAACCACAGAGGGTAAGTGTTTTGTTTACAGCCCGCTCACCACCCTCAGCAGGAGGTGGCAGCACCATGCCACCACTGTCAGCCATTACATAATCCCCATTGTGTCAGTGCAACACCTTTTATTACGGAATTACTCACCACATTTGATATTCTAAATTTACAAATAAATAAATATTGTCTGACAGTGAGAGTTACATTTTCCATCTATTTCAGTTTCACCTGTGTGATAGATGATCATTTCTATTCACAAGGTCTGCGTAATGTACTGTAGCAAAGCCTGGCTTTTATTTCTAAAACATTTATATTAAAAAGAAAATCCAAAGATACTTTTTAGAGTTGTGAAACCTGCAGAAATGTTGTGAATTTGAACTATTTTCAAAGACTGAAGATTTCATGGTAATAGCTATGTTTCACCCGAAATAGGCCCTGCCCTCCAGAGGCCCCCCAACTGACACGCAGTAATTTAATTATTCAGCCGCAGTGTACTCAGTCAGAATCAGAATCACCTGATTCAGTCTTAATTTGTGCTGTACCCTATTTTGCAAGCCAAGTCAAAGTTTCACTTGCAGAGGTTTCAGAATGTGGAAGCGACTCACTCTCACACTCCAGGAACATTGTCGAATGCACAGCGTGCCAACATCACGGATATCTGGCACCAGCTGGAAATGCGCTTACAGCACTTACCAAGACATTTGAATGAACAAAAAACACTGGAATGATGTCATGAAGAGGTTAAGGGGGCATGAAACCCCAGGTAGATTTTGTAGTTTGTTTTCAAGAAAATACAGCAGGGTAAAAACATGGCAGGTTGTTTAACACTGATCTTATACACAGTTATATAAGTAACACAGCTTAAGCTAATCCAATTAATAATGGGTGTGTTAGATTTTAGGTGCGTCAATACTTGCCTAATGCCTATCATGCTTGAACATTGGCATGCCCTTGGCTCTGGACACTACCATGAAAATCTAACACTCATATTTTTTTGGGCTTTTCCTGCCTTTATTTGATAGAATACAGTAGTGGGGAGTGACATGCAGCAAAGGTCGTCAGTTATGGGATTCGAACCCGCGTCACGCTGTCAGGCTCCATTAGCAGCCTGCCCAGCAGGTACAAATCAAGCCACGCTTGCAAAATAGACCCTATCCTCAACGAGACCTGCAGCATAGTTAGTGCATCAAAACAACCCCCATACCCTGCCTTTATGCCCTCTCTGGCCGAGCGCACAAAGCAGACCAATGACAACCGGCACTTACTCTATGAACACACTGCCCCCCAGAAACGGCTCAAGTCCAGGTGCAGCTTCCTGGATGCCACAGCAGAACTGGAGACCACACCACCTGCTGCCAGGATTACCGAGTGGCACAACCAATGGAACAACCTGGGCAGCCAGACAACCCAGTGGACAGAGAGAGGCATCAACCCAGATGAATGTCTCACTACTGGCCACGACCAACCTTGGACTGTCTGGAAAACCCTGAACCGTCTGCGGGTCGGCGAAGGACGCTGCAAGGCATCCATGAAGAAATGGACATTAACATCTTCTGATGCATGTCTGTGTGGTGAACCACAAACCATGGACCACATCATGAGCTGTAGTTACACTCCACAATGTACTGGAGTTGACCTGGCCGAACCAAATGCCGCTGCACTAGCCTGCGCCAACCACTGGAAAGACTAATATAATATAGATGGCCGGACACGAAGAACAAGTAGCCTAGGTGCCCAGACAGCTACGCCAGCCGTCCAGGCCAACTCATTATTAATGTGTTTGGTGGAGCTGTATTGCTTAGTAGTCTGCCATGCTTTTAATCTGCTGTAGCTTTTAACCTGAACTGGAAAACAAACTACAGAAACAGTTTTAATTGCCATGGTCTGTCACCTTGCAGAATGAAACCAGTGCTTACAGTGGCCAGAATTCCACCCTAAACTAGAAAATGTGCTCCTCGGAGCACAAGTCTCCGCCAGTCCAGCATTGTATGAATTCATTGCACACAATAGTCTACCATATGTTGATTTGCAGGAGTGTTGAAAATCTGTAGTAGCAAAGTCGAGTAGTAGCAAAAGGTGCGTTTAGTAGAAAATTATATATGAAGGACATTGTAGTCTGGCATGGACTGTGTAGTTTTGTGTATGAGCTAATGTTAGTTATTGGTGTTAATATGAAGTGGCTTGTTATAGTGTTATAGTCAGGCACATTTTGGGTGGAGGTTCTTGGCCGATCAGGATGGAATATGAAAAATCAGACAGATCCGCTTTGATCACGTGACATGTAGGTGTAATGTTTTTCAAAAATGTTTTTCAAAAATCGTCCTCATGGTGACGCTACTCTAGGACAATGAGAAAAGGGTGGCATTTTTTCCTCGGCCTAGTGGGTATGTGCGTGCAAAGTTTCATGGCAATCCAACCCGATCTCCCCCCAAACACGTACAAATAGCACGGATTCACCAAAATAAATCCGTGCATAGATTACTAGAAACTCCGAAACTCCGTGCATAGGAGACACATTATCCCCTCCATTCACTTCAATGGGAGGCGGAGACAGTCACGTGACTCTCTACGCTCTCCCCACCACGTATAAATAACACAGATTCAATTCCGTAAATACACAACTATAAACCCCCACATGCCCGGACCGCTGGCGTAGCGGTCCGGGCACCTAAGCTCCAAAGCAGCCTGTCAGCGTTTGTGAACGGTGCTCTCTCACAAATGCAAAATATAAGCTTGCCCCAAATATTAACTAGGTGTCCGAAGTATTTCTGCAATATATTAGTCCACGTTTTTCAATAAAGAAGTGTTTTAATCCCGTCTGTGGCCGAACGCCATTTCCCCCCTCGTTTACTTTCTGTTTACATTGAGTGTAATTTCGGCGTTCACCGGATGCGCCCCGTCTCAGAATCGGCCACAGACGGGATTAAAACACTTCTTGATTGAAAAATATGGATTTATGTACTACTACTAGTATATGTACAAGCGAACGGTCCACAACCTTGGACTGGTTTCCGCTCTTGATCGTTTTCTTTGCCCACACTTGGGACGTCTTGCGGATTCTTTCAAGGGCTTTGGTGTGCCTAACCTTACGGGCCAACAGCTTCCCACACTGTAAGTGGGTGTAAGTGAGAGAGAGCAAGGATGAGAGACAGCTATGAGGCATAATAAAAATACAAATGGGTTCTAACTTAGCTGTGATACTTTCTTTCGAGACTTCTATGAAAGTAAACTTGGAGTCTATACACACAAAATATGCTGTTAAGTTAATACACCACATGTTTTAATCATATTAAAGGTAGCGTGGTAGAAATTGTCCATTAACTAGCCAGACATTATGCCATAAGCTGTCATTAATACGATGCTAGTGGAGATGCTGCCATTTTTCTGTATTCCTAAAACAAAATATGGATAATTTCAATCACCTGAGTGACCACAGTTGAATACTAACTGACTCAATATCCAATTTTAGCCATAATAGGATGTAATTTAAACAAATTAGAGTCAATTTCTATTTCAACAGGTACCTAGCCATCAGTTGAGAAATGTTTTGAAAAAACACTAATGACAATGCCTAGTGTAACAAAGCAAAACTCTTGTCACTGTATTGCTCTGTCGACAAAGACTGAGGTATTTAATGCCAATGCAGTTCATTTGAACTTGAACTTAATGACTCTGGATATAATGTATGAAAATGGGGATTGACTGTTAATCAGGACTGTAGGCTAAAGGCTATTATATATGACCTACCTGTTTGCACAACCTTGTGCCACATGGCATTGTGGCTTTGCAGTGGGGGCAAACCGTTTTGTTTGACGGCATGACTCCAAAATGTTTCTCTAGTGGGAAAAGGGGAAAACAGCATTACTTAACGCAGCACTATATAACTTTTTTTAATGAATAAAATGTAATTTTATCGTATCTGTATAGTAATGTGTTAATACAATATCAATTCTACAATTGGAGGTTAGGTTAAAACTTTGACATTGACGGGGCCAGTTTGGAATTGCAGCCTCCTGAAGGTATTTTTTAGGACAGTTTTGAAAGTGAGTAGGGTTTTACACTCCTTTACTCCTTTTGGTAGGGCATTCCACATTGTTGTTGCATAGCATGAGAACGAGTTCATTTCCTTGTTTGTGCCAATTCTGGGTTGAACATGATCAGTGGAGCTGCCTCTGGTGTTGTGATTATGAACTTCAGAGGATCTGACACACATTTGTACCTGATGTTCAGGATTCAATGTATCCCCTGAGCAAGCAGGCAGGCTCTATTAGTTCAATGTCAGCACTTGCACAGGAAACCTGGTTAAAATCTGGGGTTGAAAAGGAAAGTTACATAGTGCAGCTTTAACATTAGATCAGGGGTCTTCAACAGGGGGTCCGGGACCCCTAGGGGGTCCTCAGAGTTACTACAGGGGGGCCGTGAAATCTCTGTGTGGTATGATTTTTCTTTCTTACATTAATCACTTGAACCCTAGCATCCCTATTCTGGGGATAACTTAAGCCAAAAATAGCAGATCTACAAGCTCTGTGAGCTTGTAGATCTGCTATTTTTGACACTGGGATATATGTGTCGAGGGAAAATGGAGCAGACCAAGTAAAACATTTTTTATACTATATAGAGGGGGTCCCTGCTTCATATCTCTCTCAGCTAGGGGGTCTTTGGCCTCAAAACGTTGAAGACCCCTGCATTAGATGCAGAACAGCTTTACAATGTATTTCGCTTTTACTAATTTTGTATTTACGTATCTAATATAAAGTGTGTTTTTTTGGTTGCTCTATATATATTAGATACGTAAATAAGACCCTGTAGAGTCTACAGGGTCTTCAACAGGGGGTCCGGGACCCCTAGGGGGGTCCTCAGAGTTACTACAGGGGGACCGCAAAATCTTTGTGTGTTATGATTTTTATTTTTTACATTAATAAATTGAACCCTAGCATCCCTATTCTGGGGAGAACTTAACCAAAAATAGCAGATCTACAAGCTCTGTGAACTTGTAGATCTGCTATTTTTGAAACTGGGACATATGTGTCGAGGGAAAATGTAATACAATACAGAGGGGGTCCCTGCTTCATATCTCTCTCAGCTAGGGGGTCCTTCGCCTGAAAACGTTGAAGACCCCTGCTCTACAGTCGTACAACATGTCGCACCAAGATTTGCTACTTATTAAAACAAATTGCACATTAAGAAAACAGGTAACTTTTACATCTACTGCTAGGCCCACGTTAGCTAGCAGGCAGCTAATATGCTAAGCTAAGCTAACCTCATTCATATAAGCTGTTACGAGGACAATACAATGATTCCAACACATCATGTAACGTGATGCAAAACAATTATAACGCTGACACAACGACAATAATTGCATTGACACCGTGATTTCGTTACAAAACAATATTATAATCTTACCTACGTATCCCGCAAAAGAGAGCAAGCGACCTCACTTTCAGGCGATGACAGTACTGCTTCCGGTTCGTTCCAAACCGGATCCACTTCTGCGACGCACTACTAAACTTTATTATTCACTTTTTTATTTTGAAATCAATAAGAGCCTACAACCCATTGGCACAAATTATATGATAATTCATAAATACATGCGATGGCCTGACCAACACCAGATTTCGGTTTACCAGACCAGAGCTAAAGAAAGTGAAAATGAAAATAATATTTTTTGTTGATATTAATTATTATTATTATTAGAATAGAATACGCACGGTGTAGTTCAAAGTTCAGTTTACACCTTTTAAAATGAACTAGCAAATGTAAACAAATCCTTTGAAAATTGCAGATCTACAAGCTCATTGTCAGCTTGTAGATCTGCTATTTTTAAATGGCTGAAATGTATGCTGAAGTGGATAATGTATGTTCTATAATAATAATCCAAATCTACAAAGCAACTTGTAGTTTTAACAGTATAATATTTATATATATATATTAGTATAATATAATATATATAAAAGTATAATATTTGCTTCTGACATGTAGTGGAGTAGAAGTAAAAGTACTGAACATTGGAAATACTCCAAAAAAGTATAACAAATACCTCAAAATTGAACTTAAGTCGTACTTATGTACAATTTTGGTCTTAAAATTTTGGTAAGACCACATGGCTAATTTGCATACGCGCTATCGAAGTTAATGGAGGGGATAATGGGTCTCCCATGCACGGAGTTTTCTAGTAAATAAACGGTTTTTTTTTTTGGGTGAATCCGTGCTATTTTTTATAACCCCCACAGTTTGCCCTGTAATGTCACCAGTAAAGCCCGTAATTCTCCAAACATGTACAAATGTAAAATATAAGGTGCTTACCCGCTTACCCCAAATGTTATCTAGGTGTCCGAAGAATTTGTGCAATGTCTAAATCCATATTTTTCAATTAAAAAGTGTTTTAATCCCGTCTGTGGCCGATTCTGAGACGGGGCGCATCCGGTGAAAGCCGAAATTACACTCAATGTAAACAGAAAGTAAACGAGGGGGGAAATGGCGTTCGGCCACAGACAGGATTAAAACACTTCTTTATTGAAAAACGTGGACTAATATATTGCACAAATACTTTGGACACCTAGTTAATATTTGGGGCAATCTTATATTTTGCATTTGTGAGAGAGCGCCGTTCACAAACGCTGTCAGGCTGCTTTGGAACCTAGGTGCCCGGACCGCTATGCCAGCGGTCGGGGCAATGCGGTTGGGGGGGTAGTACCGGACCTTTCTAGTTGTGTATTTACGGAATTGAAATCCGTGTTATTTATACGTGGTGGGGAGAGTGTAGAGAGGTTTTGGGGGGGGGGGTAGTACCGGACCTTTCTAGTTGTGTATTTACGGAATTGAAATCCGTGTTATTTATACGTGGTGGAGAGAGCGTAGAGAGTCACGTGACTGTCTCCGCCTCGCATTGAAGTTAATGGAGGGGATAATGGGTCTCCTATGCACGGAGTTTCGGAGTTTCTAGTAATCTATGATATGCACGGATTTATTTTGGTGAATCCGTGCTATTTGTACGTGTTTGGGGGGAGACCGGGTTGGGCAATCGGACGCTGCGTTCATGATTTGAGGCATTTTGTTCAAAACGAGCCACTCCTGTAATCTTTGGAAGACAATCTTAGCCAATCAGGTTGGAATATGAAAAATCTGACTTATCCGACTAGATCACATGACTAAAGAGATTTGTGTGATGTTTGGACAATCTAGACCAATTATTTGTTTACTAACATTGAGACTGGACGCACAGGTGATTGTTTCACACAATCAATTCCCAACCTGTTGTTTCGGGGTGCGCTAGTTTCAGTACACCCCAACCCCCTCTTGTGTGTTGGCTAGTGAGGCGCGTCCTAGCGAGACCTGATAGAATGGGTTTCATTGCACGCATACTGGTTGCACGCATACTGGTTCTTATCAGTGTGACGTCGTCTGTTAAGGGGTCTATAGGAGTAATATAAAAAAATCGGCCTCCTTGTGGCGCAATAACAGGCCGATGTGAAGAAGGGAGTGTTTTACGTCGATCAGGCCAACGGTGCCGGAGATTAGCTGTACACAGACGGACACACGCACGGACGGACAGGGGTGAAAACATAGTCTTGGCCACATCTTCGGCCTGGAGGAGACAATGAACCATATAATGGGAACTTTCTAGGTCTGGTTGAGCTACTTGCTGAGTTTGACCCAGTGATGAACAAAGGCAACACATATGCTATAATACTCTCTAATGTCATGATTTGAAAGCAAATATACCTTCCAAATCTACAGTAGAATAGACCGTTTTCACATCAGCTACAGAATTTGTACATAAATTAATAGGTAAACACAGGTGTGTTACCAATGATAGGCTACTTTGTATTAAAGGAGACACACCATGAATTAAAAAAAAAAAAAAGATATTTAATATCATATGGTGTATGTCCCTCAAACCATTTTCAAAAGGTTTGAGCCTAAATCAACACTCAGATATTCTCATCCCAAGTCAATTCTCTCAGACTTATAAAGCACTTTCAGCTGCAATACCAAAACGTCCTGTTGGGCAGAGGGGTGCTACTGAGCAATTCTGTCTGTCAAAATACATGGGCAGAAAGTTTTGTGATGCAAGCAAACATTGCCATTCTGAGATGGCCTGTTCAGACACGCCCATTCTGAAAATCTCTGAAATGAGAATGAATGACTGAATGTTAAAAAAAAAAAAAAATTGGGGTACAAGAGACACTGGGGAGCCCAAAAAAATACCCAAAAAATACAAAAAAGTGAAATTCATGTTGTGTCTCCTTTAAAGTTGCATTACATTCAGGTGCTGCTAGAGTCAGCCAGGGTGCCGCTATTGTGGTTGTTGGCTCACTGGAAAGGCTTCTGTAACAACAACTGAAACTTAATCAGTATCATTGGAACACTTGTGTGTCCCACTCCCACACAATTTCATGTTTTTTTGATTGATTTATTGAATACTTTATTAGACAGAAACGTAAACAGCACGGTGGTACAGTATTTGTTTCCATTGTAGTCCTATGTCAATATGGCTGCTGTGAAAAAGGTCTATTGCAAAAGGAGCAGTAGCTGCAAAGATACTAAATGGCATGATTGCAGCTAAAGGAGTTGTAAATCGGTGCTGAGTTCACAGAAAATAGATAGGGAAATCAATGGAATAGATTTATATTGTAGCCTATAATTATTGCTTGTGCTATGGAGTTTCCACCTTGTGAAGTATGAATCCCATAGCAATATAAGTAACATGATTTAGACCAAATACTAAATCCCTCCATTGAAATCAGCAAAAATGTCTGTTAGGGGTGGTATCAGCAAGTTCCATTTACTAAATCATAGATGAAACAATCTCAGTTCAGTGTATGTCTCTTGGATCTTGCCATTGATCTGCTGTTTAAACAGACTAAAGGCAACCTATAAAAATTCTAAAGATGTTTACAAACATCGACTTCCTCTTATTAAAAATCAATGAGAGAAAATAAACACCTGCACATAAACATTGTGACTGACACTAAAAAGGCAAAAAGAAGTAAGATCTGGGAAATAATCTTCAATGACTTCTAACCTTGAAGAGCAATTAGATGATTGTTCTCACAGAAAGTCCCAGTGCTGGCTGTCAGTTCGGGTAGGCCAATCCTATAAAGAAAGAGACAAAAGCGAGTAGACACAGGAATTAATACGCGCTAATATGTGCTATCTTGGCCCTAAATTACTGGATCCTCCTCTGTTCCTTGTGAAGGCAGCTGGGGGTGCTTTCGCTCTGCCAGGCAGAGCCGCAGGTGGCATAGCTGTAGCTCTTATGGGTACATCTTGACAAGCTAATTTCTCCTCCCTGTTTCAGCATCAGTACACACCGTCCACAGCAAACTAAACATGATAATACCACCGTCTTACCGGTAATTGACCGTGGAGATTCAGACCCCCACACTGCTATGCCACACCCACAGTAGCCTATAAATAGGAAAAATATGTGAGTAGATTAGATAGATGGATAGACGGACAATTACTGTATAAGTAGAGGGACACAATTAAGACAGGTGGAGAGTTGGAACAGTACCGTATGTACAGTATAAAGAGACAACAGGCAGACATGGTACAGCAAGTGGATGGGTCTATACGTAGACAGACACCTTACTAAAGCACTCAAACACGTGCACGTGTGCTTTGCGCGAGCGCACACACACACACACACACGCACACGCACGCACGCACACACGCACACACACACGCACACACACACAATTAATGTGTGTGGGCCTCTCAAAACGATCAAAATGCATTAACAAGATTCTGGTGAGAGAGAGAAATATTTATGCAAGATTAACAAGAATTAAACTGATCCTCTTAGTATCAGCCACCAGTACCCTCTAATTGGTATTCTGAGCACTGACAGAGAAAGCAAAAGACATTGAGCAATGGATATGTCTAGGTGTCTAAAAAAAGTTATGCAGGAGTAGCATATAGCGCTAATAGCTGAGGGCATCAGCCTCACAAATCTGTGTGACTCCTGACAGCCCTGTCGGTGTAATGAAAATGAGAACTTTCAGAGAGAATCCGAATTCTGAAAAGTATGAAAAATGAGTAAATTTCATCGCCTTTAAGCACCTGGTATCTGGAGAGTCAGTGAAGCTTGCACATTTGCACTCTTTGTTTTTGTCTCTCTTCTGCAAGCACTCACACACAAAAATCAAAACCTAACCTATTATACCAGAAGTAGATCAGCCAGTCAGACAGACATAACTTCAGTCAAACTAAAGTAAGTTCCTGGATAACAAGGCAGCGTACTTTAGAACCAAACACCACACAGCCAACAAACAGAAAGAAGCCCAGAACAAGTGTTTATTATGCTGACATAACAGTTTATGTGTGCAACTGTAAAACAATACATGAGTCATAGTGGGATTTCAGTGCTACTCAATGCCATTGCTTTTTACAAAAAAGAAAAAAGAAAAGTAGAAAACAGTAACATTCCAGTAGAAAATAGAGAGAAAGGATGCATGGCTTATAGTCCGTGACTGACAAGGAGCCTTTAGGGGTTCTCCTGGGGCCACTTTTATAAAAGGCTTCTGCTTCAGCCTAATTTACACTTTGTCATACAACTGCATCGCTCGCGGAGAATAACTGAAAACCATGACACATTGCATCATGGTTTTCAATTATAAATTGTTTCTTTTGAATGAGCGACAAATCCAAGTTAAAGTTGTGATATTATTTTCTTATGGATTCTCTGTGATGTGGCATCAATTTCTACCATCGTCTAAGGCATGAATGATATACGTACATATATTATCACTCTCATTTTGTTCTTTTGTAATATTGATTGGAAATACTGTAACACGTCCTGGACATTAGGATCATAGTCAAAGTTATTTTTTAAAGCAAGCAGGCCCCCAGTCAGTCTGTCAGTCAGTCAGTCAGTCAGTCAACCATTAACTACTGGCATCCACAAAGATAAAAAAAAAAACAAGCCAACACCTTGTAGACCTGCTATTTTGTAGATCACCGAATTTTGCTATTTGTCGTACAGCTAGATATATAGGGCTTAAAAGAATACTTCACACCCGAAAATACTTTTTTCATATGAATTATTCACACCGTGAAGCCTTGACTGCATGGAACATTTTTGATTTAGTCACATTCCTTTACCTGATAAAGAAAAGAGTAATGGGGGGGGGGGGGGTGAAGTATTCCTTAAGTGGTTAAGTCAGGAAGTCAGTCAACCATTCATTAAGTCATGACGTCAGTCGGTTAATTGACTAGTGACTATAGGTCATTCTACTAATCAGCTCGTAGTCAGCCAGTTGCAATTGGTTAGCCAGTCAGACAGAGTGAGTCAGCACAACAGCAAACTGTACATTAGCATGCTGATGAGACCATCGCAAAGAGTATGCAGGAGTGTTTCTCCCAGAGGAAAAGTACAGAAAGATTTAGAAAGGAGAGAGAGTTCTGCCCAAGAAAAAAAAGAAGACAGAGACAATACGCTGCAAAATATTGAGTGTTATCTTTACTCGTAGAGTTAGATTATTAGCAATCAGGATATTGCCGTCTAGGAAAGAGCAAAAGAAAGGAGAACAATAAGATGAACCTAAGATGTGGAAGAGAGAGCAAGTAAAAGAGAGAAAGAACGTCCCCCTGAGAGTGACAGAAAGGGAAGAGAGGTGAAAACAGAGAGGGAGGAGGTGCCACACTCATAAAGAGATGAGGGGAAAGATCAAGTAACAAGAGGAGAGAAACGAAATATTCCCACCATCACCTAATGAGAAAGGGGCAGAGCAGGCGATGGAGAGAGAGGGAGAGATAGAGGACCAATGCCAGGACTGGGATACTGGGAGAGATGGGATAGACAGAGAGGAGAGAGGAGGTGTTCTACATTCAGGAGGCGGACCCAACCCCCACCCCACCCCGGCAGCTTCGAGTGATGACAGCTGTATGGATGGACACCCTGATTAGTGTGTGTGTGTGTGTGTGTGTGTGTGTGTGTGTGTGTGTGTGTGTGTGTGTGTGTGTGTGTGTGTGTGTGTGTGTGTGTGTTCCTGACATAGGCCACATTATGGCGCAAATGTTGGGGGGAAATTGGTATCTCGAATTTGATTTCATTGCAGTTTCATAAGGTTGGAAATGAAATGGCCCTGAAATAGATCAACTTAAAAACTATGCAGGAGGCTAACTTTAATTAATCACTGAGAGCAGATGTTATATTAGTAATGTATTAACATAATTCCACGTGTGCAGAATAATCTTTATTCATGATCTCTTGTACTGACATCTTTTGACCACCTGGGGAGAGGTGGCATGGCGTGGTACTGAGTACTGAGTTTGTGTGGCCTATACACACCCCCACACAACCCTCAATTAGATGTAACTGCTTATGTATACTGGACAGTACAATGTGATAAAATTGTATGAAGTTTGCTTCCGAATGTCTGCATCTCTTTTCAGGGAAGAATATTATTCCCTGATTCATAATTCTACAGAATGCAGGCTCAGTTGTTAGTGTTTACTTGGTCTCATATTCTGCAAGAGCTTTGTAGCCTAATGGTGGTTATCTAATTTTAGAACAAAACCTTATATGTAAAAAAAAAAGAAGAAGAATTTTGCACACCTACAAAGGCAACAGGTGCGTAGTAAATGGCCTAGCGGGGGCTCAGACGTAGTAACAGTAAAATAACTCCTGCACACTGTCTTCAAATGCAAAAAAATACTTTAATGGGAAATATGTTCTTGCATTTGAAACCATTTTTTTCCCTGTTACTATATACAGTATGTGCACGCACGCACGCGCACACACACACACACACACACACACACACACACACACACACACACACACACACACACACACACACACACACACACACACACACACACACACACACACACACACACACACACACACACACACACAGCATATAACCATTAGAATTGTATTAGCCACTGAGTCCCCATTGTCATGTCACTGCAAAGTCATCCATCAATGTGCTGAGTATCAATACATGTCAGGGCTAATCAGTCTTTCATATGCCTACAGAACATCACGTTGCATAGCTTTGAGTTAGTCAGTATTTCCATAACTAGGAAAGTGACATGAGAGTAAAGTAAAGATATATAGTAAATCATATTATGCATGGTGGCAGCTGCAGCCATCAAATAAGTCCCCGTGAATTCATACATGTACAGTATCGTGTCTGTTTCTCATTAGCACCACAGCAATAGCCGTTAAAGCCTGCTCTCTCTCATATGCTACAATATGCTGTGGCAGCCTTTGTCATCTGATACAAAGTTTTTTGTCTCAAAGTTTACAAAGTAGATTCCTTCAGTCATGCAATCGAGGCATGCAGGAAAGGTGTGGCTTCTGGGGCATTCTAAGGCATATAGAAAGTCACACACCACCTGGGTACATCCAGGGTACTTACAGTACAGTACAGCTATGTAATGCTACCAAGCAGTCTCTGTTGTTGCAGGCATTAAGGAAGCATCATACAGTTTCTAGCTCTCACCATTTTACAGTTTGTTGACAGCAAACATATATGTAAAATATGACCAACATATAGAGAGGTTAATCAAGATTTAAAGAAAGATATTTAGGAGAGTTAAGGGTGGTCTACACCAAGAAGGATAACTATAACGATAACTAGTGTTTAACTCAAGTGAATGGCACACACAACTATAAAGACAGCAGTGGTGAACGATATTGTTGCGATCACTTTCAGAGCAACCTGATGATCTGTAGAAACACTGACAGCAATCCATCTGAATTTACAAGGCATGTTTACAAAATGTTATCGTTCAGCAGTGTGGACACATATCGTTATCCTTATAGTTATCATTCTGGGTGTGGATGGCCCTTTTCAAGTGGAAAAGAATGTACCCTGCTCACTGTTTGTTGTATATCTTGCAGGGAGTTTAAACGGCATGTGACTTTTCTTCTTATGTCAGCCTACACAATCTAATAATGAAGAAACAAGACAAGTGTTTACCCTGCTAGCTGTTTCCCCCCCTTTCTGTAGCCCCTCCCTGGTTTGTGCATTTAAACCATGTAATTGGAACAATGTGAAATCATGTCCAGCCTGTGACCCTTTTTTACATCATGTCTCTTGCTGGTGCGTCTAGCGTGCACTGCACCATACGCGATCCAATAAAAGATCCTAAATAAAACCACTAAATCACTTGAGGATTTCCATGATTTCCTGCTTGGCTGTGTATCAAACAGAGGGCCCTGTGACACAAACTTTCATCGAGGTATGCGTGTGTGTGTGTGTGTGTGTGTGTGTGTGTGTGTGTGTGTGTGTGTGTGTGTGTGTGTGTGTGTGTGTGTGTGTATCACAGGCTTGGAACAAATAAATAAATATATATATATAGAGAGAGAGAGATAGAAAAGAGTGAGTGATAGATAAAGAGAGATGGAGAAGGGTGTCTGCACCACACAAGAATTCAATCCTAGTGGGTTGCGTTTTGGTTTGACTTGTCCTGACAAACCCACTGACTACTTTGTTAAAAGAAGTCCCCTGAGCCAGTAGGCTGACATCATGAGATGGTGTGTGTGTGCGTGTGCGTGTGTGTGTGTGTGTGTGTGTGTGTGTGTGTGTGTGTGTGTGTGAACTCGCTTGTGTGGTGTGTGTGTGTGTGTGTGTGTGTGTGTGTGTGTGTGTGTGTGTGTGTACACATGTGGTTGACCCCTCCATTTGTGCTTGCACCTGCACACGCAGAGGCACAAATTAACGCACACATGTACGGACGGCACTGCAGAGCATAAAACTACTCCTTTGCATGCAGATTTAGAAAATTGATTTCATAAAAGTACAGTATTAAATCTTTTATTTCCGTGAGCTTTTCGCAGCGAGGCGGCTTTTGATAATGGGAACTAGAGCTACGGTATAGGGGAGGGGCGTTTCGCTCGCTGGTGATGCCCGCCATGCACTGCAGCAGCAGTGGGTGGGGTCATGGGATGATGAGTCACCGTGTTGGGTGGACTTTCAAGTGAGCTAAACTCTTATTAAACCCCAGCCTCCGTATTGTGGGGAAAGCTTTCGCAGAAAATAGCAGATCGACAAGCTCACAAGCTTATCGGTCGGCTATTTTCGGCAAAAGCTTTCCCCACAATAACAGAAAACAGAAAATACACTAGCATAGAGCCCTGATGGACTCCGCTCAACCTTATGGGGTTTAAGTGGTTAATGTTATTTCCCCATAGCCGTCATGTCGTCCCTGCTTTATCCAAAGTGCATTCTTTGCCATCCCTGACTCATGCAGAACAACTACAGTAGGTCCACCTTTCCTTCCATGGAAATGATACAAACAAAGGTACGATATATTCAAGAATATTCTAACGGCGAAGCCAAGTGATGCATAGACACGAGGAAGGGTTAGATCTAACAAAATAAGGATATCACAAGGTTTACTGGGGACGTCAAGACAGTGGCAAGAGGATGTCCTGGTAATAAAAAATATAAATCATTGTATCACGCCACAAACCAAGCTCTAATATAAAAAAGCTTTGGAACCGAACTATACATTTTCATTTTGTGTGTAAAGTGTATGCGGAAATCATTGTATGGGAATCTGTGTTCTTCTGAAGTGGACGAGGTTAGAGGAAGGTCAAACTCGTATTCGATCTCACAGGCAAGAAGACAAATAACACAGACCTCAAACCCTTTTGATTTCTCTTCCATTTGCTAAATAAATCCATGCGCCGCCCTCTTTTCGTTCCAGTAAACCCTTATTATTCATAAATTCATCATGTATAGTGCTACCAGTATGCAAACCCTGAATGTCCACGTAATAAATCGTCAATGAAAAATATTTGTATGTACAGTGTAGCTCAATAAAATCTCAAATTCTCTTTAAACGAGTTTGCATGCAGTCAACTGCATAATATACAGGCAATAAGTATGTTGAATCATTGTTTCTTTGGCAGGCCAGAATCCAGCTGGACATGCATAAAGAGATATGTACAATCAAACAAAAATCAAACAAAATAAACACAGTTCGAGTCATAGAGAAATGCTTACTCTCATATGACCTGAAGATAAACGTTTGTGTGCAAATGTTTAATATAGCCAGTCTGTAAGTTTGGAGGGAGGGGTTGAGACCAGTGGTGTAGTTCAAACCATTCGCAGGAGTATAGAGAATGCCACTGACAGTAGATGTTGTCCAATAGTAGCAGTAGTAGTCATAGCAGGTGTAGTACAATGTGCTATAGAGTATGGCAGTAGGCTGACTATACACCTCTACACCACTGGCAGAGTCCCCACTCAGAGCCCCTCTTCTTTCTCATAGTCCGGGGACACAGGCCTGGAGACGGTGAAAATGTCCTGACGTTTGATTTTGGTTTTGGGCGTGGTAGAGAGGGAGGCCGAGCTGGCGGGGGGCCCCCCCACGGAAGGCCTCCTCCTGTCTGACAGCAGCTTAATAATCTCGGCCACCTGGTTCTCCAGGGCCCCCAGTCGGCCCCCGAGGCTCTGGATGTCCTCTCGGAGCTCCAGCCGCGTTTCATTAAGCGTGGCTTGTAGCGCCTGCTCTGGGATCGGGCAGAAGGAAGGGGACCCTGCTCCTCCTTCTACACCACCTCCTCCACCTGCTCCCGGGAGGAGGGGGCTGTGGAGGAGGGGGCTGTGGAGGAGAGGGCTGTGGAGGAGAGGGGTGACGGCGGCCGGGGTGCGAGCCTCCCCCGCCCGGTCGATGCGCAGTTCACTCTTGGTGATTCCGCTGTCGCACGAGTCCGTCTTGCGGAGCGGGTTGGTCCCGGCCACGCCCCCTTCCTCTATGTCCCCGCGCCCTTCCTGACCTTTGCCCTCCTCAGAGAGTATCTCCACGGAGACGGCCTTGACAACGTTGTTGTTGTTCAGACCCTCTCTGTGAACCTCTGCCATGGAGGCCGTCACCGTGTTGGCGGGTGCCATGTTGTTTTTCAGACGCATCCACCCGCCTGCCTTGGCCGCAGGCTTGCCCAGCTTGGGGCTGCCCCCCACTTTGAGCCTCGTAGCGAGCGAAGGTTGCTGCTCGCCCCCTCCTCCTCCGTTGGTGGAGCTCGGCTGGAGCTCCATAATGTCACAGTTGTTCTGCTTGGCGGTGGGCGGAGGCTCGCTCACCCGGGCGTAGGCCAGGGTGGAGGCCGGCATGGGCGTCACCTGGGACACCGTCAGCACGCTGCTGCTGGGCGGAGCGCCGTTCTGAAGGGAGCCGGAGTGAGACCTGCTGAGGCTCAGAGGCAGGGAGTGCTGCAGGCTGGAGTGGCCCAGCTGCAGGCTGTTAGGGTGGAGGTGCTGATGGTGGTGATGGTGGAACTGCAGCTGGTTCTTCTCCAGGTCCAACTGGGTGGAGGAGATGGCGGTGGAGGTGAGGGAGGAGGTGGCGACAGCAGAGCCCTGGCTCTGCTGTCGCTCCTTCTGCTGTTTGAACTTTTGGAAGAGCTTACGGACAGGATGGTCCTGAGGGATGGTCAGCTGCACCTCGTTCTTCGCACGCTGACGCTCCTCTTCCTCCTTCTTCACGTCGCTGATCTTACGGAAAACGATCTGAGAAGACACAAACACGTGCACGCGCGCACAGACACACACACACACACACGAGAAAAAAACAGCAATCACTTATCAGAACACTTATCATTTCATTATGAATAATAATAATCTCTTCTCTTGCTTTTGTTGCCAAGGGCAATGCATTCATCATTGGTGAAACAGATTTTCCAAGAAATAATTTAAAAAAAGAAAAAAGAAAGGAGAAAGGACACCACAGTAAGTTTTAACTTCATGGAAATCTGGCTCCATAGACCATATTCACACGGCGGCCATATTGGAATTTAACATTGAAAGTGCCGCGGGCTACTTTCATTGACTTCATAGAAACATGGCCGCCGTGTGAATATGGTCTATGAGAATCTGTCTCAAATGTTTCTAATTATATTCTCATGTCATCTTCTCGCTTCACTCCCAATCAAATGCTGCCAAATGCAGCTGATTCCCACAGAGCACTGTTAAATGATCATCCTATTACTCAACCTGAGTCTGGTGCTGTGCACCTGGCTCCTCTGACACGCTAATTACATTGGGAATGACAGAAGTCCCATCCAGCCAGCATAGCCAGCCAGGAATGTGTTATTCTTGGTCAAATTATAATGTTCTCGGGGGAAAGCTGACAAGTCAGGTGTGGGTTGTTGTTATTTTTGGAATGAGTTAGTGATTGAGGGAGTCATTTCCAACTATCCACCCATCCATCCATTCTCCTCCTCCTTCCCTCTTACACTCACCCAGACCCCTTCTCCCACCCACTGAGAGGTCTGTGATCCACGCCAAGTGATGTCACCTCCTTTTTGTTCTGAATTCTAGGAGGAGCTCAACAGGAGGGGAAACAGAGTGTGTGTGTGTGTGTGTGTGTGTGTGTGTGTGTGTGTGTGTGTGTGTGTGTGTGTGTGTGTGTGTGTGTGTGTGTGTGTGTGTGTGTGTGTGTCAGCCATCTCTCATCCTCACCCTCTGGTCCGCTCCGCTCTGCCAGACTGGAGGCAGAATTGGTGAGCCAGTAATTAAAATCTCTTTGAAAAGTTCAGACTGGTTTAATGAAAATGGCATGCCAAGTTATCACCGATATTTACAGGCATTTGTAAACTTGATGCGATGGAGGTTTTGCCATATCCTTTGTGCAATGGTGCATTCATTGTATGATTTTTAAAATCTCCTAATTAAACTTTAAACTCCTTGCCAGACTACAAAAGGAGGTGACGCATCAGTGGTGACTGTGAGGAATTTCTAAAGCCTTTTTTCTTTTTTTTATAGTGGGATTAAATGTTAAAACATTATACTCAGTACTTTACCTTATGGAGTACTGTTGAGTTTATTTCATTGGCTTTTGGTCACTTCAGGGACTTTAGATCCCTCTCTTACCATAATATGGTAAAACAGCATGCATCTGCAGTGGCATCCACAAGCTAAGTCAAATCTTGCCATACCTTCCCTCTCATTTATTTGTTATCGGGATAACAGCATTCTTGTCATTCTTACTCACTTATTTGTGAGGTAGAATGGCAATTATTTGTGCAACAATGTCCCTACGTGTTAAGGTTTTTGCACACTGGGGCATTTTTTTCTGTGCGATTAATTCTCTCAAAAATATACTGTATGTGTATATACTGCACACAATGCTAATATTATGAGGAGATAAAGCGAGGAAAAAAAAAAGATTTTTCACAACAGATTAAGGCATCAGTGCCGTACATTACTGAGGCATCAACTATATGAATAGCTTTGATGCAAAATTCTCACCCCCGGTGTGTAAAGACCTTTATGCTACATCTCGTTACGCTCTGTCATGTCAGTTTTCACGCTCCATCATGTTTTTCTCCATCATGTCATGCTATGTCATGTTTTGCTAAGTCATGTGTCATTTTATGCTCCATCATGTTATGCTCTGTTATGTCATGCTCTATTAAGTCATGTTATACTACGTGATTTAGTTTTTTGTTTACCACTTAAACACTGGACTCTGCAGACGAGTGGGAAGAAACAAGGTAAGGAGAGGGCAATAAACATAAAGATAAAGTTAGAGAAAAAGAAAGAAAGACCAAGGACAAATAGAGAAGGACTGATAGATCGATAAAAAGTAATTTAGATAGACAGGAGGAGCCAAGAAAAAGACTCCATTTAGCTGAGACTTATACAATTCTGAATAGTCTTCCCGAGTTCTGGTCCAATTCAGGCAAATGGGCTTGTGAAAAAGTGTCGTGCAGGAGAAAAAGTTTGGCACGGAGGCAATAGTTGGCACAGACAATCGCTCCTCAAGAGGAGTGGTTTGACTGCATGGCACAGAGTTGAGTGGCCTGACTGATATTCCTTACTTAGCCTAATTTGCGATGGCCCAATTATTCCAACCTTCTGTCTGCAATAATCGAGGCGTTACTCGCACGTGAAAATGAACTGAAATTCGGTAACAGGTTGGCTGCCAAAACACATGAACACACATAAGATGGTATTAAAATACCCTAGTATTTTAAAATACCCTAGTATTTTAATACCCTCGTATCAGCCCCTTGATCGGGGTATAAACAAATGTGTGTTTAGGGGGATTAGGATTTCCGAAGATTATTATTATTGTTCTTCCTGATCTGTTTGTTCAAAAACCTACTGCCAATGGCCTTTTGGCTGCAAAGCCACTTGCACAAACTATTCAAGAACAAATGTGCTTACATTATTATTATTTCACAGAGAACTTCCTGATGTAGGCTAAGTTAAAATTGGGTTAAGTTTTTTTTCCAGTTGTCTTTTCAAACTTTGAGAGGTTGTTTTTAGTCATTTATTTACTGTATGAAATTAAAGCAAATTTCCCTGGTGTCATTGTTAGCTGAATAGCCTACAGTACAAACACAATAAGTGTTGACTTTAATCTAGAGCGATGATAATTACTCTTCCCTTTTGAAATGCTTGCGCTACTGTCTATATAGCATCCTAATTAGCCAAAACACTGACTTACACACAACAATCGTTTGCTCAAACAAATGAGCTAATAATGAACCGCAAGGCTTCATTTAATAGCAAATCTACACGAGCTCACAAGGTGTAGTGCTGAGACGCTTTGTTAGCTTGTAGTTCGGCAATTTCCAGCATGTGACGATACTGGCACGCAACAAAGTGTAAATCAAGCGTAACAATCTAGAAATGTGCATGATTCCCCCCCCGCCCCCATACCTCAAGTTCATGTGACATGGCTTTAGAGAAACAACAGAGACCACAGATCAAAGAGTGAGTGGATGGGCTGACAGGAAAAAAAAGACACAACACAAACATCAATCATCAGACAGTGTTCTATTGTCACAGCAAGACGTGTTTCCATTGTTGTGCCTATTGAATTATGCACACACCTGTGACCCAACGTGAGGGGGGTTGTTGCTGAAATGCAGTGACATAACAACAAAGCCCTTGTCACATTTTTTTCCCCGCGTGCCGGACAGGGTGAAATGGTAGTAGGGGAGGAAAGGTCACAGGTGTGTCCATTCATGTGTCTGCCCACCCTGAGCATTGATTCCCCACGTTACACATGTAGGCTACATTACATTACAGTGCGAGAGATAGAGTATGTGGAGAAAACATATTTCTAATGACCCATTGTGTCATATGGCAAATGAACGCTACAGTCCTTTCCCCCGTCAACTTGGGCACTGTGACACTTTTACTGGCAAATTGGCAATAGGGGAAATAACAAGTGCTATTAACACATCTAAAATAGCTATACAGGTGTTCTGATACACATGATCTGCTTAATCATTTGGTGACTGGTTGAAATAGGCTCTCCAGCCATGCTCAAACCATAATGAAGCACACTTAACGTTGTTCAAATGAAAAATACCTCATCACTATACATTTTACTCCACAACTTATTAGATATGACTAAGTTCTGCCTTGAAGCTTCTCCCACTCTGGAATCCTCCATCAGCTGTGCCGGTGAGTCAGTGACACAGCGTTATATGCATACCAAGTTTGCACATGTAATGCCATTCCCCCTTCGCTCCCACCCTCTCTCCCTCCCTCCCCCCAGGCCCCCCTCGGTCGAGTTGTCAACCCCTCCCTCTCCCCCTCCATATGGGCATATCATTATGCCGATTTGCGGCATCAGGCATGCCCAGTCCATACATATGGGCATATCTGCATGTCCACCACGATCAGACCTATGCTGGTTAGAACTTAACTACTTTATTCTTTTACACGTTTTGCATCAGGCTATAATCATGGCTGGGTTTTGTTTTTTGGGGCTTGAATTATTAAAGGGACCTGCTGAGAGGCTAAGTAAATTACACCTCAAGATACACACACTTTGCCATTACACTTCAAATTGGCCCACTCATAATCCCCAACCACATTTCATAAAAATACAGCCATCCTTTCTTGGTACAAACGTTCTTGGCGGAAGTAATAGGCAAGATTTAAATAGATGGTCCATAATTATTTTCTCTCTATTGGAACGAGTACAGATTGCACAAATGAACAAATGAACATACTGCCAAAAATGACATTTTTAAACACTACCAATTAAAATTCCCTCCAGCACTTTTAAGCAAAGGGGATGGTATGATAGTAAAAACATTTTTTGGGCAATGAGAAATTAAGTCCTTTGTACCACTTATAGTAGACACATTGAAGAAATAAGTCACTATTTTAATACCTTAAAGAAGGTATTAACATAAATAAATAGTGTATTAAAGTTGTATGGCTGTGGGGCTGATAACAAGAATAACCATCCTTAAACATAATACTGTAACAAAGAACTGGTTTTAAGATCTATGTAATGAAAAAAAAAAATATGAGATTCAGAAATCAAGTCCATATTTTTGATTGCCTGGATCAAGACCACTATAGTCTTCAGTTTGATATCAGGCTATATTTTTGAGTAAACATGGGCAAAATATAGGAACACTATAGAACTTCTGCAATAGAGTACAGAAGTCCTGACGTCACTCGTCCATCCCCTGGGTCGTAAAGTAATCTGTCTATATGTTGAATAACATTGGGTCATCATAGATTCGTCTCATATAAGAATTAGGGTCCAAAAATAAACAATCTCTGCGATATTGTCAGGAGGAGGCTCTGTATCGTTTACGATAGTCAGTCACTCATATTTGAAACAGTCCGTTTCTGGTGAAAGTTTTACTAATTCGGCGGAAGTAACATTAGCGTTTTCTCACCGCGTCAGTTGATGCTCCATAAGAGTCAAACCGCCGGGATCATTAGTTTATTTTTTTGACGCGATATTAAACACGTCTATGGGAATTCAGAACGGGGGGGGGGGAAACACGACCCAGGTAGGAAAATTGTTTATACATTAGGTTTTTGTAAATTATGAATTCCTGTACATATCACTGACCCTTAATTAAACCCTTAAAAGTATAAATTGCTATGCCAAGATGATTTAATCTATGTAATCTATCATGTTTTTGTAAAAGTGCTGTGCTAACAGTGTGCATGTGTGTGCGGGCAGTACGTGCGTGCCTGGCTGCCTGCTGTGAAATATTTTTGTAATGAAGCAAAGACAAATTGAACCATGACTCACATCAGATGCATCAGTGTTGATTTAATTTGAAAATAATGTGATGTCATATTGAGTCATGCAAGGTGCTCATCATGTCGGCTTGGCGAGCCACCCAAGCACCAAGTATAGAGCTCTGGGGGACCACGGTCAACGAAGTACTGTATATAGAGCTTATGTGGTTAAGAGCAAAGCATGTGTAGACTTCACCCTTTTCTCTTATAACATGCTTGAGGCATATTGTATTTCAAATACAGTGAAAACAGTAGATCTACAAGCTTACAAGGTGCTGCGATGTGACGCGTTGTGAGCTTTTAGATCTAGATGTACTACTACTTTGTCATTTGTACTTTTGAATACTTAATCATTTAAAAATAACATTTGAATACTTAAGTAAGTACTCTAGTGATTTAACTCAAGTACAAATTAGACCTGAGCAATTTTCACTTGTACTGTAGTTGAGTAGGCCTAATATTTGATCAGGACTACCCACGTACTGTGCATTAACAGTTTTGGCCACAGGGGGCACCCCACTTTACCCTTTTCTACATGACTGCACTAACAGGCATGATGGCGTCACACAGAAACTGATGTCACCCCTGTGCCCTCCTCCCATGAGACCACCCCATGCTCCACCAGAGGATTCTATATGCAGATTCTATAACGCCTATCGCAACAGCATTAGCACACGTAGCCTAGGGAGGAGGAAGGCACGACCTCCAATAGAATGCCCCAGCAGGAATTACGCAACAAGAAAATATCATGAAAAAATAAAACGACAAATAAAAACGACAAAAATGACACTCAACCCTCGCCAAGAGACAAGAATGAACATGAATTATTCACACATGAGCCTGCAGGTTTTGTTTTTATGACACACACATAAAAACCCCAAAAATAAAAAAAATTAATATGAAGATTTGAGAAGTGTGTAAAAATGTGACGGTTGTGTTTTTGTACACTGTGTGCCATGAGGAAGCCAGGCTGTTCCTGTTTTAAATGAGCATAAATTATCTTTCTTTGTTTACAGTAGGTTATATGTAAACATGCAATGTAATGATTTATCTACAGACAGACTGTCTATTATACAGTCTGTGCCTTGGCAAAATATGGGATATCCTGTTTGTTCAATTAGTGCCCATCCCAATGCCATCAAATTAAACATGTGTATGCAGTCCAATATAACAATGGACACACTGGTCAAAAAAAAAAAAAGGTACAGATTCCTATAGCCAGCCTTCTACCTCTGGTTACTGAACAGCTGGAGAATAAAGGACCGTATTGGTGGTTAGGCATTCAATCCATTGACTACAACTCAAACTTGACATTAATTCAGACGATTCAGAGAAATCATTTTTGAGGAAGCTACTGTATATTGGATTTACTTTATTTTCATATAAAAGGGGGAGAGAGAGAGATGCTAACTCAATGTAAAATCTAGTGTTCATTTAACTCTGCGTGTAAAAATGTACCCACTCTCAAGAGTTAAACTAAACACTTTGTGCTATACTTCGTCTTATGATGGTGTTGCACAATGACAGTAGCCAAGCTTATAGATCTGCTATTTATAGGGGGGAAAAGGTCAATGTTTGAACAAAATTTTAAAAAGTCACCCATAACAACACATGACCAAAATAGGGATGCCAGGTTGAAAGTAATTTGACTCTGCAGAGAGGGGGTAGAATGGAGGATGCTGGTTGCTTTAACTACCAAACTCAATATCAAACGATTTTCATATAGTGTGAAAAGCAGAGACTTGAAACGTCCTTGATATTTATAATCCAACACGCAATATTTAATTGTTTGGTTAAGTGTTGTTGTTGTCATGGGCATTTTAATGCATATTAAAAGCAAAGATTGATTTAAAAAGTCACCGGAGCAAAGGCTGATTTGCATATGCAATTCAAATGTCCATTGGATTGTCCATTTTGAATAACTTTGGACAAAATATAAACAAAATCTAGAAATAAAGCCATTAATGGGAAACATTGTCTATGTACTGTACAATACTGAATATTCAGTCTCCCCACTAAGACTTTCCTTTTCTGGGAAATCAAACTGGCAGACCCTTAGTCAGTAGCTTGCTTCTGTAACCTCATAGCTACTGAACTGCACACTGCCTTCTTTTATCAATGACATAAGAGAGACACGTGTTATGGGAAGAGCAAGACCTGAAAACGAAGTGCTTTTATCACAACACTGAGAGCTTCTGCAGCTGTGACAAGAGAGCTCCTTCATTTATTTTCAGTGCTCTGGAAAAGTGACACTTGCTGTTTTTGCAGTGCACCTTAACTAACAAGTACAGTATATCATGCACACACAGTATACATCTGCTGCTATGTTCACGCACCTTTATATCTTATCTCAGGTACCATGTGTAAATATGTAGATAACTTGTTTTTAGTTTTTATTTTGCTCTCTTGTTTGATCTCCTTTCCCCCTTGCCCACCCCCCCTCCTTCTTCTTCCCTTTCTTTTTTGGACTCTATTCAGGACTGTGATTGGCTAGAAACACATGACACATGTGCATAGCATAGCCCTATAAACAGGACTATGCACTTAAAAAAAATCACACCCTGTGTGAAGGAAGCGGTGCCTTTGGGGCGGGCCTTAACTCATTTCAATGCGTCCCTATTGGTGGTCTGAGTCCACTTACCAAATTTGTACTTGGGAGAATGCTGCAAACTGGAATGATGGCTGTTTAAAGCCCAGCCAATGGGCAGACAGAGGGGGCGGGGCTTAAGTAATGACAGTTAGTCCCTATTGCTGGCTTTAGTCCATGTACAAAATTTGTACTCCATAGCATGCTGCGAACTTGAGTTATGGCTGTTTGAAGGCCAGCCAATGGGAAGACAGAGGGGGCGGGGCTTCAGCAATTCATGCTGGTCCCTATTGGTGGTCTAAGTCCACATACCAAATGTGGACTTGGTGGCATGCTGCAAACTGGAGTTATAGCTGTTTAAAATCCCGTGCTCATCCCGTGCTCATACGGGCGCGGGGGGTCCCTGGACCCCTCTTTGATAACTTCATCAATTCATGCTCATGCCTATTGGTGGTCTAAGTCCACATACCAAATGTGGACTTGGTGGCATGCTGCAAACTGGAGTTATAGCTGTTTAAAATCCCGTGCTCATCCCGTGCTCATACGGGCGCGGGGGGTCCCTGGACCCCTCTTTGATAACTTCATCAATTCATGCTCGTGCCTATTGGTGGTCTAAGTCCACATACCAAATGTGGATTTGGTGGCATGCTGCAAACTGGAGTTATAGCTGTTTCAAATCCCGTGCTCATCCCGTGCTCATACGGGCGCTGGGGGTCCCTGGACCCCTTTTTGATAACGTCATCAATTCATGCTCGTCCCTATTGGTGGTCTAAGTCCACATACCAAATTTGGACTTGGTGGCATGCTGCAAACTGAAGTTATAGCTGTTTGCTTCTTTGCCGTGCTCATCCCGTGCTGAAACCGCCGGACGGACGGACGGACGGACGGACATACAAAAGTCAAAAGTCAAGTGTAGAGCGGTTGGCACCGCTAAAAACACTTTCATGTTTTTTTTTAAGTGAATCACTTCCATCACTGTGATGACCACTGTGACCACACCGCCCACTTCACACTGGGTGTGTTTTTTTTCTATGGAAATAACGATATGATAGGAACTATGCACAAAAAGTAATTTTACCCACTGTTTTTGTTCTGTAAACCTGTGATGTGACAATAAAGCTGATTCTGATTCACTGAGAAATGAATGGCTTTGTAAATGACTTAGAAAGATAGACCTTTAATGATCCTACGTGGGAAATTCAGTCATGACGGTACCGCAGTTATATGCTTGATTTCTCTATCATAACATACTTGTTTGAAGAGCAAAATATTTAATACCAAGAAATATTGTATACCACAGTATTTTGGTAGATACAATATACCCTGTACAGTTAAATGTCATACCGTTATTACCCTAGCCCATGGATCTTCAACAGGGGGTCCGGGACCACTAGGGGGTCCTCAGAGTTACTACAGGGGGTTGTGAAATGTTTGTGTGATAGGAACTTAGTTTTTTACATTAACAAGACCACACTTGAACCATAGCATCCCTATTCTGGTCGGAATATTCGCCGAAAATAGCAGATCTACACGTCGGTGTGTGAAGATAATCTGTAAACAAACAACATAAATTCACACACCACTGATGCTGCTAGTGATGTCAATCAAGTCTATGAAGATATCTATGAAATCTATGAAAAGGTTTAATCTGCAACATCATTTTATACAATATGTAGTAAGGGTCCCTCCATCTCTCACTCAGCCAAGGGGTATTTGGCCTGAAAAACATCGAAGACCCCTGTTGACCACAGTGTTTTTGTAGATACCATACTGTACTGTAAAATGTCACGCTGTTATTACCCCAGCATACAGTACACAGCCATGTTTTATTCATCCTCTCTCAAGTCCCTCACAGCACAGCTGTGGAGGCATGGACACTCTGACCATCAGGGGAGACATCAAGAGTCTATTTTTGGGTGCCGGCACATCAAAGTGTCCCCTGTGCTGTAAGAACCCAGACTGAATTAAGACAACCCAAAACGTCAACATAGGCAGTCGCGGCAGCACAAACGCTGTGTGGTGTTTATACAATGCCCCAATGAATATTTGGGACATTTAAATATTAATCGTCTCCTCCCGGTTTTGCAGGCGGAGCAGAAGGAAAGTATCATGACTTCATCAGGATTTCAAAGGGAAGGAGATGATTCATCTAATTAATGTCTTCATTTTCAGCACAGCTTTTATTCTCTGGCTTCAGCAAGATGCAGATCACAGTAGCCTATAATAATGTATATATAATGTGAGCAGAGAGCCGGGGACAAAGGGGGGGAGAGAGAGATGCTAACTCAATGTAAAATCTAGTGTTCATTTAACTCTGCGTGTAAAAATGTACCCACTCTCAAGAGTTAAACTAAACACTTTGTGCTATACTTCGTCTTATGATGGTGTTGCACAATGACAGTAGCCGAGCTTGTAGATCTGCTATTTTTAGGGGGAAAAAAGTCAATGTTTGAACAAAATTAAAAAAAGTCACCCATAACACATGACCAAAATAGGGATGCCAGGTTGAAAGTAATTTGACTCTGCAGAGAGGGGGTAGAATGGAGTATGCTGGTTGCTTTAACTACCAAACTCAATATCAAACGATGCCCTGGAGTAATCTACTGCCTAGTGCTGTGAGCATGATTAACTCTGCCTCAGATCCATCTATAGCCCAATATATGCTTCAACACACGACAGTGTCACGCACCAAAAATAGCAGACCTACAAACTCACAACGCATCGCGTTCGTGACCGGTTGTGAACTTGTAGGTCGCCTATTTTCTTACGACAAAGTATGAATCGGGCTTATCTCTTCTCCATGCCTCTCTCCTCCTGCACTCACTGCCACTCTCTCCTCCTCACCCACTCATTGGCTTGGTCTCCTCTCATTCCTCTCTCCCTCGTATTGTCTAGTCTTGTCCTCCCTCCATCGCTTTACATTTGTCTTTCTCTCTCTCCATCTTTTCTTTATATTGCTCTCTGGCTCTCTGCCCCCTCTCTTGCTCTCTGCTCTCTATATGTTAAACTCTGCTTTCTATCTTGCTCTCTCTCTCGCAAGCTCACTTGCTCTCCCTTCTTGGCATCAATGTATTTATTTTTAAACTTAATGGAACTCTGTCTCATACAGTGTCTCTGCTACTGTATCTCGCATTGTTTCCCACTGTCAACGCCAAATGGGAAATACATCAATTCTATGGCTTATCAATTCTTGCTTATGCACATAGGCTGGGTGTTTCAAATGACACCGTCTCTCATTCATCACCAATGTCTGGTGGAAGCCTCTGGATAGCCGCTAAATGATTGATAGTTAGGAACCAAATGGACATTTACGAGTCTGTAACTATGATGGTGTTGCACAATGACAGTAGCCTGTTTTCAGGGGGGAAAAACTCAATGTTTTAACAAAATAAAAAAACAGTGTACAAATGGAACCAAATGGACCCTTACGGGTCCCTTAAGGCAGTAGTTCTCAAAGTGCCTAGGACCCCCAAAATGATATGTATTTGACCGCGGATCCCCATCTGAAAAGGTTTTGTGCCAGGGACCCCTATAAGAGAATATTTATGTTAAAAAAATCTAAATTATTCAACATTTTCAAACACTTTCACGATTTTGAAGAACAAAAAATAGCAGATGTACAAGCTCGCAGCTTGTACATCTGCTGAAGCTGTGAGCTTGTATATCTGCTATTTTTGAGTAGCCAACGTATCAAATATGGATGAGGTTAAAATGATTGTGATGCTGTATTAAGACATTTTGCCCCCTGGAACCCCCTGGAACCCCAAGGACCTCTGGCAGACCTGCAAACCAGAATGTACTTGTAGGGTTTCCACTGGCAAGTCCCGGCGCCGCACCACACCGCCTACTTCTATGGTCGTTTCCATATACAAGCACCAGGGCCAAAGTGGGCTCAGTGGGGCCGAAGAGGGTCGAAAAGGGTGCCAATTTTGGCCCCACTCCAGAATGGTCTGAGGCAGGCCAAACAGGGCCAAACCAGTGATGTGTAATGCCGCTTGCTACTGATTGGCCGTGGTCATGAGATGCTTCGGTAGACTAAAGTACTTGCTCTCCCCGGAGATATTTTGGGTGCTGGGCCATGCAAGGCTTGGCGAAGCCAAAAGGTGCAGTGTGGTGCGGGGCTGGACTGCCAGTCGAAACGGGGCAAAATGTCCATAGAGAACTGAAATTATTCTGTTATTCAGTTTGAATTATGATGAGTGAGTCAGTATTAACCTTACAAGAAATCAATACTAATGAGCTGTTTCACATCCATAAAATTAACACTAATTTCATGCCTGGGAACTGCAGTTGGGGGAAATTAAAATGTCTTGCTCATGAGTACAGTACCTAATTTTGTTTTAGTGGATTGTTGATATGTGCTACTATCACCACATCAAATTCCACTGCATTTAAAATTATTCATCTATCTAATTTCTCGTTCCTTCTGAGCTGATCCCCCAAAATATTAAATTGAACACAGAAGAATAGTAATTAGTTAAACCTACAAGCTCATAGCGCATCACTATGCGATGCAATGTTGTTTGCAATGTCAAAATGTCAATACAGCAATGCCTTTATATAAGAAAAAGAAAGAAGAGTATGCACTTTGTAATTTGTACTTAAAAGTACTTATAGTATTTTTAAAAGCACTCCAGTACTCCAGCACTTTAACTCGAGTACAAATTTGACCGAGAAACTTTCACTTGTAGTTGAGTAATATTTGACCAGGAGTATCTTCTATACTTTGACTACTAGTAGACCTACTGGGCAGTACTTTGTCCACACTATCAAACACACCTGTGTCCCACAGCAGGAGAACCACATTGCCTCCACATGTTCTGTCATCCTACCAGGACCTGGACCATCATCTTGTATAGAAGTGGTTCTCAAACTTTGTTGGCTTCTGTACCCCCTTTCCCTGATTT